>NC_092373.1:32802569-33111169 GCF_030028105.1 Mobula birostris
TTGAAGATGGATCAACCAGGATAACCTACCTGTAAGCTTTAAGCACCATCTTATTAACATAATTTTTATTATAATACTGTTTAATTTAAGCTATTTCATTGTGCATATTCATCATAAGTTTATTTAGTTCAAATTTGGGATCTAGGTTTCACCGGCAAAACTGGCATTATTGCTTATTTGTGATTGTCTTTGAGAAAGTCTTCTTGAATTCAAGATTCCAAGATTATTTAATATAATTTCCAGTTTACAGGTGTATAGGAGATGAAATAATTTTAACTCTAGATCCAATGCAGCAACATAAAAACACAGTAAGATAAAGAATACAATAAACAGAAATGCATAAGATAGTTTACATGTATTGTAGCTATGCATATAAGATTACACGTCCATAAAGTGATGCTGGGCATAGGAGTGTTGGTACATAAGTAGTGGTGGTTGGGGGTATGGAGGGGTGGATTAGTGGGTGGAAGTGTTGATCAGCCTTACTGCTTGGGAAAGTAATTGTTTTTGAGCCCGGTATGGAGGCTATGTAGCTTCCTCCCTAACGGGAGTGGAACAAACAGTCCATGAGCAGGGTGTTTGGGTCCTTCATGATGTTACCAGCCCTTTTCTGACACTTTGCTGTATATATGCCCTTGATAGAAGGTAGGCTAGTGTCGGTGATGTGTTGGCCCATCTCCTACTGCACATCTGTGGAATGACGTGCATATAGATGTACATAGTCCAGCTCTCTTCAGCCTCTTCAGGACATAGGTGAACTTTGCTGAATGTGTAGAATGTGTTCTGGATGATGAGAGGTTGTGTAAGTTGTGCACTCCCAGGAGTTTGAAACTTCTCAGAGTTTCCGTTGATGTGTCGCCAATGTAAAGAGGGGTGTGAGCGTTGTGTGTTCTCCTGAAGTCAGAAACCATCTCCTTTGTCTTGTCAACATTGAGAAAGAGGGTATGGCCTGGCATCAGGCCTCAAGCTCTTCCACCTCATCTCTGTAGGTCGTCCCATTGTTGTTGGTGATAAGCCCCACAACTGTTGTATCATAGGTGAACTTGACAACGTGGTTACTTGGGAATCCATGTCATACTGCTTGTTGGGGTACTCTTACATTATTATGTAAAACACTTGATCTATCATAAATAACGATAGTCAATAATTATGAAAACATTTTATAAAGTGCAAGCTGCTATTCACCGAAAATTCTAGCTTCCAGTTTCTATTCCCTACCTGGAGCTCCCTCTGAGAGAAAGCTATGGGATTGCCTTCACCAGCAGCACTGCAGAGATACAATGGAGTATTTATCACCACCTTCTCAAGGGCAAATAGGAATAGCCAATTAAAGCTGGGCTTGCTAGTAGTTCTGAAAAAATGCTCCACATCCTGAGAAATGATGAAAAATGGTAAATTTAAAGTGGACGTTGATAGGTTTTTAATTAGGAAGGGTATCAAAGGTTACAAGGAGAAAGAAGAAGAAAGGGTTTGAAAGGGAAAATAAATCAGTCATGATCAAATGACAGCAGACTTGATGGGCTGAATGGCCTAATTCTGCTCCTATATCTTATGGTTTTGTGGTCTTATTTTTATCATTTTCTTTTTCAAATGTAGCACTGTATGTAATGCCCTGATTATAGATGACATCAGACACTGATTGAGAACGACTGTGTGGAGAAGGTCTCATTTTCAGAACTGTAAAGCTGGGAGCTTACCTGATTGATTGTGAGAAGGCCACTCCCTGGCAGGCTCTTTATATGCAGCCATGGTCTCAGTGCATTAACACAATACCCTCAAGACCAGTGCACTTTGAGTGACATTGTCGTCCTCTTCTTTTTGGAATGTACATTTTTACAGATCTGGAAAGATCAATCAAAGATGGGAGGGTACTTGTCTGTTTCAATTGGTTTTCCTATTTTTCTCTTCCATCTCTGTCCACGGGTTTTTAATGAAATTTTTACATTTACAGCTTCTGCCTTTGCCCTATCACAGACTTTGCCCTCTGCTTCCTCCAACCCTTGACCTGAAACAATGACTTTATTTCTCTCCACATGACAGCTTCTTCATTAACTGGAGGGGGGGGTTGGTTTCAGTATTTTCTATTTTTGTTTTGGAAAGACATGCAGTGGCCTTAGTCAAGGTTCATCACAGACAGCTGTGTAACACAAGGCTCCAGGCTCTGCAGACTGTTTATTCCTAGGAAAATACACTTCGACATTATCAGCTGCTGGGGGTGTAATTTCCCTCAGGTCTGCCTGAACTTACAGGTCTTCTAGCAAAAGAAAGTCCAGGATTATGTGCTGAGGGACATGCTGAAACTTATAGCAATCACCATAACGGATCAAATGTCATAGTTCAGGTTCTTTTGCAAACTGGAAACAGTGCAAAAAATCCTTTAGATGTCTTATAAGCAAAAACAATGTCTTCAACTATAAATGATAACACCAGAAGGTATTGTATTATACATAAGCACTTCTATGAGTGAAGGATATTTTTGGAAATGCAAATAAAAATATGCTTCCCAATTTTAAATATCGCTAGTTCAATGTTAATGCATGATTTAAAAAAGAGTTTACGTGTAATACACACAAAATACTGGAGGAACTCAGCTGGTCAAGCAGTATCTATGGAGGGAAATAAGTGGTCAATTATTTGGGCCGAGACCCTTATCAGGTTAATGCTATGTTTGGAATATCACCTACTGATATTTGCATCTGAAATGACATAGAAGTTCTTGTTTTATTTCTGTTCCATGTATTCTGTGTTTCTCTTCCTATAATGAAGGCAGTGTAATACAGAAATAATCATACCTTTTAGCTGACTTGTAATTCATGTCCATGTTTTGTGCACACACAATTCTAAATTTAACTTGGCAATTTTAAACTGAGCGATGGCAGATTGAATGAAACTGCTGCTGACTTCGTTGGTTAAGACCATTATGGATACAAGCTCACTTTTGCAATCAGACAACAGCTTTTACAAATGAAAAGAGCCGAGACTAACAACTTCCAAATTTACTAACTCTGGATGATGGAATAATGGCAAGCAAAGCAAAGAAGGCAAACACTGAGTCAGTCACAGCACAAGCAATGGCGGCTTGGTTCAAGTGAGAAAAATAAAGCTGGTAATGAATTATAAGTGGTAGCAACCAGTAAGTATAGTGAATAAAGTAGATCACACGAAGAAGTAAGTGAGAGTGAAGAATAATAGGCATTATAATAGATAAAAATTAGCCCAGTGGGAAAAAAGCACATGAGACTGAAGTAGAACAGACTAAGTGATGAAAAATAAAAAGCTTTGTACAATCTTTGTACAATTCAAAGAGGAGTTAGACAGGGATGCGTTGCCCCACTGGAATTATTTAATATCTATAGTGAAATGATTCTCAGAGAAATAGAAGGCCTAGGTGGGATAAAAATTGGAGGTGTTAACATCAACAATATAAGATATGCAGACGATACCACCCTAAATAGCAAGTGCTGCAGAAGACCTACAAATCCTCCTAGACAAAGTAGTATAAAGAAGTGCAAATTTTGGTCTAACCGTCAACTGTAAAAAAACCAAACGTATGGTAATATCAAAACAGTAGGATACTCCCAACTGCCAATTGTACATAGGTAACCAAGAGATTGAACAAAAGACCAGCTTTAATTACCTTGGTAGCTTTATATCACAAGATACTAGAAGTAAAGTAGAAATAAAAAGAATTGCCATTGCCAAAACCAACTTCCTAAAAATGAAACCCATTTTTACCAACAGACACATTTCTAAGACAAAAAGGCTTAGGTTACTAAAGTGTTACATCTGGTCAATCTTGCTGTATGCTTCCGAAACATGGACTATAACACTGGAACTCCAAAGAAACTTAGAAGCAACAGAGACGTGGTTTCTTAGAAGAATGCTGAAAATATCATATAGAGATAGGGTAACTAATGAGACAGTACTCCAACGTGCCCATACAAAAGGGTCTTTAATGAGAACATTAAATGAGAGGAAACTTAAGTTCCTGGGCCATGTCATCAGAAAGGGAGAAATAGAATGCCTAACATTACAAGGCCATATGGCTGGGAAACGCGGAAGAGGAAAGCAAAGTAGAAAATATATGGATGCTGTGAAATAACTAACAGATCTAAGTGTGCGAGATATCATTGACGCTGCGTGGGATCGTTCAATGTGGAAAGCCATGATTGCCCAAGCGTGTAACATGCAAGGCACATGACGAGAGAGAGTACAATCTTTACATGGAGTTTTCAATGTCACATATTTCTCAATATCATATACCATTTTGCACACATAGAGTATGACAATAAAAGTGAATTTTTACACCATGGTTTTTAATCAGGATTTTCCCTGCTCCCACATGAAGTAATCACAGAAAGAGGAATACTGACATGTTATAAAGTACAGAAAACAGGAACACCATTATTTACCTCCCAGCTTCTACCAGTATCAGAAATCAGGAACTGATTTGTTCATTGTGAATGATAATGGGGGTTCAATTGCATGTCAGTTGTGGCAGATTTCATGGAGAGGTAAAGAAGATGGGAAATTTTGACCCACATTGAGAATTTTGCTACAAAGAAACTGAGCAATTAATAAACCTGCGGTTAATTAGATAAATTTGCAAGTCAACCAAATTAAAGGATGTAGCTGTTGTCAGTATTCATAGCAAACAATTACATTGTAAAACTTCTACATGGATCAGCAAAGAATTCTAATATTTAAAAAGTACATATCAGTTTGCCAATCTGATTGGTGATTGTGGTCCTACAAGTTATCATTGTGATCTTTCTGAAGCAGTGAATTTAGTATGAAGGCATATTTATTTTACTTTGGACTGATGCCACGGGTAATGGTACCAATTGTTCCATCTACCAGGCCAAGGAACAATCCCTCTTTATCTGTGATGCCTGCTTCAGACAAAACCTACCCCACCCCCACCATGCAGCTTCTTCAAATTATTTGCTTCTTTGTCAAAAAATAGTTAAAATAATTTTTAAAAAAATATATAATTGCATGGACGAGCTGTTTTACTTTGTGGCACTGTGACGTTTCGGCCACGAAAAACTGCTGTGTCAGCCGAGATCAGGACTTCTGCAGCAAAACAACGGGACTAAAATGCCACTCTGGGGTAAGATTTGCTCCATGCAACGGTTTGCTTGTCCACAAAGATATCCTCTAGCATGATACTGTACAGGGCACCCTCGTCAGCTGCCTTGTTGCCAGATGAGTGCGGCATTTGTGTTTGGACCTTGTGCGAATTAATTGTGTGTGTTTGGAGGCACCAATATGAAGGTTTTCCCAATTAGCACTTGCTAACCCTGAGTAATTTTAGATACTGTGAAACTGGCTAAGACTAACTTATACTAAGTACAGTACTTCTGCACCTCTTGAATGCAAGATGACAACTGATTCCAAGGATATGGTGTGGTAGTATTGGGTTCTCTGACCACAGAGCCCTGAACTCAAAAGAGATTTTAAGCCCTCTGCAATATAGGTATTTAAGAGTACTCTCACTTGAGGGCAGTTGTACAATATTCACCTGCTCTTGAAGGTCTAGCTTACTTCCTTGTCTAGCCTCTGAGGTGAGGTCTAGCTGCCAATACCCACTATTTGAGTGGTGGGTCTATCCTCCCTATCGAGGAGGAGCTATTTCCAACTAATGAAGTAATTTAAACACAGTTTATTTTATTTCTAATGATACGCATTTAAATTTAGACAAATAGTTCTTATCACACATTTAAAACTCACAGAGGATTGCTGATTTATAAAAGATTTCCAAATTACTAAAGATTTATAAACTATAAAGGATTTTTAAACATTGTTAGAGTTCTTATGAACTAAAAGAACATAATAATGAGTTGTTGATGAACAAATTGTCCATTGCAGAAACTAAAAGTTGATAAATAAATTCTAGTTCTTCTTTCTGTCACCCTGTATTTGGGTCATTCCTAACAGATCCCAATGCTATGTAACATTTTTACTGTTTTGCTACTGGTTGACATTATCTGTATGTAACGTTTTTCAGATACCTTTGCTCGGAAAAAGTAACTCTAGCAGGTGGTCTAAAAGCTTCTGGGGATAGAGTTTCCAGATACCCAAAATTAATGCTATGGAGGCTGACTCTCTGAGTACACTAATCTCCCAACTATTGATTGATAGGCTATACCTGTGACCATGTTTGATGCGCTAAGTGACAGAATCCGTCCGGTCTGCAATCTTTCTTGAGCTCAGACACAATGGTGCAAGTAATGGACCTACAAGGCATCATTGTTTATTGTTTACAACAAGAAGCTGAGCAAGGAATATTGGTTAGAAGTCCAACTTTGCAAGAATGACTTTGATCCTTGGAAAGGTCATGCTGCTCTGTTAGAAAGCTGAGGTAAGCAATAAAGGGAAGCGAATATCCATCACAGAGGTAAGTCACCAAGAAGCTTATAGAACATTCCGAGCAGCCATAGCAACACCAGTATGAGGGCAGGCAACCCATTACACCAAGAAATACCTGGAAATGTTGCTGGAAATGATAGACCACAGTGAAAATATCCTGCACCCTAAAACCCTTAAGGTGAGAAATGAAATGGCATAGGAAGTACAGAGTGGCCAGTCCTGAGAATTAGGCAATACATTTGACAATGTCAGTGTGCAGCAATAAATCTGACCTGGAACATCTAAACTTAGTGGCCACATTATTAGGTATGTCCTGCACCTAATAAAGTCACCACTGAGTGTATGTTTGTGATTTTCTGTTGCTGTAACCCATCCACTTCAAGGTTTGACATGTTGTGTATTCAGAGATGCTCTCCTGCACACCATTGTTGTAACGTGTGGCTTGTTGAGTTACTGTTGCCTTCCTGTCAGCTTGAAGGAGTCAAGCCGTTTCCTCTGACCTCTCTTGTTAACAAGGCATTTTCCCCTGCAGATCTGCAGCTCATTGGATTTTTTTTAGTCTACGTACTATTTTCTGTAAGTCTAGAGACTGCTGTGCATGAAAATCCCAGGAGATCAGCAGTTTCTGAGATACTCAAACCACCCCATTTAGCACCAACAATATTTCCATGGTCAAAGTCACATTTCTCCCCCATTCTGATGTTTGGTCCGAACAACAATTGAATCTCTTGACCATGTCTGCATGCTTTTATGCATTGAATTGCTGCCAAATGATTGGTTGATTGGATATTTGCATTAATGAGCATGTGTACAGGCATTCCTAATAAAGTGGAAACTGAGTGTAATGTTTAAGTGCTGACCATTCCACTTACTGAGAGAGTGCCCACCATGATGCTAACTGCAGTTTACATACCACCAAAGGCAGATGTCAAGCTAGCACTCAACGTATTGAGTGCCATGATTACCAAACAAGAGGTAGTCTACCCTGATACCTTTCACATATGCCAGGGACCTCAATCAGGCCAGCTTGAAGAAATCTCTGCCCTACTATCAAAGGTCAATCAAAGAATCAACGGTGGTGATGAATCGGCGTAAGTCTACCACAACAACCACTTACTCATTGTCAGCAAAACCCCAGAGCTGCCGGAGGTCCATGGGCCAGTCCTCATTAGGGGATCGCAAGTGGAGTAGGTCAGTAACTATAATTATTTCAGAGGATCTGTCCTAGAACCAGCACATAGATGCCATTATGAAGAAGGCACAGTAGTGCCTCTGCTTCCTTAGAATTTTGTGAAGATTCAACACATCATCTGAAACTTTGAGAAAATTCTATCGAGGCACAGTGGAGAGTATCTCAACTAGTTGCATCACATTCCGATATGGAAACACAAATGCCCAAGAATGGAAAAGCCTACAAAAAATAGTGAAAACAGCTCAGTCCATCATAGGAAAAGACCTCCTCACCATTAAGGGCATCTACAGAGAGTGCTCCCACAAGAAAGTAGCTTCCATCATCAAGGACTCCCACCATCCAGGCCATGCTCTCTTCTCATGACTGTCATCAGTAAGGAGGGACAAGAGCCTTGGTCCCACACCACCAAGTTCAGATACAGTTGTTACCCTTCAACCATCAGGCTCCTGAACCAGCATGGATAACTTCATTCACCTCAATACTAAACTGGTTCCACAACCTATAGACTCACTTTCAAGGACTTTGCAACTCATGCTCTTAGTATTATTTATTTATTATTCAAATTTGCAGAAAAAAATAGGGCGGAGCTTAGTTAAGATGGAGCTAAATGGTGACTCTTTTGCTTGCATCTTTGGAAACAGCTCTATTTCCATCTTTAATATCGATATTTTTCCCTTTCAGGTTTCTTTTGAAGACCCTGACCCGGAGTTACACGCTGACTTCAGTTCTTTGCGGGAATGGGACCTGCTCTCAGGGTTTCACGACTGGCCATTATCCGACATGCCAAGGGCGTGGCCTAAGAGTTCAGCTTGCCTTTGGAGGCTTAGGATCTCGGGGCTCTGGAGATGGGTGGATCAAGGGTTGGTGTTCTGACAGAAAGGTGGGTCGTGGGAGCTGGAAGATCTTTGGCTGTGTGTCCAGAGACCTGAGATCTTTGGGCACAGAGCTCAGAAAAAAATGACGCAATGGACTTTTAACATCGTAAACCAGCGAGTTGTTTGTTATGTCTCCCCTCTTGCTGTGAAATGGAGACATTTCTTTCTCCCTTATTAAGGACAGAGGGACCCTGTGGTAAGTCTGTGTCTTTGCTATTGCTTTGTTCACGCTTGAGTGCTCGGTGGTGGGTTTCGATGTTTTTTTTGCCGGTGGGGGGAAGTGGTATCGTTGCATGCTGCTGCTTACACATGGGAGGGAGGGGAGCTGGGGGGGGGACTTTGAGGTTCTAACATTTAACTGTCATTCATCCTTTGGGGCACTTCTCTGCTTTCATGGATGGTTGCGAAGAAAAAGCATTTCAGGATGTATATTGTATACATTTCTCTGACATTAAATATACCTTTGAAACCTTTGTCTTCTTTTGCACATTGATTGTTCATCAGTTGTTGTTTGTAGATTTTTGTGTGTATTATATGGTGACATGTACGTACTCTGATAATAAATTTACTTTGAACTTTGAACTACCACTGGCAGATCATCTGCAGCACCAGAGGAGCCGACGCACTGGACCACAGCTACATTGCCATTAAGAATGCTTACATTTCGATCCCTTGACCACATTTCGGGAAATGTGATCACCTGGCTGTCGTCCTCCTGCTTGCATACAGGCAGAGGCTAAAGAGCAAGGCTCCAGAGGTAAGGACAACAACCAGATGGTCACAGGAGGAAGAGGAGCGACAATGGGACTGCTTCAAGTTGGTTGACTTGGTGATGTTCAAGGACTCATCAAAGGACCTGAAAGAATATGCCACGGTTGTTATGGACTTTATAAGGCCACACTTGAAAGAATGTGTCCCCAAAAAATCATTCCGAGTCTTCTCCAACCAGAATCCCTGGAAAACCAAGTGATTTGAAATCAGCTGAAGGTAAGATCAATGGCATTCAGGACTGTCAATCCAGGAAAATACAAGTCATCCAGGTATGACCTCCAGGAAGCCATCTCACATGCAAAGTGGCAATTCCAAACTAATCTTGAATCAAATTGGGATGCTCGACAACTGTGGCAGGGCTTGAATAGCACCTCCAAGCAAAATAAGCACTGAAGTTTCACTCCCAGAGGAGGTCAATGTTTTTTGTGCTTGCTTTGAATGACAGAACATGGAGGAACCTTCACAAACTCTCACAGTCCCCGATGACCCTGTGATCTCAGTCTCTGAGGTCAATGTCAGAGCATCCTTCAGAAAGGCAAATCCACTGGAAGTATCTGGCCAAGAAAGCATACGTGGCTGAACACTGAAGACCAGTGCTAATCAACTGGCAGGAGTGCTTACAGACATCTTCAATCTCTTGCTTTGACAGTCTGAGGTACCCACCTGCTTCAAGCTGGCTTCAATCATTCTAGTGCCCAAGAAGAATGTGCTAAACTGCCTCACTGACTATCATCCAGTCGTACTTAAGTCTACTCTGATGAAGTGCTTGAAAGGTTGGTCATGAAGAATATCAACACCTGCCTGAGAAGTGGCCTGGATCCACTCCAATTTGTCGACCATCACAACAGGTCAAAGGTAAGTTCCCAGAGCATTCAGTTCAGCATTCGACATTATCATCCCGTTGAAACTCATTACTGAGCTCTAAGACATGGGGCTCGATACTTCCCTCCTCAGTTTCCTCATTGCCAAATCCCTGTCGGTACAAATTGGCAACAACATCTCCTCCACAATTACAATTAGGTGCTGGAGCTTCACTCACTTCACTCACCACAACTCTGAACTGATTGTACAATCCATAGCTCCCTTTCCAGGACGCTTTACAACTCAGTATTTTTTTTATTTGTACAATTTACCTTATTTTCCACGTTGATTGTTTGTCAGTCTTTATATATAGCTTTTTTTGTAAATTCCATTGTATATCTTTATTTGTCAGGTATATACATTATATCCTGTAAATGGCTGCAAGAAAATGAATATCAAGGCAGTATATAGTAACATACTTCAATAATTTAACTTTAAAATTATTCTCAAATTTGAACTTTGAACTTCTGCCAGCACATGGAAGATGACAGTGACAATATGTACCACTGTAGCGATGTGCTACTCACAGAGCTAGAAATAACGACACGCAGTCTGTAAATCGCACTCGAGACTCGTTTATTCAAACTTCGCGGCACTGGCTTTTAAGCAGTTCCCTTCCAGCCCTCTCTGGGCGGAAATGACGTCAGAGGCGCATTACAAAAGTCTCTCCCGGCGTACGGGCTATTTTGTGAGCCAGTTCGCTTGTGTAGAAAGTGGGTCGCCACACCACTATCATAACTCAAATATATCTCAGACTTTATGTGAATTTTCTACTTTGTAATCATGTCATACACACACAATGCACTCTGTGTTAAAGATTTGATAATATGTAATCTGATTTTTCGTAAATTCCAGTGGTTCGACACCTGGTTCATTAGGTTCTGTTTCTGACACTCTCTTTAAACTCAGTGGATTCTGTTTCCCACACCACTTAAACTCATTGTGCCCTGGTGGCACTCTTCCTTTATATGTCCCAAGGTCCTTAGAACACTTGCTATACTATTTTATAACATCTGAAACAAGTGAATCAAAAATGTGTTGGGGCACTATCAGCATAATGCCAATTTGTGAAAATCTACTAGCCTGTCACTACCAAAGTAATCTCTGTAATCTCGTTGTCTTGAACAATGACAATTAGGTTCTATTCTATTCTAAAGTATGGAGTGCTGGACTTTCAGAGTTTGATTTCATTCTTCCCCCTTTCTTGCAGGAAATGATTGTATGGAGTTGAGTAATGTACTTGCCGACTAGCTCAGTCATTTAATTTTAAGTGTGCTTGTGATCAAGGGCACATATGGCTCAAAGAAAGAGAAAATGCTAATCTGGAGATCATTAAGTGAGACTGCACACTTATGTTCAATTTCTTTCTTGCATCCTATCTTACTTTCATCTTGCAAACTCTTATACCAGACTCCTCTCATCACCATGACAATATCATCAAACGTAGAACATTACAGCCCCACAGCCCACAATGTTGTACTGAACTTTTAAGCTACTCTGAGATCAATTTAACCCTTTCTTCCTACATAGTTCTCCATTTTTCTATCATCCATATGCCTACCTAAAAGTTTCTTGAATGTCCCTAATGTCCGGAATATCCTTTTGTCCTTCCTGTTTCAGAAACAATAAATTGGACAGGTCATTGGCAAGAAGAGGAACTTCAAGTATAACAGGAGACAGATACTGCATCATTGCACCCATCAGTTGAATCACCTGCTCTGATCTTGGTACTTCACATGGACTAGAGGTTAGTTTAGAGGTGAGATCAGCACATGATGAATCACCAGACATGTGTGAACTGCTGCCAAGCCAAGGGAAGGAATAGCTTGTGTGCCAGCTTCCTGGAAGGTGAGATCTCACATTAGCTCTGCCATGAACAACTTAGTCTGGGAAGTACATTAACGTAGCTGTTGGTAAAAGTTAGTTGTACACCCACAGGAAAATTCTCGGGACAGTAAATGGGTTCCCTGAAAGCCAATGTGTGGAGTTTAAGAGCATCAGGGAATCCAGTTGCAACCTTGTGCAAGTCATTGCACAGATTCTTGAGCAGATCCATTCCAGCATGGAAGTGGAGTTGAATTCTGTGTCAATACATGAGGTGCCTAGGCAGGCAAATGGTAACAATCATATGAGTTCTCCAATCAAAGTTCTGACTTCTGGCATACAAAACTCAGGCTATTACCAACAATCCACATAAAAGTTGCTGGTGAACGCAGCAGGCCAGGCAGCATCTCTAGGACAAGGTACAGTTGACGTTTCAGGCCGAGACCCTTCATCAGGACTAACTGGAAGAAGAGCTAGTAAGAGATTTGGAAGTGGGGGGGGGAGGGGGAGATCAGAAATGATAGGAGAAGACAGGAGGGGGAGGGATGGAGTCAAGAGCTGGACAGTTGATTGGCAAAAGGAATAGGAGAGGATCATGGGAAGGGAGGCCTAGGGAGAAAGAAAGGGGGAGGGGGGAAGCCATGAGGATAGGCAATAACGGATGGGGTACGAGGGGGAGGTGGGGCATTAACGGAAGTTAGAGAAGTCAATGTTCATGCCATCAGGTTGGAGGCTACCCAGACGGAATATAAGGTGTTGTTCCTCCAACCTGAGTGTGGCTTCATCTTGACAGTAGAAGAGGCCGTGGATAGACATATCAGAATGGGAATGGGACGTGGAATTAAAATGTGTGGCCACTGGGAGATCCTGCTTTCTCTGGTGGACAGAGCATAGGTGTTTAGCGAAACGGTCTCCCAGTCTGCGTCGGGTCTCGCCAATATATATAGACTTCACCTGTGAGCCGGCTGGGTTGATATACAGTGTCTGGTGCTCCCGATGCGGCCTTCTTTGTATTGGTGAGACCCGACGCAGGCTGGGAGACTGTTTCACTGAACACCTATGCTCTGTCCACCAGAGAAAGCAGGATCTCCCAGTGGCCACACATTTTAATTCCACGTCCCATTCCCACTCTGAATGTCTATCCATGGCCTCCTCTACTGTCAAGATGAAGCCACACTCAGGTTGGAGGAACAACACCTTATATTCCATCTGGGTAGCCTTCAACCTGATGGCATGAACATTGATTTCTCTAACTTCCGTTAATGCCCCACCTCCCCTTCACACCCATCAGTTATTTATTTATTTTATTACTTTTTTTTTCCCCTCTCTCTCTCTCCATTTTCTCCCTCTGTCCTTCTCACTATACTCCTCGCCCATCCTCTGGGCTTCCCCCCTCCCCCTTTCTTTCTCCCTAGGCCTCCCGTCCCATGACCCTCTCCCTTCTCCAACCTCATATCCCTTTTTCCAATCAATTTTTCAGCTCTTAGCTCCATCCCTCCCCCTCCTACCATTTCGGATCTCCCCCTCCCCCTCCCGCTCCCGCTTTCAAATCTCTTACTAGCTCTTCTTCCAGTTAGTCCTGATGAAGGGTCTCGGCCCGAAACGTCAACTGTACCTCTTCCTATAGATGCTGCTTGGCCTGCTGCATTCACCATCAACTTTTCTGTGTGTTGCTTGAAATTCCTCCTGTTTGCTATTACCAACAATATTCTGATTCCATTGCCTCTATGGACTGAGGCTGGTACAAGAGTCTATGATCAGCTTCCCAGCAGTTTGCCTGACCAGCTGATCCCCTGCCCTGAAGCAGCATTACTGCTTTCATGGTGTACAATCACTATGACATCAATTGAGTTCAAACCAATAATGCTCCAAGATTTAACCTTTGACGTCTGCCAACCTGCTAGTTCACACTACTGCTGTTGTGTATTTAATGTTTCAGTAATATTTGAGTAATCTTGTAAATATATTGTTTGATTAAGCATTCTTTGTTTATATAATTCATTCTGGTTATGTGTAAAAATACATGAATTGCATATGTCATGATACTACCACATGATACCTGAATGCCTTCCTTAAAGTAAAAACTTAACGTGCAAGTACAAGTTATCATCTGGCTCTCTTGCTTTTCTTCTAATTAGTTTAATGCTTTCAAGCTACAAAACATAACAGCTACCGCTCATAACATCCATTTAGAACAAAGCTACATCCTCTGGGCAAGAAATTTGTTCAAGTTTGACCATCTCCAACTTCCTCCACTTTACGGAAGCAACTTGAGTTGGCCTCAAGTTAGGGTCAGTGTTTGGGGGTTGGAGAAGGGGTTTAGTGGGAATGGGTATTGTTTGATGAGAATATTTGATTGGGGTGTAGAATTATTATTTCCCTTGCAGTTTAACTTTATTTTTAGCTTTAGCTTTTATTTTTGTATGGTCACTTATACACGTGTGGTTGTCCAATGAATTTTGCTGCAATTACGCACAGTTGCCTCTATTTTTTTTAGAAACTTCTTAACTTCAGCAGCAGGTCTCACACTACTTGAATCTGGCAATTTTGTTGGTTCATTGTTATCTATGGAATTTCTGTTCTCTCTAGTCTGGTATGAGAATACAACCATTTTTAAGTCTGCTCTTTATTCTGTTATTGTTATGCTTCTTCTTAGCTCTTGAAACACTTAATAAAATGGCCATAAACAATAAGTTCTATGCCTCATTCTTGACTTCCAAAGAACATCTGGATCACAAAAGCATCAGGCTCCAACAATAGTAAGACAGGAAAAGGCATGGAGAGATTAACTATCAAGAGAATGCAGAAATATGATTAATCAATGATCATGCAAGCTAGTTTTTGATTTGATGTATGAGTATTTTCATCTGATTATGACTTGAGTGATTTGTACAGGAAGGGATATTGAGGTGATCAGTCAAAATGGACTGGTAACATGCAGAGTGTGTCAACCTTAAGGATTTAGCTTTACCTTTATTTATTATCACTTTGAACTGAGTATTGAGGCATTGGGGTGGTCAGTAGTCAGAAATTGTTGCTGTTGAAAGTTTTAAGGAGAATCTTTGTTGTGCCAACTTCACACAGAGACACATCACTAACAAATGGTGAAGGGTATAATTAGCTTTATTCAAGCTGCAAAAACAGTGTACATGCACTCACATCCTGCATGTTATACTACCTGTCAAGGCCAAAGGTAATTAGCTTTCCTTTATTACTTGAAGCTAGACTCAGAGTTGTTCTCTTTGCAACTTTTAGTCTTAGGATCCCTCTGTGATCCCAAGTTCTTTCAGTGTTCAACAGTTCAGAGAAAAATTAAATTTTAAACACAAGAAATTCTGCAGATGCTGCAAATCTTGAGCAATAACACAATATGCTAGAAGAACTCAGTAGGTCGGGCAGCATCTATGGAGGGGAACAAATAATTGATGTTTTGGGCAGAGACCCTTAAATCCACAAGGTAAATTTTGTATATACACCAATCTCCAACCTAATCCTTCTCTTTTCCTCAAATGAGACAGTGCTACATGAAATGTTTGCTGCAGTATCAATTCCAATTTTTTCTTTACCAATTGTGCACCATTTTAGTTATTGGTACTGAGTCAATCAGGCAAAGGAGAGCATGGAATTGATTGCTCTTGCTAATTCATGGACTCGTTTTGTGGGTCTATGACCAAGTTAAACCACTTAAGTATGTTTCTGTCTTAACCTTGGGCATTTATTGGCATGGTAACATGCAGCTCTTCTGCTACCTTGAATGCCATTGGTAAGATCTAAGAGAGGGCTCATTGTTTCTTATTTTAATACAAACAAATGGTCACTGTCTTGTTGCGTGTTACTGCCTTGTTGCCTCCAATTCACTGGGTTGCTGAGACTTTGGGGAAAGCGAACTAACTTAACAAGTCATTATTGTAAATTTGAGAGAATATTATATTGGTGCATTGCCTCTTTTCTCATAGACAAGTTTATGCTGTGATGCTGGAGATTCTTTCTTCCAACTAAGAGATTATCGGTCTCTCACTTATATTTTTCTGGGAAAATTCACAGGGAAGTTCACAGACCATTAATCATTTCCGTTTGTGATCACCTCCAACTGAAAACATTCTTCTGTTCTAGAATGGTTGTTCTAAACCCAAGTACCTGGGTTAAAAACAGCCATACCTGAACATGCTGAGGGAACTCTGATATAGCTGCAATGAGTATTTTTTACACAAGAGTGGTCATGTTAATCAAATGTTCTTGATTTTCAGAATTACCAATTTACTGTATTTAGTTTGAAGCTTGTTTTTAATGAAGAGAATTTGTATTATTGCACCATTGACATAATGCTTTGTTTTGGTTAGATAATATAAAGAGTTCCCTAATCTGAAAGACAGGCTTATTTGATAATTGACTGAGACTGAATGGAGGGAAGGACTTTGCATCATTATGGATTTGAATCAGTGTGGGTCTTGACTGATAATCCTGTTCTTCCTTAACTTTTTCCTCTCAACGACAAAAGATTTTTTCCTCGAATTTCTGTGTGGACCACTTCCATTTTGATGGACTGTGCACATTACGTTCATGAGATAACTTCAAGAGAAGTCCAGAGAACAGCTTCTATCCCTATGTATGCCTGTTTAAAGCTTTTAGAAGCCATGGATTCTGTCAACTGAGGGACCATGGAGTATCTTCCAATTTGACTCATCTCAAAAGTTTGTATCCATACTACATCAGCCACATTATAGTAAACAAGTTGAGATTTTAACAAACAGGTTCACAACAGAGCCAGGCTCAGTGCAAACTGGTGTCAAAGCAAGGTGGGATCATCATGACAACACTCCTCTTAATATTCTTCACACTTCGCTACATTTCACCTTAAAAAAAGTATCCCACTGGAGTGAACCAAATCTGCAGGAAGAAAAAGGCAAAACTATTTAAGCTATTTTGCAGCACTCTCACTTCGGGAAAAGTTATTACCCTTTCACTTCAGGCTCCTGAAACAGCGTGGATAACTTCACTCACCTCAACAATAAATTGATTCCACAACCAATGGACTCACTTTCAAAGACTCCACAACACATGATCTCAATGCTATTTATTTATTTATCTGTTCCTTTATTTACAGGTTTGTTCATTTACCTATCTGCTTATTGATTTTTTTGGATTGCACAGTTCGTGTTCTTTTGCACATTAATTGTTTCTCAGTCTTTGTGTGTAGTTTTTCATTGATTCTATTGTGTAACTTTGTTCCACTGTAAATGCATGCAAGAATCTCAGGGTAGTATATGGTGACATATACTTATTTAAAATTTTAAAGTATGTGATAATAATGTACTTTGAACTTTGATTATACAGGTGCTCCATGCAGACATTGCTTGTGAATGTGTACCATCAGAGATTGAATTCCATGTTGTTCATGAGATATAAGTGAAAACAGGCCGCACGCTAAAGATCTGCCAAACATTCTCTACCAATTACCCTCATTGTGGCACCACCCTTCAACAGAAAGCTCCAAGATGCAATCTGTATGCATTTTTATATCCCTGGACCCAATTCTCCTTTTCATAATTCACTACACCTCCAACGTGACAGCTGTAGCATTTGCCCACATGTGGAAAATGTCACAGAAGCACGGAGCAAGAACAACTACGGAGTACAAGGATTAAATGTCTTCACTGAGTCATGTTAGCCACAATTAACGCTGGGCAACTTACAGCGTGGGAGAAACAAACCAGGCCTTTTGTAGGTAAAAGACCCAATCAATTCACCACGCAATCAATTAGCCGCAAGCACGTTTCACACATTCTCACAATCAGTCCGATATGGTTCAGAAAGAGTGATTGAAAATCAAAAACTCAACCCCAATACGAAGATTGTGGTCCACCACCCAGGAGTGAACCCAGATCTCCTGCAAAATGGATTACCCACAGTGGGAACACCAAAATATTGGAAAACTATAATATTGTTTTCACAAAATCTTCCAACTCCGCAAGCAGATAAACCAAAGTTACAAGGACCTTTTCCCAGGTCATCAACCCCAGCACCAAGGTTTTAATGACATTTAAATGGGTTTGGTAAGTAGAATACATTGCTTGATACACAACAGCAGCCTCCTGAAACATGTGTTCCTCTCCGAGTGCCAACGTGGCAAGAGTTTACCAGGTAGAATGGGGAAAAGCATCCTTGCAAAAGTGTATCATCTCAAACATAGTTATATGACTATTTAGGATGGGGAAAAGCCTTTGGAGTTGTACTGAGAACTTCCTGCCCCCTTCCTGGATAAATGAAGTCCAGAGAAAGTGGTGTAACAAGCAAAGAAGCACACCAGCATCCGCGCTACCCATTCATCTGCCTCATCAAACCACTCGCAAGAGTGACTGATCAGTGTCATTATCCACCAGATCCATAAAGTCATAGAACTATACAGCAGGGAAGACAGGCCATTGGCCCAAGTCATTCAAGATGCCACTCTTTTTATTTTAGAGGTATATCACAGTACAGACCCCTGCAGTGCATCAACACCATGCTGATTAAACCCATGTGACCAAGGTGATGGATGAACCCATACTTCTTTGAAATGTGGGAGGCAACTGGAGCACCCAGAGGAAACACACGTGGTCACTGGGAGAACATACAACCACCTTAGCAATAGCAGCAGAAATTAATTGTAAGCCATTGGCACTGTAACAGCATTATGCTAACCACTGCACCACTATCCCATTCCTAAACAATGCCTGTGTCTTGCCCATATTCCTCTAAACTTTTACTATCAAGGAACCATATAAATATGTCTTATAAATGTCACAATTGTACCCGCCTCTTTCATTTCCTCTGACAGCTCGTTACACATTCACACTAGGCTCTGTGTGAAGAAGTTATTGTTCAGATTTTCCCCTCTCATTTCAAACTTATGCCCTCTACTTTTGTTCTCCTTTACCCCAGTGGAAAAAACTGTGCCTATTTATCTTATCTATTCCCCTCGTGATTTTATAAATCCTTTATAACTCAGCCTTCAGCTTCTTAAGCTCCAGGGGGAAAAAAAAGTCCTAGTTTATCCAGAATAGAGGAGATTCTACAAATGCTGGAAATCTGGAGCAACACACACATGCAATCTTGGAGGAACTCAGCAGGTCAGGCAGCACCTATGGAAAGGAATAAAGATTTGACATTTTGGGTTGAGACTCTATCCAGCCTCTCTTTATAACTCAAACCCTCAGTCTTGATAACATTCTCATAAATCATTTTTGTTCCACTTCAAAACCTACTGAATTAGAATGGAAGTGGTGATAAGGTGGTGTAGTGGTCAGCACGACGCTTTACACTACAGATGAGCCAGGTTCAAGTCCCGCCACTGCCTATTCTCTCCGTCACCACGCGGCTTTCCTCCAGGTGCTCCGGTTTCTTCCCACAGTCCAAAGATGTACCGGTTGCTAGGTTAATTGGTCTTTGTAAATTGTCCCCTGATGAGGCGAGGGTTAAATCTGGGTATTGTTGGGTGGTGTGGCATGAAAGGCTGGAAGGGCCTAATTCGCATTTCATCTCAATAAATAAATAAAATTCCTTGATGCCAACCTCAAGGTACTGCCTAAGAAGTGGTAATGGTGAGAATTTGAAATTGCATTGCACCAACCTAAGCCAGTAAAGCAAATGCCTTCTTGGCTTTCTTCACCACTGCCACATAAGTATGATCTATTTTTCCCTGATACACCTAACACTGTTATTGATGAGTTGGTGGAGCAGTGGGGAGAATCACACCTCATAAAGACTTGCATGATTTACAAGTGTTGCAAATTTCGTCTTTGAGATGTGCAGCTGTTCTTCTCACGGTTGTTTAGCATTGTTTTCAGTTTGTTTCCTGTTCCTGTTTAAGAAATAAAATTAACACTAACCTGAAAAACAGTTAATGACGGTGCTAGTAATCCCGTGCACATGCTGAACTATTTTATTTCTGATGGATGGATGAACAATTTACTTTAAATATCAGCAGTAAAAGTAATTTTCTTTCATTGTTTGCTTTAACCATTGTTTTTAACATTCCATGATCCACTGTCAGACCAAACGCAGGCATACAAATTCTAATTGTTTTTGCCTTAATCTTTGCTACCTCGTGAGGCCTGTACATAAAGAAAATAGGAGCAGGATTAGGTCTCTCGTGCCCTTAAGCCTGCCCCATCATAATTATGTCCCATCTGCTCACTAATTATTTATTTATGTTTTGTAACTTACACTTTTTTAACGTCTTGCACTGTTCTGCTGTCACAAAAGTCCAAATTTCACGACATATGTCAATGATAATAAATCTGAATCTTATTCTGATTTCCTGCCTCCTCTTCTGCACCAGTTCCCCAATCTTATAAAAATATATCTACGTCCTATTTAAATACCTCCAAAGATTTGACCTTCATAATTCTAAGAGGCAGAAAATTCCAGAGATGCACCACCCTCTTTGAAAGTTTCTATATACCTGAATTTTAATTGACCTCCCCCTTATCTTGCAAATATATCCTCTCATTCAAGACTCTTCCAGTGAACATCTCTTACTCTGTCACTTTCACCTTAGGAGATTATGTGTTTCAAATGACCTTTATTTAACTTATCCAGTACTTTCACACAGCCAATTTGCCATAAATGGTGCACACCAGGGCTTTTGACTAAATACAAAACCTCTCATTAATCTGTTTATGAGATCTATCAGAAAATTGTATGCAGAACTTCAGCTGCCAACTGCTATCGCCAATGTAATTTCATAGCATTTCTATAGATGAAGTGACGTGTGGCCAGGTGGTTAAGGTGCTGGACTAGCGATCTAGTGATCTGAAGGCCTTGAGTTCGAGCTCCAGCCGAGGCAATGTGTTGTGTCCTTGAGCAAGGCACTTCACCACAAACTACTCCAGTCCACCCAGCTGAAAATGGGTACCGGCGAAATGCTGGGCGTTAACCTCGCAATAGACTGGCATCCTATCCGGGGGGTGGGGGAGTCTCGTACTCTCAGTCACTTCACGCTACGGAAACCAGAATAAGCTCCAGCCTGATAAGCCTATAAGAAATGGGACAGACTTTAACTAACTTTCAACTCTAGAGGTGAAACCTGACCTACTTACTGAAACTGCATCTTGGACAACAGCCATAGATATCCTTTCACACACTAAGTTCCATGTGTTCATAAACTTCTGTACTTACTTACCTAAATTGGCTCACTACCCTCAACCACCACTACCCAATTCTGAATCCATACTTTAATTTAAAAATCCCTTCACGTTCTTCTCACTCACTCCAGTTCTCCTCCAGCTCAAGATATTCTCCTGTTTCTCAACAGCTCAGGCTTCCTGAGTATCCATGACAATATGCGGCACAGTAGGATAGTGGTTAACACAACGCTTTACAGTACCAGTGACCTGGGTTCAATTCCTGCCACTGTCTGTAAGCAGTTTGTATGTTCTCCCCATGACTGTTTGGGTTTCTTCCAAGTGCTCTGGTTTCCTCCCACAGTCCAAAGACGTAGTGGTGATAGGTTAATTGGTCATTATAAATTGTCCTGTGATGAGATTAGGGTTAAATCGGGGTTGCTTGGCGAAACGGCTTGAAGGGCCAGTAGGCCTATTCTGCACTGTATGTCAATAAATAAATAATGCCTTCAAAACACTCCTCCATCCCCAACTTTTAGAACCACTGCTTGGAGAAGAAACTCTATAGTGAAAACAAAGGCAGAATCAGTTGCCTTGATCTTCCACACTTGGAATTCTCTTCCTAAATTTTCCCTCTATAATTATCTTCACTTCATTAGAAACTTCCTCTTGAAGTCAATCACTCTTCTTTATCTTCTCCTGTCTGATTTAGCACTTGTTTTCAATGAAACTAAATGAGAACTACTTTGAAACAACATTTACACTACAGTAATGCAAACATTTGTAACTTTGAATTAACACCAAAATCTGTAGAAAAGAATTAAAACTGTAAAAAATTCTTCTTGACAGCACGTGAAAGATCTAAGAATTGAGCTTTCATTCAGTATTTGCCAATTGTTGGAATAGTTTTAATATTTTTGAGTATAGCACATTAAACTTTGTTTTCTGTAACATTTCCTTCTCTTTACATTATTTATAAGCTTAAGTAACTGAATTCATGAAACTCAGAGTAAGTTTCAAACAAAATCTCAAAATGCTCCAATTTTTTTTAGTACTTAACATAAATATTTGGTTGTTGATCAATAAGTAAATTCTGTACTGTTGTACAATTACTACAAAAACAAATTAACTTTAAAACACTGCATATTTCCTTACGTTAGATACATTACACAAAGAGACAGTTGAAGAAACTATAAAGAACATGTTATGAATATAATCCTGATGGAAACAGGGGAAGACAATATCAGCGAACCACATGTTCTAGTGCAAATGTAGCCTCTGTAGGGCAAAAAAAATTATAGAAATGATTTGTAAGGCTTCTTGTTCTTCTGCTGATTTTTTTGAATTTTTTTTGATAAATGATGCGTCCACAATTGCTAATTGTATTTGCTACTGAACAGTTTGTAATCTGTTAGGTAGAGAAAGGTGAACACTGTTAGTTTGTAACTGTGACAAGATCTATGCCAATATTTTTGATTTCCTGCATCTCTTTTTTTTATCACAATGAGAAAGGTTATTAAATCAGTTTTACATTTGTAGATATTTATTTACTATAATTCAGTTGTGCTTGCATCTGATTATGGTGATTTTGTTGCTATTGGTGAGTTAGCTACCACAGTGTATTATCATCAATATGCAAGAAATTGTGTGTTTGTTATGTGTTGTGTCGTATAATGTGGGCGATTGTGGTCTTCCATGACCATGATTGTACTTGGCAATTTTTTTCTACAGAAGTGGCTTGCCATTGCCTTCACTGGGCAGTGTCTTCACAAGGCAGGTGACCCCAGCCATTATCAATACAATTAAGAGATTGTATGCTGGGGTCAATGGTCGAATAACCAGGACTTGTGACATGTACCAGCTGCACATACGACCATCCACCATCTGCTCCTGTGGCTTCACAAGACCCTGATCGGTGGGGAGGTGTGTGTGGGGGGAGGCGGGGGTGTGTGCTAGGCAGGAGCTACACCTGGCTCAAGAGTGACCTGAAGGCTATCGGAAGGAAGGAGTGCCTTACACCTCCTTTGACAGAGACGTATTTCCACCCTGCCACCCAAATGTAAGAAATATCACTTCTGATTAAATCTACTAGATCATTACTGGAAGTTTAAGTATTAATCTCTGGTTTGTGATCAGAATAGAATTAAGGATTTATCTAAATCCCAGTTCTTCTTCCATTCCTCAGGTAAGCCATGTTGCAAGTGGCATGCTTACCCTAATGGATCAGGAGAATGAGCTATAACATAGTCATAATCATACAGCTCAGAAGCAAGTTCTTTGCTCCACTGAGACTGCACAACCACCCACCATTTATACAAACCCTGTATTTATCCCACTTTATTATCCCCAAATCCCCACCCACCCCGGGCCAATCTGCAGATTCTATCACTTGCCTACCAAAAGCTCAAGAAAGTAGGAGTGGGAAAGTAGGAGCAGAAACTAGTTACCGGGGTCCCTCAAGTCAATTAATATGTTAATAGTTGTTTATGGCTGGTCTCAACTCCCCTTCTGTCCCAGTTCCCCATCATCCTCATTTCCCCTATCTTTCAAAGAATTATCCTTCTCCACCTTAAAGTATCTAATACTCCGGCCTCTATCACACTCGGTTCAAAACCTGAACAAAGTTCAAAGTAAAAATTATCAAGGTATGCATGTGTCATTACATGGCAACCTGACAGATTCATTTTCTTGCAGGCATTCACAGTAAATACATAGTCATATTCACTTTGTTGATCCTGAGGGAAATTGGTTTTTGTTACAGTTGCACTGTAAATAATTAAATAGTAATAAAACCATACATAATTAAATAGTAATATGTAAATTATGCCAGGAAATAAGTCCAGGACCTGCCTATTGGCTCAGGGTGTCTGACCCTGAAAGAATACAAAGAAATACAATGGAATTAATGAAAAACAATTTACCAAATGGACAAACAATAAATGTGCAAGAGAAGACAAAAAGTGAAAACACTACTACAAATAATAATAATACATAAATAATAAATAATATGAAAAAGAAGAGTTGCAGAGTCCTTGGAAGTGAGTCCACAGGTTGTGCAATTAGTTCAGTGTCCAGGTGAGTGAAGTTATCCGCGATGGCTCAGGAGCTTGATGATTGAAGGGTAATAACTGTTCCTGAGACCGGTGGCGTGAAACGTAGGGCTCCTGTTCCTCATTCCCAAGGGCAGCAGCAAAAAGAGACCATGGCCTGGCCTGTTTGGGGGGGGGGGGTCCTTAGTGCCGGATGCTGCTTTCATGCGGCCGCACTCGCGGCAGATGTGCTCAATGGTGGGAGCGATTTCCTCGCCATGGGCTGGGCTGTATTCACTACTTTTTATAGGCTTTTCCGTTCACGGGCTTTGGTGTTTCCAAAACAGGCCGTGATGCAACCGGTCAGTATATTATCCGCTGTGCATCTGTTAAAAGTTTGTCAAAGCTTTGGGTGACATTCAGGACCTGTGCAAACTTCTAAGACGGTAAGACGTGCCGGTCCCAGGACAGATCCTCAAATGATAACGCCAAAGAGCAGAGATAATTCCACAGATTCACTTATTTCAACCACTCCTTTTTGCCAAATACCTAACATACGGAAAATAGAATTGACAGGAAAACAACCGCCAGTCTGTTTTTTTCTTTAAACCTCTCCATGCTACTCTCACATTCTCCAGTTGCGTTTGTTACTAATTAAAATTGCTTACGCTTTTAATTATATTGAACTTTCTAATTGCCTAGATTACGTGAATTTCAAGTATTGCTTGTTCGAAATGAAAGAAATAGTTTTGGACAACTCATGGCCTCAATGACCTAAAGTTTACCTGCGTTCTCTGACAAATGCGATTCCATTTTGAACAGCAAGAGCTCTGCCTTAGATGTTACCTCATTATATTTTTATTTAGGTTAGGATATTTGAGAACAAGGTATTGAATTGTTAGGTTGAACTAACGTTCTTTTGCCAAGGTGGTCTCAAATTAGAGTGTAACCAACGTTCTCTGGAAAATATTGTTACAATTTAAGCATATGATTTTGATGGAAGTGGACGTTTAAATGTAGAAGTTTCAATCGTCGCCATCTGGTCTCCGACGCTATTAGAAATCTGGATGTCTCGCCCTTTTCCGTCATTTCCAGCTGTCAGGAGATCGATTTTCAATCCTGACCAGACTGCGGTGAAAATAGGAGCGTCGGGTTACAGTGTAGAGAGGGCCGTTCCAACCACGTTGATATGGGTTCAGGTGTGAACGTAGGCGGAGTAGTAACACTCCACTGCACGCAGTCTCTATATTAAAGAGGAACGCAGCCAACTTTCCGATCCACGAGTATTTGAACTTACCCAAAACAAAATCCCGCAGCATTATAAGTGGACTTTCACTGAGTATTTTGCAGAGATTTTTTTTTCTGATAATAGAGCTTAATTGTGCCTATTAGAAAAAAATGTTTCGGGGAAACAAGGTTTTCTGTTGTGTTCAGTTTGTGGGATAGTAACTCAAGAGACACTGAATACTTATAATCCCATTTTGAAAGTAGGCAGGATGTCAATTTTGAGTGCTTACACTGAATGTATTTATTGACGAGTATTGTTTTCAAAACATGGAATGCAAATGAATACACATTTTCAAATGTCCAAATCCCAATCTCACGTTGGCTGTATAGTCAGGGAAACGGTTGGGGTTTCGACATATCTGTATTCTTTTCGCAGTGTGATTTCCATTTATTTAAAAGAAACTGTCCCTTTGCCGTGATTTATTGAACATTTCCGTTTCTGTGAGGGCTACTTAACAAGATTGTGAAGGAAATATAAAGTGACATTTCCTTCCTTTATATGGTGTGGACAGATTGAAAGATATTCCAGAGATAATTTCAATTTCACATTCATTTATTTAGTTTTCACTGGTAATTTAATGATTAAACTTTTCTTTTGTCTGATAAAAGGGAATTGAGATTCGCAGCAGGAGACGAAGTTTTTGAGGAAAGTCATCGTTAAGTCTGTCTGTCTCTCTCTCTCTCTCCCTCCTGTCTCACCTGCCCAGTGATCTTAGCACTTGCAGTCGGATTTCCAGCACCCGATGTGTTTTTGATCGCAACTTTGTTTTGGGGATGGGGAGATTTCGGCCAGTGCTGGGGCCGAACTGCCGGCACTGACAGGATCTCCACGTCCTTCCGTTGGAGCTCACCCTACCCCCCACTCCCTCACCGTTCACTCCCGATTGGACAGCGCTCGGGTCACGTGGGAGAGATTCCCGGTGTCGGCCGCCATTTTGGTGGAAAGTTTGGAATTTCTCAGTCAGTCGCCGGGAGGAGGCGGAGGGGGAGTGAGCGAGTGGCAAAGTTTCTCGGGCGGGAAAAAAGAAAGTCGCCGGGCCGCGCCGTTGAGGCCGGTCGGAGGCCCGCCTGGTGCCGTGACGGGAATAATCGGGTCGTGCGATTGGAGCAACGAGAGGGCGGCGGTGGATCACCCCCTCCCTCCCTTCCTCCCCTTTCCCCCTCGGGACAGCCTCTGGAGCTTGAACCCCGACCCTGAGGGGTGAATCACCTACACTCAGGGCCGTAAGGAGGGAAAGCCGCTGTTCCCAGGGGATCAGACGGATATAGTCGGGAGGGGACAGGCTACGAACGTTGCCCCCTCCCTATCCCAGAGGAGATATATCAGATACCCTGCTCAAATTTCTTCACGCTTTTGAATGGAAGCAACTGGTTTCGGGAGCCAGTGTGTTTCCGAGGGTCACAGATCGGAATCGTCACCTTTTCAAGTGGCGAGGGAAGAGGAGTATAATTTCTCCGGTCACCTTGAGGAATTGGAGAACTGACCGGTGGAGATAAAAGAAGAGTTCCTGACTCATCAGATCCCGACTGAGTTTCCAGAGGAGGCGGCTTTTGTGAATATTTAGCTTAAAAGTCTGGGATGTGGTCATGAAACACCAAACCGGTCAGAGGTGAAAGATTAACCTATTTGTGATTTTGTTTTAAAGGAGCATTTTAATCAAGTTGATCCAAACTTGTTTTTAAGGTTAATAAATTGCTAGTGAAACTGAAGGGTGTTTGTATTTACCACCTTATTTTCTTGGGGTGGAAGAATTGGAAACTCACCAAGAATTTTTAAAGCACTGAAGAGAGAAACACTTTCAACGTCTACAGAATTTAAAGTGACATTTGAGGGAATTCCCAGCTCTAGGAGGATGCCGATTCGTAAACAGGGTGAGTTAACTTTTTAGATAGTCCCTTTATAAATTTAGATACTTTAAAATGCAGTGCCTTTTGTATATTGGACATACAACTACCCGCATTCAAGTTCTTCAGGTGTTAAGTTCTCTGTGACTTTGGAATATGACTTTTATTTTGGCTTGTATGACAGATGCTCAGCGAGCTCTGAAGCTCCTGGAGAATTATCGTGCCAAGCTCGCTAAGACGGAGGACCGCCAGCTCCGAGCGTCAATCGAAAGGGTCATTAATATATTTCGGAGCAACCTCTTCCAAGCATTAATAGGTACGTGTGTACGCATCTGTGCAGGAAGTCTTAACTTTTTCTTTGGAAATCATAATTTTGATCAGTTGATGTAGTTGCGAAATTATTCATGCGCTGTTTCGAATTATGTTGTGATTTCTGTTTTGAATAGAACTGATAGTGTACAGTGTGCTGCTTTAACGAGACGACCAACCGATGGCTTCTCTGAGCCAGTTGCGCTGACAACCTGTTACTTAAACATTCAGTTTATAAATTGAAGGGAACAGTCGAACAAGATCATTTGGAAATATTACTCTTGCATCTGATTTGCGATTTTTGAGCAGATTGAAGATTTTTATTATGTTGAAATGGGTAACGACAGGACGACAAATATCTATGTAGTATTGAATAGCCTTATTCGATGTTGATGCGTAAAGTTCACGGATGCCCGTGGTGAGCGTCTGCCTTCTGGTTTTGTTTTATTTGGTGGTGAACAGGAAGTTCTGTGGAGTGAATGGGCGTGGCTTGTGGATGTAAACAGGCTGGAACAGGGCTGGCTTTCCTGTACGTATTCGAAGCTTTCACTTGTACACGTGTCGAGTTGGCGCTGAAGAAATCATTCGGTTCACGACATTAATTTTTGAGGAAAGAGATATAATTTCGCGGAAATGTTTTAAAAATGATGACAATGGGAGTTGTAATAAATGACTTTAAATGGCAGGTTTAATCTTGTTTCAAAATCTGTTGTTAGAGCAGTGTGGAGACGGATAGAGTACAGTATAACAGTACAATTAAAACAACTTTGTCATAAGGAAAACGACTAAAAGTATAGTTTCAGAATGCTAATCGTCAGCAATTGGACATACTTGATGTTTGCTTTCAACGCAGTCTATTTAAAATAACTTTTTATAGGTTGTGTGTACAGTATATTCAAACGGAGTTTTCTGTGGCGTTGATTTACATTGGTGCGAAGAAGCTTTGACAAGTTGACTTCAATTTTTTTGGAGTAAACTAAAGATGTTACCCAGTGCCTCTGAGCTTGTTTTGACAAATCCTTGCACTCTGGTGGAAAATATTGTTATTGCAAATGACTGATAATCTTAACACAAGGCTATCTTAAATTAGGATCTGGTTGTTAGCATTAATTATACCACCAAAAAGTGCCCTTCATTTGTAGAAGGATTCAGACATACTACTAGATATGAGGCTCTGCCTTCCTTCACTGAATGGTGGAAATACTTAATTGTTTTGCACATATTCAGGGGCAAATGGTGAAACTGGGCTTTGAGATGAGTGACTTGCACTTTCTAACTGCCTACAAGGTGCCTTCATGGTACCTGAAATGCTTTTCATTTATCAAAATGATTGCAGATTCAATAAGACTTGAAACTGAACTAAGTTGAAACAATTCACTTGGTGGAAATCCAAAAAGTTAGATGTAAAATGGACATTTAAAGCTTCTATTCACTACTCAGCAAACCTGGCTATCGGCATGTAGGACACAGCAGCAAGAGCTTGGCAATGCTCTCCCAAGCTATGCATTATCCTGACTTTCATTACTGAATCACAGTACTGGCCTTCTTTATTTAAATAGGCCTTGGGTATCTTCTGAAGGACTGTAGCAGTTCAGGATGGTGATTGTCACTTACATTAGCAGTATTCATAAGCTTTACATATTGTAGAATTTTGTCACATCTAGGCCAGATCATTTAACCTAATGCAGAACTTACTGAAGAAGCGGTGATATTTGTAGTTGGTATGTTTGTCTTATAGTCTTGTTTCAGAAAAGCAGATTTGTGATATAAAGATGAAACTATTACCTTCTAAACTATTAGGATGTTGGATTAATGAAGGATTAATAATACTGTTCTTCATTGTGGGGTCGAACTCTGATTTTAATTTCAGCAGTTTATTATTTAGGTAAAATATTTTGAACGTAGTCATATGTAGAAGTTCCTGAAGTTGGAGTAATTATTTGTCATTGACATGCATATAACATGGAAACAAACTCCATGTGGACTATCAACTATTAATTTTACACTATTTGGACATTGATAATTTTTCTCAAAAAAATAATGTCCCTGCATTCTCATCGATCCTTCTCAGATTCTGCTCATATTCTGAAAGTGACTTGGCAGAGTTCCTGAATGTCATGATGCAGAGACCTCAGTGCTACTAATGACTTCAGCAAAGGGCAAACCTGGGGTTGAGCTTTGACGTCTGTTGGAACTAGATTTAGTTTAAATCCTGGATTGAATTGTTTTTTCTGGAATATTGGAAGCTGCATTTGACCAGGTAGAAGTGTATAAAATGAAGGATAGGGTAGGTGGGCAGCTTCTCTTCCCCCCCCCCCCACCCATAATGGAAATAGCAAATGCCAGAGGGGCATATCTTTAAGGTGAGAGGGGAAAGTTAAAAGGGGATTTGAGAGGTAACGTTTTTTAACGCAGTCAGCGGAACCTGGCTGGAGTTTTGTGCTATGTGTAATGGTGAAAGCAGATAGGACAGCAGTGTTGAAGTGTTTCGACACCAGCAGAGTTAAACCCCACAATGAAAAATGGTACTACTAATTCTTCATTCAATATCCATAAGCTAACAGTTTAATCTTTATATCATAAATCTGCTTTTCTGAAATAAGACTAATAAGACAAACATACTAACTACAAGTATCACCGCTTCCTCAGTAAGTTCTGCATTAGCTTAAATGATCTGTCCAGGATGTGACAAAATTCTACATCTGGGTGCATTTTAAATTTGCTTCATGGTCAGCACAGACATCCTGTGCCAAAAGGACTGTTCCTGTGCTGTAATGTTCTGTGTTCTAAGCATTTTTGAATTCAATTGTTTGTTATAAAGTATTTTAAGAACTTTCAACATGAAGACAAAATAACTTGAAGCTTTCCCCTTTGCCTTCTGATCTGCAAACATACATTCCCTATTAAAGTTGGATTTCAGATCATGGGCTTTTCCATTGGTCTCAACTGACCAGCATTATGTTTCAGATCTTGATATGTTAAGTCCTGGACTTGTCTGAGCACTGGCTTGAACTGGCCAGAATGAATTCGGCCCATTTAAATGCCTGCATCGTTCCATTTTCATTCCTGATGTATCATTGCCAATTTCAAAGATACTCCTCTTCCTTTCATTCCACTACCTTTTAAATTTTATCTCCACATTTGTACAAATAAATGAGTTTTCTTGGAATTTTACAATATTAAAGCTTATTAAATGTTACATATTCACAAATAAACTGGTAGTGTCTTCTCTCCCCACCTGTAATGATACTAAAAGTTCATTGTATTTTGCAATGCATGTCACATAATGAATTAACATAAATATTTGCTGTTCCTACTGTGCTTACAGTGTAAACAGTATGAAATGAAAGCATTGTCCTGAATTTGATTTGGTGAGAAGGAAATAATTAATAGAAAATTTAAAAAAGACCTTTTGAAGGGCAGCATTGTCTAACTTGCTGCAGCTTGCAAAACAATTAAAATGTCATCCCCCACCCATACAGTTTTATTTCAGTGAGGCACCTGAAGTCATTGTTGAGTGTCTTGCTTGGTCAGTTATAGAAACGGTAATGCATTTAAAAGATGTAATGTATCAATGAACTGCTTGATGTGGATGCTATTATAGATCTTTTAACTTTGTAGAAATGTGGTGATGTTAATCATCTACTTTTCTTTGAATATGCTATGATGAAGGACTGGAGAGTTTGACTTCTGGTCCATTTTTACCTTGGTATTTGCTAAGCAATATAAATTATCAATCCAAGTATTGGTGCTATTAATAGTGTTTTAATTGTATTTGGCAAATGAAGAGTATCAGGGTAAAGTTCTGGTATTGAATGAGCTCTGGATTTGGTCTATCGAGCTCACCTTGATTATTCCATTTGTTAGTTTAATTGACTGCCCTTGTTTTGGATGGAATGCAGTGGTGATAGTACTTCCACTTTTTGGCCTCTCTGCCAAGGTTCCTTCCTTTGACATTGGAAGTCCATAAGATGACCCTGGGAAAATGCCACTTTCCACCTTAACAGAGGTGGAAATTGATATCTACTGTTGCTGTCAGTGCATCTGTTTAGTGTTTTGACAGGAAATAGTTGAAGATGAAGTCATCAAACTTGGTACCAAGTTCAGAATATGCTAGATAGCAGTGATCCCGACACTGCTATGAACAGAGATATGGACTACCTACAGCCCATACTCAAACACTAAAATGATATCTATGTGATGGGATTGGGTTTGGGGGGGGGGTCAGCCTCCAAATTCACGGTGTGATAAGTGAACTAATATCAGCACCCCCTCAATATTCACAACCTGTCAACCTGTCCAGCTCTTGGCTTCATCCTTCCCCCTCCTGTCTTCTCCTATCATTTCAGATCATCCTCTCCCCCTTCCCCCTCTCACTTTCAAATCTCTTACTAGTTCTTCTTTCAGTTAGTCCTGACGAAGGGTCTCTGCCTGAAACGTTGACTGTACTTCTTCCTAGAGATGCTGCCTGGCCTGTTGCGTTCACCAGCAAATTTTATGTGTGTTGCTTGAAATTCCAGCATCTGCAGATTTCCTCGTGTTTGCTGCTCAATGTTTGGAAAGGTTTGTCCCAAAATTTAGCTAAGCTGAGGAGGAATATTAGAGGTGATACAGAATCTCAGTCGAAGTATTGGGATGACAAGGTCTTCAATATAGCAACAAAAACAGGCTGCTGGAAAAAAACATATGAGGTTGGGCAGCATCTGTGGAAAGAGAAACAATGAATGATTCAGATGAGGTGACACGGAGAACTGTTAGCCTAGGTAGGACAAAATGTAGGTGAGGAAATTGGAATAATTCCAGTAGGGAATATTTCGTTGTAAAGATGCCAACCCCTTCTCTCAATTCCTCTGTCTCCGCTACATCTGCTGTCAGGATGAGGCTTTTCGTTCCAGAACAAAGGAGATGCCCTCTTCTTTCTTCAAAGAAAGGGGCTTCTCTTTCTCCACCGTCAGTATTACCCTCAACTTCATTGCTTCCATTTCCCGCATGTCTACTCTCACCCAATCCTTCTACTGCCCTTAGGGATAGGATTCCTCTTGTCCTCACCGACCACCCCACCAATCTCTGCATCCAGCACAGAATTTGTCGCAACTTCTGCCATCTCAAAAGGAATCCCATTACTAAGCACATCCCCCTCCCTCCCCCCGCCTCTCTTCCCCCCACCACCTTTCTGCTTTCCACAGGGTTAGCTTCCTATGCAACTCCCTTGCCCATTCATCTCTCTCCACTGATCTCCCTCCTGGAACTTATCCTTGCAAGCAGAACAAATGCTACATATGCTCCTACACCTCACTCACTCACTACCCATATGAGTCCTTCCAGATGAGGCAACACTTCGCCTGTGAGTCTGTTGGGGTCATATATTGTGTTTGGTGCTCCTGGTGTGGCCCAAAGTAGATTGGGAGATTGCTTTGCCCACCCATTTTGATTCCACTTCCCAATTGCGTTCTGCTATGTCAATCCATGGCATCCTGTACTGTCGCAATGAGGCCACACTCAGGTGGAGGAACAACACCTTTTATTCACATTGGGCAGCCTCCAACCTGATGGCATCAATTTGTCGAACTTCTTGTAAGGGCCTCCTCCCTTCACTATTCCCCATCCACATTTTCCTCTCACCTCATCTCTTTGCCTGCCCATTGCCTCCCTCTGATGCTCCTCGTCCTGTTTCTTTCTTCCATGGACTTCTGTCCTTTCTATTAGATTCCCCCTACTCTAGCCCTGTATCTCTTTCACTAATCACCTTCCCAGCTCTTTACTTACCCCTCCCCCTCCCAGTTTCATCTATCACTTTGTGTTTCTCTCTCCCCCTCCCTCCCCCCCCCACTCTCCTCTATCCTTTAAATCTACTCCTCAGCTTTTGTTTTTCTCCAGTCCTGCTGAAGGTTTTCTGCTTGCAAAGTCGATGCTGCCTGGCCTGCTGCGTTCCTCCAGCATTTTGTGGTGGATTTCCAGCATCTGCTGATTTTTCTCTTATTACCAGTCGGGTTGAAAGGATTTTCATTCACCAATTGCAATATCTGGAGTTCCTCTACCGACCTTGTAAGTGATTTTTAGGACCCAGAGAGCTAAAGTGGAAGCAAGTTCTTGATCCAGAGGAACTGCCCGAGGCATGTTTTACAATAGTGGCAATTCACTCATAATAAATTGATGACAAATAACCAGATTTAAATACTGAAGGCAGGGCACCTATGTTATTTGCAGAGTGCTTAGTTCGTGAAACCTATGGTAGGCTCTTTCTTGTCTTGCAATTACTGTTTAACTGAGTACTTTCATACTTGTCAAGGATATGCGAATGAAAAAAATGGTTGATAGTATATACTACATCACTTTGAATTTTGGGGTCTTTTGCTGGATAGTTTCCATGCTATAAATATTTTAATTTTCTAATTAGATATGTGTTACAAATAGATTGTGTGTCATTGTAAAGAAATCCCACTAGTCCAAGTGGCATCTTGAAATTATAACAAACAGTATTGCCATTTAAATATTATGATGAAAAGCACAGGGGACATGACTCAGTCCAAGACTGTTACTACTTAATTGAATTTGTGAAGGAAATTGAATATATAATTAGGAAAATTTTGCAGAGTTGTGCTGCCTCTTAAAAATTTTCAAGTGCAGTCAGCCAACTGGCTTCCTCTATGCTGTAGGTTTCAATGTCTGAAAAAATTCACAATGTTTTGCATAGATGTACAGAATACCACAGTGACTGGTTGCAGAACGATAGAGGTTTGTTTCTGCTAAATTTTTTGTTGTTTACTACTGTTTTGACTGCATGATTTGATTATGAAAAACAAGCTTGGTCATGCCACCTACTGCTATCTTTTTTGATGAGAAGCTATCCAAGGTGAATCAGTTGTCCTTTTCCATCCATCCATTTGCTTAAATCCTGCTGGGTTTTTAATGGTTCCAGTGCTAACATTTAGAATGCATTAACAACTTCTGTGCTTTTCTCCACCTCTGGGTATTCTAATGTTTGAAAATTGTGACTCAAGATTTCTAGAAGATGAAAAATGATGATTTTTACAATAGGATAATACATAAGTTGCAAAATTGTCATATCCAGAGTTCCTATAGAGTTTCATTCACTGGTGAACTCCAGGAGAAGATTCAGTCTTGAATGTTGTTTGGATTTGGACAAATTGCAAAACATTTGGGAGTGTGGGTTGGAGGAAAGGTTGCATGTTAACATGTTGTTTCTTTCAAGTGGCCCTTTTATATTCATTCTGACAAATTTGGCAACCCATTTTTATTAATCAGTCATTCACTTCCTACATCACAATGATGACTGTGCCAAAGTATAGGTTTAATTGCAAAATTTATTTTGGATTGTGTATGGCTCTATATAGGTGAACTTCTTCATATCACTTCGCAAGCTTATTTTCATCCTCGTTTTTTGTGAAGTTTTCCAAATTACTGTACCCTCTGATTTGGTATCATCTGCCAAGGCAAGCTACTTGCATATCATTTTAATGGTTGTAAAGTATGTTAGTAGTGTGATCATTTACCATTCTAGCTGAAAATACAATAGAATGAATCTCAAATTTTGGACTTCGCAATGGGTTAGTTATGATAGCAGTTGCTTTGAGGTAAAATGACACTAGACAAGTAGTTATTTGTTACATGCAAAATTGGTTACAGCTGTATTTTGTGAATATACTGGGAGTGAAAATCACCAGTTAGATTTTATTCATTTCCAGCTGAGGGGTAAATTGGGAAAACTTGCAAATTGGTGTGTATTCCTTGGGATTTGGAATACTAAACTGGCCACCTTAGCACATTTTTGTTTTTAAGATCTTTGTTCCACCTAAAAAAAAAACTAGTAGCTTGTATGCTTTAAGTGAGCATTTGTCGCTTACATACACACTGTACTTAAATGCATTTGTCGAAGTCCAGGGAACCTTTTCAATTTGTGATTCTGTTTTGCTGTACCGAGTGGATGATCGCTTCTCAATATTCTCTCCTGATGAAGGGTCTCAGTTCAAAACGCCGACTGTTCACTCTTTTCCATAGATGCTGCCTGGCCTGCTGAGTTCCTCCAGCTTTTCTTTTGTCTGTTGCTCATTATTCTCTTAACCACTTTCAAGATTGCTATCTATGTTATTTAATAAATTGACTAATTAGTCTCCAATACAATGTTAACAGAAAATTTAAGCTTTAAATGAATAATTTGAAGTGAGTTGAAAGCTTTTGTAGAATTTCATTCCGATTTGGTTTACAGATTACAACTAGAAAGCTGGAGTATTTGAACTTCGGTATTGCATTAACATTTTGGATTGTGCTATCTTGAAGTCCTTTGCCCTGGGCCATTCCTTCCACTAGTGATTTTATTTTCAATTCGTATGCTCATATAATAGAACAAAACTAGATCTGTGAAGTACAAGACTTTGGGAGATAATGTTACAAGATGTTGGTAAGGCCACATTTGAAGTACTGTGTACAGATCTGATCAATCTGCTGTAGGAAGTATGTTACTAAACTAGAGAAGGACCAGAAAAGATTTGCAAAGATGTTACTGTGACGAGAAGGCTATAAAGGGAGGTTGGACAGGCTAGGACATTTTTCCTTGGAGCATAGGGGCTGAGGGGTCACTTTGGAGTTACATAAATCACAGAGGTGACCATGGAGATGAGATTAGTGTTTTTCATGGCAGTGGAGTCCAGAACTAGAGTGTAAAGATTTAAAGGAGACATGAGGGGCAATTTGTGGCACATAGAGTGTAGTAGTGGAACAAGCTGCCAGAGGAAGTGGGTGTAGGTGGAATTGTGACACTTAAAATACATTTGAACAGTTGAGGGATATGAGCCAAATGTGGAAATTTGGAGATGGTTTGGGTGTTTCAGTGCTCTGCAGCCTCAGAGGATTCTGTAAGGCAGAGGCAGTATGTGCAAACCTCATGGCAGGCAGGCTGCCCAACGGGGTGCAAGTTGATGTTTGACTCCATTATGCTCACTAAAGCTTCCATTGTGCCTGATTAAAGTAATGAGGGAGATTGAAACATTGAGGCAGATGTGGAAGTGAGCTCCAGCTGCCTGCCTTTTGATCACTCTGCTACTGGAGAGGGGAGAGCCTACTGCTGTGCGAGGAGAGTCTTCTGTGTTTTGGATATGGACTTGGACCGTAGACTTTTTTCGGTCTTATAGATTTTATATTCTGTGTTTTTGGCTAATCTTTGTCATATTTTTGTGCGTAGAGGAGGGATTTGAGGGTTGATGTGTTATTCCGTTACTGTTTTTTTTTTGTGTGGGGAGTCTGATTTGGGGGTTGATGTTCATGCTGCCTTTCTTTCTACCAGGGGAAGAAGAATTTCAGGGTTGTATACTTTGTATAAATGAACCTTTGAAGTGCAAGCAAACGTGATTAGCTCAGTCATTCAAACTTGTTCAGCATCAATGAGTTGAGCCAAAGGGTCTGTTTTGATGCTGTATCTAATATGTTCCCTCTGATCTTTACAAGAATGACTCAGACCTTCAGTACAACACTTTCAGATTTGTGAAAGCATAGTCAAGTGAAAATACAGGTTGTGATGATGCAGAGAGACTTCTATATCATGTATGTGCGCTGAGTGGATAACTCCATTTGAGATTGATTTGGGAATTGCATTGTCTATTTTGTTTGAGGAAAAAGATGTTAAGTTTTTAAACCTTGCTAGGGATGTACATGATGAAAAGAAGCAGAGACTTTTTTCCCCGTAGGGGGGGAATAGCTAATACCAGGGGCGTAATTTTAAGATGATTATTGGAAGGTGTAAGGAGATGTCAGCAATATCTTTTATTTCTAGGAATCCCTTGCCAGGGTTGGTGATAGAAGGAATGTATTAGGGACAATTAAGAAACTTTTAGATAAGCATGTAGATAGAACATTGGAGGGCTATGCAGTAGGGAGGGGTTAGATTGACCTTGGAGTAGGTGAAGTTTGGCACAACATTGTGGACTGAGGCACCTGTGTTGTAATGTTTTATGTCCTAATGTGAAATTGGGAAGTTTTAATATAAAAAGCATGTGTGCTTTTGTGTACATTTGTTGAATGCTAGCATTAGGTACCAGGCAGTTAGGAAGGCAAATGTAATGTTTGCCTTTATTGCTGGAGGATTTGATGAGTAAAGATAGTTTGCTGTATTTGTACTGGAGCGTGTTGAGACCGCATCTGAAGTGTTATTTTACTCTTTTAAGGATGTGCTTGAAATATGTGAAATGCAGAAAATGTTTCAGGCAGGTAAGATCAGCCATAAAGGAGAGATTGAGTAGGCTAGAAGGTCACTTTTTCAAGAATGAAAAGGTAACCTTACTGAAATTTTAGAATATTCTTAAATGATTCAGGAAAGTGGATATGGGATGGATGTTTTCCCTGGTTAGAATCTATTACATGGGATCACAGTCCTAAAATTAGTATTGAATGAACAGAAACGTCACAGGAGTTGCTGTCAGTGTTGAACTCCCATGTAGGCCTTAGGGACTCCAGTTCTGAATTTTTCCTCTGGGTTTATTCCCAAAGCCTTCCCTATAAGTGGGTATAGCTGCAAGGCAGCAGAGGGTTGAGATCAGAGTTTTCCTTCTAGATGAGATGCCAACCACTGCTGATGAGTTGCATCTGCCTGAAGTGACTGGCCATTAGATGGGTATTGAATGCAATCAGCATGAATATCAAATGGGTGATGAAACTTGGATTTTGAGAATTGGCTCAGGTCAGGGAGCCAGTGGAAGAGGATGACATGACCAATTGAGTTGTGAGGAGGATTAGGTTGCATTTATCACAGTAGTGAGATATGCTTTTTACAAATTCTGTTTTGTCATTTTGCTACTGTTGCCAGATAGAAATTGATGGAAAGAATTTACACAAGATACGGGAAAGAGTGATTGCATTATGTCCAAGGACCTCAAGTTAAGAAGCTTGCAAAAAGGACTCGTAGTTTTCAGAGGAAATGTGTAACATATTTCACAACCAGGAGACTATTGAATATTTTCAGAAAAAGTAGAGTTGGGGAAGTTGTATGGCCATCAACTTGGTGGCAAAAAGCAAAGGAGTGTGGAAATTGGGTGTTGTAGACAAGATGAGTTTCAAAGAATGAGGGGGAAACTTGGAGAGTAGCTAGATGCAATCTTTGGGGTTAATCTATCATCAATTTTCTAGAGCAATTGAGATTACTGCAAGGGTTTTAAATTTATAAACCCTGCTGAGGTTTCGGAGTGCAGGAGTGAAAATAGTTCTTGGGCCATATCAATGACTACTCTTTTCCTCCTTTTAGGAATAAGTAATTGCCAGCTTCAGCATCTTGTCAAATCAATCCTTTGCTTGGTTGGCATGAAAGTATCTCCAGATGTAGAGGGATACACAGCAGGTCCATGGGATGCTGCTACTTATGAGCTTTTCTCCCCCATTCAATCAGCCATTACTGTTACCCAATATTTCTAATTTTGGAATATGTCACTAATTCTTTAGCTGTAGATCTTTGCCATAAACTCTTTGGATCCTAAATATCAAATGCAACAACTGAAGGAAATGATTTTCCACTACCAGCTTTCAGGGTGTTTGTGAACAGGCAAAATTGTTGGGCTTGTTAGTAATGGTCGCAGCTCAAAAATGAATAGCCTGTCATTTAAAGGATACCATGCTTCAAAAAATGATGGTGAGCAGGCTTGCATAAACCAACAGATTTGTTATTTATTTGTGTAATTTTTTTTGTTCTTAAACGAAAGTGTTTGTTTTCAGATTAGTCATTGGATCAGTAGGGTTGGTCCACAGATATTGCTTCTTGAAAGTAGTGTAATGCTGAATGTGGATATAAAGAAATCATGAGGTTTGTTTACATTAATGGTGCAAATCGTATTAAATAGTATCCGTTTCAGTTTTAGTGTTGTTCACAACTAAAGTTATATTGTTTACTTACTAGAATAAATATACCACTGCTGGGAATCTTGTAAATTCATGTTCACTTTAACTTTGGACATCAGATACATATCCCTTTATTTTCCAGATATTCAGGAATTTTATGAGGTTTCATTGCTGGATAATCAACCAGTTCCTCAAAAAAACAGTGGCATTGTTCCAGCTGTCCATAACTGGGATATTTCTAGCCTTCCAAGCACAATTGTTACATCAGAATCGCTTCCCATCAGCCTTAGCCCTAATGCAGAGGTAAGTGCACATCAAGGTAAAACCAACATGATGTGGGGGTGTGGGTAGGTGCAGTTACTAATACCATAAGCCATTGTTTGATAATAGGATTCAATAAATCCACATTGTATTGAATACCAGAAAATGTTGGAAATGGCAGGACAGGAAGCTTCTATAGAAAGAAAAAGTGTCCTGGCTCAATTACCTTTTATTTTAAAAAAAAAAATGTCAAGCTGGTCAGGCTCAGTGATCAGCTGATTGATCCAACAGTCTTTGTCACACCTTGTGAAACTTCATTAACAGTTAGAGTTACCCTCATTGGTGTACTGTTAGTGTGCCACAAATCCTTGCTGACCTGTTGAACATATCCAACATTTTGTTATTACAAGCTGGTTGCTGAATTTAAAATTTGAATTTCACTCTATTACTTAATACCCTTTGTGCAGATGCCGGTTGATGGCAAATTGTGTGCCACAAATGTATTGAGGTGAATACCATCTTCTTTAGCTGGTTAAGTTATTCTTCGTATTTTAGCCAGGAAGTGTTTTTTTTAACCCATACACTATGATGTGGAGCATTCAAAATGCAAAGACAGTTTAGTAATTCAAGATAACTTTGAGTGTTAATTTGGATTGAATCTACACATAGTGATACAAAATTGTTTATTTGCCTTAATGAAAGCCTAATCATAAGTTTCAACAAAATTGGAATGTTGCTTTGTTCCGCTCTGTCTAGAAATTCTTTAGAACTTTTGAGCAGAAGCAATGTGAGTAAAAGTAGGCCCATTGTCCTATGAGTGAGTTTTGGGATGCCATGAAATCTTGGTTTGCCCTCCTTGTACACATGTCTGATTATCATGTTCAATTCTATTGTCAATTTTGAATGTACTGGTTAGAGAATTCACATGAAGTTTTATGTTCATTTTCAAAATTGGAATGTCACTAGCAAGTCAACATGTACTGACTATTCCTAAGTGTCCTTGAAGGTAATCGCGCTGCACTGCCACAGTCCTTGTGGCTGAGATACTCTTCATTACATTTGGGCAAGCTTTTTCATGGTTTAGATAGAGCATTGACGGACTACAACACAATTCTAAGTCAAAATGGTATTTGACCGATCACTAACCTGAAGTAGTGACGTTTCAATGCACCTGTTGCCTTTGTCCCCTGTGGTAGAGTTTGTGGGTTCAGGAGCTTGTGTCAAATTAGCCTGGGTAGGCACTTGTAATATACTTTGTGTATAGTGCACATGGTACCATCAAACTGCTTAAGGGTTGCTGCTGCATGTGTTCAAACGGAGAGAAATCAGTCATACTCCTGACTACTACCTTGTAGATGGTAGTAAGACTTTGGAATGTCAAGAGGGGAGTCACTTAATGAAGGATACACAATTTCTGCCTTGCTCATGTAGCTGGAGTACTTTTGTATCTGGTCTGTTTGAGATTCTGCTCCATGCTATCCTGCAGGACATTGATGATAGGAGTTCTTACAGTGATGTAATTGAACGTTAAGGGTAGATAGTTGTAGCAACAACCAAGAAACAGACAACCTAATCCTGTTTTTCAGTGCTTGACCCATTCTTTCTAGGCCTGGATTCAAGGGCCTGTTTGGATACTAAAATATGAGAATCAATGCCTCTACCACTCTCTGAGATAGTGTTCACAGCATGATCGGTGGTGGGGAATGATTGCTTTCTGAAATCACCAGATTAATTCCTAAGTCCTGATGGCGGTATATACTTAGCTGAAAAGATGCTTCTTTCTCGGACTTCTGCAAAATTTTTTTTTTTGCTTTTTCTTGCCTGTTGCATTAGCAGGTTGGACAGATACAACAAAGCCATAGATTCTTTGTATGGTTTGGAGTTGATCTTGGTATGATGAGAATTTGGGTGTTAATCTTATTGCTGAGGTTTTTTGAAGCCAAAAGAAAAGGAAGCTAGTAACTACTAGCTAGGGTCCGGGAGTGTTATGAAACAGGTAGACTTACGAGTGCAAGTGTATAGTTTGCTAAAAGTGGCTGTGTGCTTCGCCCTGTGCTCTACTTGTGACTGTGTGGTTAAGGACAGCTCTAGTACCATATTTAATTTTGTGACAATGCCACTGTTGTTAGCTGAACCAAAGGTGGTGACAAGAGAAGTTGTAGGAGAGGGATTCAAATTCTGGCCGACTGGTGCCACAACAATAACCTCACTCAATGTCAGCAAGACCATTGACCTCAGAAGAAGGAAACGTGAGGCCCATGAGCCAGTCCTCATCTGGGGATCAGAGGTGGAGAGGGTCACAACATTAAATTTTTCAGTGTTATCATTTCAGAGGATCTCTCCTGGACCCAGCATGTAAGTGCAATTATGAAGAAAGCATGACAGCGTCTCTCCTTTCTTAGAACTTTGTGAAGACTCGGCATGACGTCTAAAACTTTGACAATTTTCTCTAAAATGTATGGTGGAGAATATATCTACTGGCTGCATCACAGCCTGGTATGGAAACACCAGTGCCCTTGAATGGAAAATCCGTATAAAAGTAGTGAATATGGCCCTAGCCCATCACGGTAAAGCTTATCCACGAGGAGAGTTGTTGCAGAAAAGCGGCATCCATCATCAGGGTCATTTACCACCCAGGTCATGCTGCCTTTTCACTGCTGTCATCAGGAGGAAGGTACAGAAGCTTTAGGACTCACACCACAAGGTTCAGGAACAGTTGTTACCCATTAACCATCAGGTTCTTGAACTGGAAGGGATAACTTCACTTAATTTCACTCATCCCATCACTCAACTGCTCCCATAACCTACAGACTTGCACTTTATCTCATGTTCTTGATATTTATTGCTCATTTTTTTTCTTTTGCATATTCAGTTTGTTGTCTTTTACACACTGGTTGTCCACCCTGTTCGGTGCAGTGTACATTGATTCTACTTTGGTTATTGGATCTACTGGGAATGCCGGCAAGAAAATGAATGTCTGCTTTGCATATTGTTACATATATGTACTTTGATAAATTTACTTTGAACTTCAGGTAGATGGGATGCTTGCTGTGCTGGCCTTCATTGGTTAAGGCACTGATTAAGATATATTGCACTTGTGTAAGATGTTGTTAAGGCTGCACTTGGAGCTGCGTCTACAGTTTTGGTCGCCCTATAGTAGGAAAGATGTTCTTAAAACAGAGCACAGAAAAGATTTAAGAGGATGTTGCTTGGACTTGTGACGGAGGCGGGGGGGGGGAGGGGTGCAGGTGGTGAAGTAGAAGACTCGTTGAGTTACAAGAGGATGTTGGGTAGATGAGGACCCGTTTCCTGGAAGGTAGGAGGTAGGGTGGTGATGCAAAAGCAGCATAAGATCATGTGGGGCGTAGTCAAGGTAACAACTCATAGTCTTTTACAAATGAGGGCATAGCTTTAACATTGGAGTGAAGAGATTTAAAAGGCTCGTCATGGACAGCATGTTGCATATTTGGAATGAGCTGCCGGAATTGGTAGTGAAGGCAGGCACATTGGAGACATTTAAAATCCATCTATATAAGTACATGGAAAGGAGAGGTTAGAGTGCTGCGAGCCAAACATGGGCAGATGGGACTAGCTCACTGGGTAGCATGGTTGACGTAGATGATTTGGGCAGAAGGGCCTGTTTCAATTCTGGTGTACAGCCAGCCTCTTGTCGGTGTGTGTTAATGGCTTCAGGGGAAAGGAGATTGTGTTTGGTGAGGCATCTGGGGAGAGAAAACAATTGATTGTACATTGAACAATAATTAGTTGAAACAATGACTGTGGAGAAGGGCAGTTTTGCAGTTAGACCTAGAAAGAATGTCAAGTTTGCTTGTAACTTATGTAAGTGACATTTTCACTGATGCAAATGATTTGAATAAAATCTGTAGGTGTTTCTTTGCAGTGTTAGATCTGCAGGATGGTGTGTGGGCAGTAAGGTGTTATGTATAGCTGTTCTGTAATGATCCCTCTGAATGCTTTGCTTGTATTGTAAGGAAATGCAATGTATGATGCTGATGTATTTATTTTTGAATATATTGGCTATCTAGCTTTGAGGATGTATTTGAATGGAGGGTACTGTTAAACTAAGGGAGCTTTCTTGCTTGTAGGTTGTGAAGAAACTTCCCAACTGTTTCGAGGTATTGGTGTTACATTCTGTACGGCTTAATCGGTGCTCATTAATGTTGATTTGCACTCCTATGGGATTGAAGGAATAAAGTAATGTTTGTACTTGAATAGGAAGATCTTGTACTGATGTGGTTTACAAGAGTGAAAGATTTGTTCTGATAAAGCTTCTAGAGATGTATATCAAAGATCTTGTTACTATTGGCTGCTTTTTCCATAGAATACCCCATTTCTACAAACAATCCATAATCTGTTGTATACTTCAGTTTGTAATCTGACTGAGGTCTCTGAGCCATTTTGGTACACACTTCTGCCACATCCACAATTCCATTCAAATGCTATTTAACATGTTAAAATCTGCTTTTGGAGCTTCTCCCCAGCTTGTGTATGACTTGTGTATAGCCCAGAGAAATGAATGTATTTGGGAGACCAGCAATGTGAATGGTGTTACCAGCTGGATGGATCGCAGGAGATGTTGCCAGATGGGTCTGCTAGCATCTGGGTGGAACTTGATTCCTGGCTACATTTCAGATTTGCAAATTGTTTTGGTTATCAACAGTCTCACCAGTTTGTTGGTGCAGTGTGAAACCCTAACAAGTACTCACTGTCCCATCAGATGGCAGCAAACCTGCCATATCAAGTTAAGGTTTAATTGCCATCCAACCATACATACAAATCCAGCCAAACAAAACGCTGTTCTCCTGGGACTAAGGTGCAAAACACAGTACCAACAGTCACACAAAAAATAATATAGCTCAAGACCCTGAGTGTAATGGCCTGTAGATCAATGGTCATGGGGTGGATGTCCTAGAGCTATCTTTTTGCAAGAACATGCTAGTGCAGCTGCAGATGAATGCACTCCAACTTGTCTTAGAGGGCAGCACTGATGGGTGGGGCCGGTTCCCAACCCAGTCCAGACACCTGCTGCACCACACTACCTCCGGCGTCTCCTTCCTTTGGTGGCTGCTCCTATGGCATGAGGGCCTCGTCCGCGCAGTAAGAGAGACTATGCAGGCCCAACGTTGTCGGTCTCGCCAATGCAGTAGTGCAGTGGTCCCCAATCACCAGGCCGCAAACATGTGCTACCGGGCCGCGAGGAAACGATACGATTTGGCAATATGAAACGATATGAGTCATCTGCATCTTTCCTCATCCCTTCTCACGCACTGTTACACTTGAGCACCTCCCCACCCCTGTGGCCGTTCCGCAAGAATATTGTCAATGTTAAACCGGTCTGAGGTGCACAAAAGGTTGGGGACCCCTGCAGTAGTGAATCGGAATTGCAATATTGTACATTACCAATACCGTAGTATTGTACAGGGTCTTACAATTACAAGAGAAATGTCCAAGGCAATCATTTGCACTGTTTATTTGACCACCCAGCACCTCTGTGCATTGCCTCTGCCTTCTTCCTCATTGGATAGCTATAGCTAGCGGTAACACAGTACACAGGTCCAGCTCCACCGCTATTGAACAACATACTGATGAAGTAGACCTGCAGTGCTTGATGTACTAAATATCCAGTGGTGTCTTATGATCATAAAAGACCTAAAGGATGAACAATTACACTTGCAACAGGAATTCTGCAGATGCTGGAAATTCAAGCAACACACATCAAAGTTGCTGGTGAACGCAGCAGGCCAGGCAGCATCTCTAGGAAGAGGTACAGTCGACGTTTCAGACTGAGACCCTTCATCAGGTCTCGGCCTGAAACGTCGACTGTACCTCTTCCTAGAGATGCTGCCTGGCCTGCTGCGTTCACCAGCAACTTTGATGTGTGTTGCAACAATTACAATTAGTTTGGGCCCAGAGAGGCAACTGTGACCATCTTGCTTTCCTGCCTACATGTCACTTCTGTGCATGTGCTTTTGGAGAACTGTGTACTTGCACCCCCTTGGTCTCCCTGTTCTACAACACTCCCCAGGGCCTTGTCATTCACTATGCATTTTCTTCCCTGCTTTAACTTCATAGAATGCTTTACTTTGCACTAATCTGCGTTAAATTTCATCTGCCATTCCTTAGCCCTTCCTCATTTCATCTTGATCCTGTTGCAGCCTTGGGCAAGCTTTGCAATCCATGATGTTCCAATTTTGGTGCTGTCTAACTTAGCTTGTCATCTTTATTTTCATCCAAGTCGTTAAGGAATATGACAGGCAGCAGTGGATTCAGCATGGAACCCTGATGCACAGCAGGGGATATAGGTCTCCAGCCCGAAAAATCAACTCTCCGCTGTACCCCTCTGAATCCTTTCACCAAGCCAACTTTTGTAGCCATTCGGCTAGCTGACTCTTGATCTGTGTCATCTAGTCTATCACGTGGGAACTTGTCAAAGGCCTTGTGAAAGTCCATGTACACAGTGCATACCCTTGTCCTTGTTGACTCGTGGCCACTTCTTCCAAAATAACTCGTGTGAAATTATTTTTCATGCCCAAAGCCATGCTGACTGTCCCTAATCAGTTCTACCCATTCCAAATGTAGGCGGATCTGTCTCAATCCTATGCATCTGCATGCTAGTCTGTCTACCCCTATCTCTAGATTGCTCATGTTAAATTTCAAAATAATTTATTGGTATTAGGGGGTAAATAAGTATAAGAACGGATTATAAACAATAGTATTTCTGCTCCTTTAAATTCTTACAATTTTAGTAAAACAAATGTATTTTGAAACTCATGTACTATAGTTACTACATAGTGCAAAATTGCTAGCTGTAATCCTGTTACCTGCAGATGTTTATGGTAGTACAGTATTGATAGAACTATAGAGAAGTACAGATAGCAAAAGGGTCCCTTGGCCTAAGCTGACCAGGCTGCTCCCATTTGGCCCATATCCCTTCAAACCTTTACTGTCCCTGTACCTGTGCAGGTGACTTTCTAAGAGGATTTTTTTCTCTCATAAATTTTAAATGGACAACGAAGTATCTGCCTTATTTCTATATTATATATAGCCTTAGTTCTATATCTTATCAGGCAAAACAACTTCTTGGTATCCACAAAAAGCTACCGGTTTATTTCAAATGAATACAGACCCAACCTGCTCAGAGCTTTTCCATGACATTCCTTCTCCCCAAGGGTATATCTAGTGAGCTTTCTGTGATCTACCTGCAATACTTCATTTAACCAAATGGGTCATTCATTCTTGTGGCAAAATTTTTGCATTAAGCCCAATGTTCCATGCCAGTCCGCATGGAAAAAAATGAGTATATTCGAGTTCCTGGGCGTCAGCATCTCAGCGGGTCTGCCTTGGGCACAACATATTGATGCAATCATGAAGAACGCATGGCATGGCTCTACTTTGAGGAGACTAGGTATGAAATCAAAAACTTGCAAATTTCTACAGGTGTACGCTGGAGAGCATTCTGACTTGTTGCATCACTGTCTGGTATGGAGGCTTCAACTCACAGGATTAGAAGAAGCTGCAGGCTCACCCAGTTCCATCGTGAGTACAACCCACCCTGCTGTTAAGGACATCTTCAAGAACCAGTGCCTCAAGAATACTTCATTCATTACTAAAAGACCCTCACCATCTGGAACTTTCCTTCTTTGCATTATTACCATTGGGGGTGGGGGAATAGGTAGAGCAGCATAAAGGCTCATATTTAATTTTTTAGGAAGAGCTTCCTCCCCTCTGGCACCAAATTTCTTACTGGGCTCCTACACCAACTCAGCTTGCTAGCTAACTCTGCTAGCAGCCACGTGACTCAGTGGTGAGAAAGCCACCTTTCATAAGTAATATACGTCTAGGGTTGGTATGATTTGGGGTTCAACCAAACAGGAACGTTGGGGTGTTCCCATTAAAGGAACCTCGATGTGTAAATACTGCCCATACATACAGTTATTGATAGTCCGGAAATAACAGATTGTACACCAGTATAAAGTTATAAAGAAAACGCATGTACCAGTTTTCAACTTTATCAAAAAGTTGAGATAAAAATAAAACATTCCATTATAGTTAAACCAGTCTAAATTTACACATAAATGTTGGAGCTCATTTCTGTAGTAGCTGGGTATATCGCTTTACTCACAGCACTAAATTCTCGTCACCATCACAAGTAGAACTTCCTTCTTGGAATTCTGTCTTGCAAAAGAATTCCTTGCAATAGGGTCTCCCCTTTTGGATGGGATTCTCTAGGCATCTTCTCTTGTGTTCTTCTCTCTGCATCTCCTGCCAAAAAGCTCCACACCACACTACAGTCCTTCAGAAATCCCTTCTCACCTATCCCACAATACTGATAGGCTGACACAGCATTCCTAAATTAGATAACATGGCCCCTTATCTTTAGCTGAAACAGACACACTCTTAGCAGCAGGACACACTGCTTTTACAGAAACTGCAAAAATAAAATACCTCACAGAACAGCAGTAAAAATCTTAACCAGGGAACTACTGCTGAATTTAAAATCCATGACAGATTTGATTTGTTGGATAGATCATGTGGTTAGCTCACCATACCTCATCTAGTAATGGTTAAAGTCTGTTCTTGCTATCATGGAAGAGTTTACAACTTGGTGGAGGTAAGTTGGAAGAACCTAGGCTTATAAAGGTTTAAACAAGTTCAAACGAAATGGAGAATTCACTAATAAAACTCTTTGAACTGGGATTACTTGATATCTAGAACTCATTCTTTTCAGGATTGTAGTATTGCCCTTAATTTTCAATAAGAACCCCATCATTCACCACATGCTTTGGGCTCAATGTTATCATCAAGGAGGTGGTACAGGAGCCTGAAGACACACATACAACATTTCAGGAACCACTTGTGCTCTTCCTCTGCATCAGATTTCTGAATAGACAATGAACCTATGAATGCTACCTCAGTTATTTTCTTCTCTTTTTGCACTACTTAATTTTCTTTTTTTTTATACATACTATTGTAATTTAATTTTATTATTATGTATTGCAATGTACTGCTGCCAGAAAACAACAAATTTCACGACATACTCCAGTGATTTTAAACCTGATTCTGATTCATCTGCAGCTGGAGTTGTGTTTTATGTTGCTTTCTCTCAGTGAATGGAAGAATAAGACCAGCACCATCATTTGTATGTTTAGCACTTGCTGAATATACGTACTGTGTTGGGCAGCTTGGTCCAGAGGAACGTTGTTTCGTTTGGCGGTATACGAGTGTTTGGTTGTATGACAATAAACTCAACTTGAACTTGATCTTGCTTCCAAGTGTTTATAATACTAAGTCTATTCTAGTGTTTCAGTTTCATTAAATTAATGAATTTGAATTGCTTAAGTGGTTTCAAACACTGGATCCTTGAAAGCAGCCATGATATCCACAGGTTGAATCTGGTCAATTTAAACAGAACTGAAGGGGTTCCTGTTGATCCATTGGATTTTGTGATGGACCAATCCTGGCTGATATTAAACAGAATTGAAAGTGGTTCCTCTAATTTATAAACATTGATACTGTGGTGATTAATTGCAGTATTTGTGTGGATGGTGGTTGCTAATAATCTGTCAGGATACTTGCATTTAAGGTACCTACAGTACCTTTAGAAGTGCCTTCAGTAATACTGGTTTAGTTGGATGCTGTGAGGTGTGCAGTTGTTTCATTGTTTAATGTTTAGTGCAGCTGCTGAAAATTGGTGCTTTAATTTTTGCCAGCTTTCTAATTTCTGCTTTCTGCTTTCATAATTTTCTATGACGAACATCACTGGATTTTCATTCTTGTTAATACATTGTGCTTTAATTCATGGTGCTGTTTATGTTGCAAAATTAGATGGGCTCAATTCAGTAACAACTGAAAATGAGAGTAATATTTGAAAAGTACTATCTCCTTGATTCTGCTTCTGAGCATACTTGTACAAAAATAGTTTTTATACGTTGTAGAACTTCTCTGCTATTAAATGTAACTTGAACTTGTAGGAATTTCTGTACAGCCAAATTCACTTTGCCTACATTGGCAACAGCAACTGCTATATGGAGTTAGGTATAGGTATATGTAGTGAGGATGAGAAACATGCCATTTTGGTTTGTGGCATTATTGAGCTGGCCAGGTTGGTGTATTGATGACTGATTCCTTATGTCTCTTGAGTACTGATATGATCTTGGAATCATTTACTTCGGTACTGTGATGGGCATAGGGTACGAGTTTTTGCTTGGTTGGATTTCTTTGTGGTATATTTGAGAATTGTGCTTTCATTGCTCCTCGCCTTTTCCTGTTAAGTTTTGTCTTAATGTTTGGTCAGGCAGTATGTAAATGGGCTATCTGATTACTTGTCTTTAGACCCTCTAAGTTATGCATTTGTAGCCAATTGAATATTGTATTAATGGCTAATTAAGAAATATAGTCAGATTTTTTTAAAGTTTCTTTTGTGCAAGCAGTTGATATCCCTCTTGCTGAATTGGGGGGGGGGCGGGGGGAGAAACAACCAGTTCATCTCATAAATCCAATAAACTGTTGTTTTAGGTGTAGATTGTGCCTTACCTATACCTGCCTTTATCATTTGATTTCCTTTTAATTTCTGCCCCTACCTCCTCTGCACCCCCCCCACCCTTCTGCTTAGCTTCAGTCTGTATGTGTTGACGAGGCTGAGGGGAAGTCCTCACCTGTTAAATAGAAAATAACTGTCCCGAAATGACAGTGTCTTTATGCCTCTTAAATTAACTTCTGCAGAATGAGAAAACTTTCAGATGCTTTCCGATCGAATTGAAATATAGACAACATATAATATTTGTGATAATGTTGTACCTTCTTGATGAGTTATTGCAAGACTACTTGAGTCATATTGAAATTCGACTTGAAAATCAAAATTTCAAATACTGAAAATCTGAAAGAATTAAAAAAAATGCTGGAAAAATCAAGTCAGGTGGCATCTGTGGCATGAGACAGTTCATGTTTCAGTATATTCAGATCTTTGTCTCTTCTCTCAGATTCTGTCTGACCTATGGATGTTTGCAGTATTTGGTATTTGTTTGGAATTCAAGAAATGATAAACATTCATGTGTAATTGATCGGTTGAATGTGCAACACAGTCACCATTTCCAAAGTCAATTCTCAAGTCTCTGGGAAACCTACCATGCAAGTAGTGGGTATATTGTGAATTTGAGGTAGTATTGTTTTCAGCTTGTTTCAAGATGAATATCATTTTGGTATTGTCCTTTGGTCTTTCTTCACAAAGTTCCATTCTGATTTGGGGGTTATTGCAGATGGTGGATATATTTCTGATTTCAGTTAAGGATTTGTTTGTTAGGTGAAGAGTTAACCAGTAACAAATAATCTCAGAATAATGAAGCTATCGATTTTGATGTAGGCAAGGTCACATACCTAAATATGGACTGTTCTAAGCATACTTCCCTGAGAATTCCCCTCATACTCATTGGTCTGAAATCTTTTGTATTGTCTGAAATCCCCTTAAATATCTTGAGTCTCAAACTTGAAAAGGAAGCTGAATAAAATATCCTCTTTAAAAAAATTAACATGCAAAATATTGCAACTAAAAGTTAGCAATAAATCATCTTTCAAGATACAGAATATGTGAAGCAATTCAGTGCAAAAGTAAAATCAGCAGCTCATTGTTTCTGTAACCTGATCTACTTTGTGGGCAAGTTTTAAAGATGTGTTGCCTTGCTAATTCTTCTAGTGGAGACTTTAGTGTTTGGGATAAGTATGGGTGATACTGTGAGGAGAATAGGTTTATTACAAGAATATTTCAAGGGTATAGTTTGCTGCTCTTTGGGTAACTGCTCCATTTGCAGTTGAAAATTGATTATTTAGGATTTCTCTGGAGAATAAGAAATCGTTTTGTGAATGATCTATATACTATTAGGCAATACACTGCAGTTAAACTGTTGGCATATACTAAAAAACCGGTTATATCAGCCAGTTTAGTAACTCCAGCCCTGAGAGGCATTATGGGTTGATTTCTATCTTTAACTGGTATTTCTTTGCCCTTTATGGTAATTGTCATTTCCTAATGATCAAGGAAAATCTACCTGGTCAGTTGCTGCATCTGTTGTTTGAAATAACAAAAGTTTAGCGTAATGCAAATATGGGTGTGTATTTGTGAACATAAGGATTAAGAGTCGGTCAAAAATTTGTATTGTAGCAAGGGGAAAACTACTTCTTAAAAATTACATTCATTATTAAATATTGAACATATGCAATCTATTTGTACGTCTTGGAAATAACTTTTGCTTTCAAAGGAACCTCTGAGGGTCATCAATAATACTTGAAATGAAAGCTCTTCAAACAGTCGAAGAGGAATAGTTATATCATTTAGTAAGCTATGTAGTACTTGACCTCTTGCCCTACCATTGTATTGTGGCTTGAAGCCAAGAGAAGGAAGAAAATCTCATGACAAAGTCTCCTATAAAATGGATTATGCTAGGTCAAGTGCATTCAGTTCAGTTACTATTTTTTGTTTCTCAGATAATTCATTCTAATTTGAAAATTTTTGAAAACAAACTATTTTGAGTGCCTTGCATTTCTCTTTCAAAGATAAACCAGTTGTTGCTTTGTTGGATAATGTAAGACAGTGGAAGTTCACTAACTTGCCACCTTGGGAATTTGTTGCTGGGCTGACAGGTATTTTAGATAATGGATGTTACTCTTATTAACACCCCAATCCACTTTATTGGACTTTCTAGTTTATTATTTTAATTATTTTCTAGCTTGTATGAACATTTTTTCATTTATACTTCCCTGAATATTAGTGACAAACACTTTGTTACCAGTCAGATTAGATTATAATTGGTACAGGTGGTTGAAAAAACAAACAAACAATTTTTGGTTTTCTACATTTACAAAATTAGCTTGATTAACTTTTTAAAGGTATCAGCGTTTTGAGGTCTAACTTACAGGAGTTTCTCGAGTGGCATATATATTTAAAAATATTTAGAATTTTATTTTAAATATTGTATCTCTTGACTGAAAGATGCATTCAAGAAGCTTGAACTTGCAGGATTTATGTATTGTTAATAGTTATATAACTTAATTGATGAATACTGAACACTTTTAGTGACGAAAGAAACGCTGGGATTCATGGGATGCTTCTCATGTTTTGTGTCAATTCTTTCACTGTCTCTTACTTCTGAAGGATCACTCTCTGCTGAATGAAATACTTGATGTTCTGCAGACTTCTGTCCCTACTCAGGTTATACATGTAAGTACAGCAAACCGGTAATATTCTCCATCCAACATTCAGTCACATTCATTTTTTTTCCAGTTTTATTTTCTACTAGCACAAAATTCATTCAATTTTGTTTTCCAAAAAAAAACCTCAAAGTATAAATAACTAAAATGCAGTATCTCTCCACATTTCTTTTTTTATAAAATGTTAGTGCTGGAGAAGGGGATGAACTGTTGACTGTTCTGTACTAGATTGCACCAAAAAGTTGCAGAAATACTAAATTTATTTGGTACTGACTCAATATTAAATGTATGAAAGAAATTTCAGTAATATATGATCCGTAGCTCAGACCCTTCAATTGTATTAAATTTCCCAATGAACTAGGTGTCCTCAATGTAGTGAAAAGCAGCCTTTGTGCAGGGATTTTAATGCCTTTGTGTAGGGTTTTGCAAGTTTAATGCATTAAACTTGCAAAAATTACATGTATGCTGGAAATAATTTCATACCATGAGAGGTGACTCAAGGGTCTGCAGATCCTGGAATCTGGGCAAACAAACTGCTGGAGAATCTCTATGGATCAGGTATCATCCGTGGAGGAATTGGGATGGTTGATATTTCAGGTTGAGACCCTGCATTAGAAATGGGTGTGTAGAAGGAAGATGGTTTTTATACTTCCATTTTTTTAGATTAGATTAGATTCAACTTTATTGTCATTGTGCCAAGTACAGATACAAAGCCCATGAAATGCAGTTAGCATCTGACCAGAAATACAAAGAATAGTGTTATTTACAAAATAACTGCAAATAAAAAGTAAGTGCTGTAGCGCACAAGTATAAAAGTACTGAGACAGTACAATATGTGTGCAATACTGCTTAGCGCTGTGATGTGAGGTTCAGCAGAGTCACAGCGTCAGGGAAGAAGCTCTTCCTGTGCCTGCTGGTGCGGGAATGGAGGCTCCTGTAGCGCCTACTGGATGGGAGGGGAGTAAAAAGTCCATGGTTAGGGTGAGATGCATCCTTGATAATGCTTTTCACCCTACCCAGGCAGCGTTTATGGTAGATGTTCTCAATGGTGGGCAATTGGGTGCTGATAATCTGCTGGGCAGTTTTTACCACACACTAGAGTGCTTTGCGGTCCGATATGGGACAATTGCCGTACCACACTGAGATGCAATTGGTGAATATGCTCTCAATGATACAGCGGTAAAAGTCCGTTGGTATCCTGGGACAGAGGTGAGCTTTCTTGATGCTCCGCAGGAAATAAAGGCACTGTTGCGCCTTTTTGATCAGGATGGAGGAGTTCAGGGACTAGGTGAGATCCTCGGAAATGTGGACACCAAGGAATTTGAAGCTTGATACACGCTCCACTATAGCTCCGTTGGTGGGGACGTGAATGTGGCTCCTGGCATGCCTGAAGTCCACAATGATCTCCTTGGTCTTCTGGGTGTTAAGGGCCAGGTTGTTGTCGGCACACCACGTGGCCAGGTGCTGGACCTCGTCCCTGTAGGCCATCTCGTCATCCCCTCTGATCAGGCCAACCACCGTGGTGTCGCCTGCAAACTTGATTATAGAGTACAGGAACGCAGTCATAAGTGAAATAGGTATTTCCTTCTATACTCTGACTCCTGATGCAGGGTCTCAACCAAAAACATCGGTCACCTGTCTGCCTCAACTGATGCCACTTCACTTGAATTCCATTGATTTTTTATAAATTTCAGATTACAGCATCTGCAGACTCTTGTCTCTAATATATGTACGTAATATATCGGTATGTAACTGGAATCTTGAGCAGTGAGGAAAAAATTTTAGATGTGTATCCCAATGCAATGAGAGTGATTAGAACATTGAGTTTTTAAGCTGTCTCAGTATGGGGTACCTTGTTAGCTTCTGGCAGTGCATTTGAACACCATAGCAATGACCTAGTTATGAATCTTCCCTTGTAGTATCATTTAAACTTCAATAGAATTACATGAATTGTTTTTGCTGTGCAAAAGTTTGTTGCATGGGAAGAAGTTCCTTCTGTCATTGAAGTTCTAACATAAGGTTTTTTAAAACAGAAAAAGCCTTGTATGTAGTACCATTTTTGTAGGTGTAAAGATATGGTTGAATAACTTTCTACTATTACCGATTCTGGTTTGAGAATGAAATTATTTATTGCCCCATTATCAACCAGCAGCTTGGCGTTAATCTGATTTGTGGTGGTCAAGACAGGCAAACTAAATGCATGTTTTATATGTTAACATCTTCAATCTAAAATTTAATAACAATTGAACAATGTGATCATAAAGTTTTAGCACCATTAATTTCTATAAATGTAGCCATGCAATTCATGAGCTTTCAGTGTTTTTAAAATCTTATGAAGGTACATGATCCGACTTTTAAAAATGAGTATTTGGTCTATTTAAAAATGTGGTTATTAATTTCATCTTTACAAAGATATCAAAGGATGGAGACAGCCCAGTAGCTTGGCTTTGAATAAATTAGGATATTGCACCAGATCTGATTTACAAAAAAGCTAGTTAATGTACCTGCAAACATTTTTGCAGCCTAGCACTTGCCGAATCAATTGAGCTTTTCATATTGTTGAATTGAAGCATCTTGAGAAAGGTCATGTAAACTAGCCCATTTGGAGCACATACACTAAATTAAAAAACAGTGACACGATCTCTTTCCCATGGCAAAAGCGATTAGACTTGCCTTTTCATTTGTGTAAAGCAATTGTTTGTTTTTGGTATACTAGGAGAATGTCTTAACATTTAAAGTGGTCCTGTTTAATTTTCATGTATCATCTCTCTGTTTCCCAAGGATCAATTCAATCCATTAATTGCTATAATATTGCTGCTAATATTCCTAAGAACAGACTTTTGGATCTGGTTGGTTTATCTATGAATGAGTTTATTGCCCCTCTGAATTTGGATCTTCATATCCTCCACTATGTCACATACCAAAGCAGCCTAAAGTGTTCTAGATATGGTTTAACTAGTGTTTCAGGAGAGTGTCATGTTCAATTCAAAATTGAAGATTCCTTAATGCACTATGCTGATTCATTTTGGATATAATTTCTATACATCAAGAATTGATGTAATGTCAACATCCTTTACTTCAACTGGTTTTTGTTAGGCTTATGATGGAGTAACACACAAAATGCTGGAGAAACTCAACAGGTCAGGCGCCATCTGTGGAGAGGAATAAACAGTCAAAGCTTTGGGCGGATATCTGTCTTCAGAACTGGAAAAGAAGGGGAAGAAACAGTATCAGAAAGTGGGGGGAGGGGAAGAAGTACAAGCTGTCCGGTGATAGGTGAAGCCAGGTGAGGGAGCATGTTGGTGGAGAAGCTGGGAGGAAACTGGTGGAAAAGGTGACAGATAGAAGAAGGAGAAATCTGATGGGACAGGAGAGTGGACCGTGGAGGAAAGGAAAGAAGGAGAGGTGCTAGAGGGAGGTGAAAGACAGGTGAGAAGAGACACTGACAACATGCTGGAGGAACTCAGCAGGTCGGGCAGCATCGTTGGAAACAATCAGTCAACGTTTCGGGCCCGAACCCTTCGTCAGGACTTCGTAGTCTCCAGCCCCTTGGTATGAACATTGAATTCTCCAACTTCCGGTAATTCCCTCCCCCTCCTTTCCCTATCCCAGGTTCACTCTGCCCCCTCCCCCAGCTGCCTACTACCTCCCTCATGGTTCCGCCTCCTACTACCCAATGTGCTTTCCCCTATTCCTTCTTCACCTTCCCTGCTACCCCTGCTTCCCCTCCCCCACCCCTTTATCTTTCCCCTTAATCTGCAGGATTACCATTCAGTAATCTAAAGAATTTGGTATGCAAGATTACTATTCAGTAATCTATGGAACCTTTGTAGGTGACAAGTGACACATCTATCGCTATCTCTTAGAATGCATCTCCCTGCTTCCCCTCCCCCACCCCTTTATCTTTCCCCTTATTGGTTTTCCACCTGGAACCTACCAGCCTTCTCCTTCCCATCCTTCCCCTGCCTTCTTTATAGGGCCTCTGCCCCTTCCCTCTTCAGTCCCGATGAAGGGTTCCGGCCTGAAACGTTAACTGATCGTTTCCATGGATGCTGCCCGACCTGCTGAGTTCCTCCAGTGTGTTGTGAGTGTTGCTTTGACCCCAGCATCTGCAGAGTATTTTGTGTTTGGGTGAGAAGAGAAAGGGGTAAGAGGAGAACCAGAATGAAAAAGGAGAAGGGGATGGGGGAGAAATTACCGTGTTAGAAAAATCTGCATTCATGCTGTCAGGTAGGAGGCTACCCAGGCAGGAATATGGGGTTGCTTCTTCCTTCTGAAAGTGGCGTCATTGTGACAGTGGAGAAGGTTGTAGGTTGAAGTGTCAGAAAAATGAGAGTGGAGTTGGCTTTGCCCAAATGCACTGTCTTGTGTAGCCCCACTAGAGTTTAGGCAATATGGTTCGACTCAAGTTTGTATAGGTCTGCAGTGACTGAAACCAATGTGAAAATTGCAAGATCTCAGAGATGGAAATGAAATTCCTGATGGGATGGCAGACATTTAGTTTAGAGAATGGTATGTTGTTTTAAGTTTGACTTTTATGCTTCTAGAAACATAGAAACGTAGAAAACCTACAGCACAATACAGGACCTTTGGCCCACAAAGTTGTGCCGAACATGTCCCTACCTTAGAAATTATTAGGGTTACCCATAGTCCTCTATTTTTCTAAGCTCCATGTACCTAGCCAAAAGTCTCTTAAAAGACCTATCATATCCGCCTCCACCATCGTTTCCAGCAGCCCATTCCGCGCACTCACCACTCTGAGTAAAAGAACTCACCCCTGACATCTCCTCTGTACCTACTCCCCAGCACCTGAAACCTGTGTCCACTGGTAGCAACCATTTCAGCCCTGGGGAAAAGCCTCTGACTATCCACACAATGAATGCACCATCTTATACACCTCTATCAGGTCACCTCTCATCCTCCGTCGCTCCAAGGAGAAAAGGCCGAGTTCACTCAACCTATTCTCATAAGGCATGCTCCCCAATCCAGGCAACATCCTTTTAAATCTCTTGTGCATCCTTTCGATGGTTTCCACATCCTTCTTGTAGTGAGGTGACCAGAACTGAGCACAGTACTCCAAGTGGGGTCTGACCAGGGTCCTATATAGCTGCAACATTACCTCTCAGCTACTAAGTTCAATTCCACGATTGATGAAGGCCAATACACCGTATGCCGCCTTAACCACAGAGTCAACCTGCACAGGTGCTTTGAGCGTCCGATGGGCTTGGCCCCCAAGATCCCTCTGATCCTCCACACTGCCAAGAGTCTTACCATTAATACTATATTCTGCCATCATATTTGACCTACCAGAAGGAACCACCTCACACTTATCTGTGTTGAACTCCATCTGCCACTTCTCAGCCCAGTTTTTTTATCCTATCAGTGTCCCGCTATAACCTCTGACAGCCCTCCACAGTATCCACAACACCCCCAATCTTTGTGTCATCAGCATACTTACTAACCCATCCCACCACTTCCTCATCCAGGTCATTTATAAAAAACAGAGAGTAGGGGTCCCAGAACAGATCCCTGAGGCACACCACTGGTCACCGACCTCCATGCAGAATATGAACCGTCTATAACCACTCTTTGCCTTTTGTGGGCAAGCCAGTTCTGGATCCAGAGCAATGTCCCCTTGGATCCTCTGCTTCCTTACTTTCTCAATAAGCCTTGCATGGGGTACCTTATCAAATGCCTTGCTGAAATCCATATACACTACGTCTACTGCTCTACCTTCATCAATGCGTTTAGTCACATCCTCAAAAAATTCAATCAGGCTCATAAGGCATGACCTGCCCTTGATAAAGCCATGCTGACTATTCCTAATCATATTATATCTCACTAAATGTTTCTAAATCCTGCCTGTCAGGATCTTCTCCATCAACTTACCGAACACTGAAGTAAGACTCACTGGTTTATAATTTCCTGGGCTATCTCTACTCCCTTTCTTGAATAAGGGAAGAACCTCTGCAACCCTCCAATCCTCCGCAACCTTTCCCGTCCCCACTGATGATGCAAAGATCATCGCCAGAGGCTCAGCAGTCTCCTCCCTTGCCTCCTACAGTAGCCTGGGGTACATCTCATCCGGTCCTGGTGACTTATCCTACTTGATGCTTTCCAATTAAACACTTTTCTAACTTGTCTTTTCCTATCTCCCTCCAATGCTATTGCAAAGGAGATAGTGATCATAATTCTATCTCCAAAATGCTCTCCCACTGAGAGACCTGACACCTGACCAGGTTCATTTCCCAATACCAAATCAAGTAGTCTCTCCTCTTGTACACTTACCTACATATTGTGTCAAGAAGCCTTTCTGAACACACCTAACAAACTCCACACCACCTAAACCCCATGCCCTAGGGAAATGCCAATCGATATTTGTGAAATTAAAATCTTCCACCACAACAACTCTGTTACTATTACACCTTTCCAGGATCTGTTTCCCTATCTGCTCCTCGATAACCCTGTTACTATTGGGCGGCCTATATATAAAAAAAAACCCAATGGAGTTATTGACCCTTTCCTGTTCCTAACCTCCACCCACGGAGACTTCACAGACAAACCCTCCATGACATCCTCCTTTTCTAATCTGCTGATTCTTGTTTATCTATGTCATCCAGAGGAAGCTATGTTAACATGCCCACTAATAATCTGTTGTAAGCTTTTTCATGGGAGAAAAATAGCTATTTCAAGGGTTTGGCAAACAGCTGAGATAACTGTCCTGGAGAAGGGTGCTGGCATTAGTTTATCTTCTCTCTAGAGTTGAGTGAGTTTGGGGGACTTTGCAAAGTCATAATTTGTGGGATTTTTGTCCCAGTGCCTTACGATGCCTGTTGCAGGTTCTTGAGGTTTTGGAAGCACATTAGAGGCAAGCTGTTGGATGATTGAGCTCTACATCCAAGCTGGGTAATTTGAAGGAGTGCAGTTAAAGCAAGTTCGCTTCTGATAACATAGAATATAGGCAGGCTATTTGCCATGCTCTTGCATTTTCACTGAACCATCTAGAGGGACATAAATAGGCTGTCTGCATCCTTCCAACTTATAATGTCACGCACTGTATCTCCACTAAGCTTACATGTATGGATGCAATGTATCAGGCTTGCCTTATTAGCTGGTGCTAACAGAAGAGCAGGGAGGTCTCTGTACAACTTTATAAAATGTTGGTTAGGCCACGGCTAGAATATTGTGTACAGTTCAGGTTGCTATATTATTGGTAGAATGTGTTTGCATAAGAGAGTGTCGAGGATATTTTTCAGTATGTTGCTTGGGATGGTGTATTATGAGATACAATGTGCAGTGTTCGTTACCTTTGGATCAGCGAAGGCTGAAGGGGTATACAGAATTGAGAACCGTAGATTGGATGAGTGGTAAGAAACTATGGGTTAAGGGTAAGTTGTGAGATGCTCAAAGGTCACCTGCGGATTTTTCTTCTCCCAGAGGGAGGTTGTACTGGAGAATGCACCGCCTGATGGTGGTGGTTGAATGTTGTTTCAACATGGGAAACAACAGTATATGGAGGAATACTTGCATTACTGAAGCAATGGAACAAGTACTGATAAATGGGATTAGTACTTGATGATCAGCATAAGCATTGCGGGCCTGAGGCCTGTTTCTGTGCTGTTTGACAAAATGACTGACTTCATTCTAACAACTCTGATCAGCTGGATTAACTTCCTGCTTTTATCACTTCCAAAAATTAAAATAAAGTTGACAATCTGAAATGTATATGAAGCAGTGTTAATGTAGTCCAAAGAGTCAGTTCTTACTGATTCTGTCAAATTCTTTAACCAAGAACTCTCTCTGTGATTTAATTGGGAAAATAATTAGACATTTATAAAGAATTGAACTCATTTGTATTTTGAGGGCAAAATATTTCTTTTGTTTAAAAGTAATTTTAACTGGAAGCTAAGCTATTAATGCAATGTAGGGGGAAAATACTTTACAATTATTTCTGGGCTGAAACATCTAAACCTGGAGTATATATACTGAATGAATTTGGTGCCAGTTATATTTCAAATCACCATATCATTTTCTTTTATTTTCTCCCATGATTAACATTGCATGATATGTGCTTGCTGAAAATTTAAATGAATTTGTCTGTTTCCTCTAAGGATTTGCCTCTTTGTCTATGGTGGAGCCACAAAGAGGTGGAAAATACATTGGTTCCTCGGAAAGTGTCAGGATTTTTTGTTCTTACAAAAGGTTTCAAAATTGAAGTCAGATTGCCTAAAAAAAAAAGTAATAATTTTAAATTACTCCATCGATAAATGTGTTCTCCATGACTGCCAGTTGGGAAATGAGGGAGAAGGTTGGTCAATATCTGGTAGAGTAATGACCAACCACATTTCTTTCCATGTAGCATTGTTAGATATTGCAGAATTGGAGTAGCTGCAACATTTTAACGTCAGATGTTCATTTAAAAATGAAATTTAATGAGTCTCTTGTCAGTCATAAAGATGAAATGCTGCTTAAAGTTCTTGGCAAAATTGTAAAATATTCTTAATTAATCTCATTCTGTACTTGCATTGAGATGTATTATTTTTGACTTTTCCTTAGAGAAAATTACTGAACAGTAACTTAAGATTTCTTGATGCAAATCACTTGATCTGAAATGGATTCTTGTTAGACCAAGTGCTTTGCTTTGATCAGCATTACTGTTTGGGATTGGGTGAATCTACATAGCAAGTGAAGTGAACTGTTGGACTCTGCTTGAGAGGAGAATGCTGAGCAGCCATGTCTCGGGACATTTTTGACAACCAATGCCGGAGACCTCTGCTTGGTTCTCATTCTTTCCTGCACTATGCAAATGCTTTTCCGTTCCCCTGCACCCCCCCAAATTAATTTAACTATTCATTCTGATAGTAAGCAAAATGTAGCACTTAGAATTTGTACAATTTTAAGAACTAGGCATGGCTGTATGGAATGATGGCCAGAGAAGATCGTTTATGCAGGAGCATGAAATATGTATGGGGATTCTTCTGATCTATTTATCGAATAGAATCTAACTTGTATTATTAATGTGATGTTAGCCAATTGGCTTATCTGGTCATTTCACCTATAGCTGAGCTATTATTAAGTTGACAGTTGCAGAATTAGATGTAGAATTTGTGCAGTAAGTAGTAAAGCTGTGCTAGAATCTTGCAACTCAGCAAGATTCCAGCACTGGATTTGATCTTCCATCTTGATACTCATTGAATGCCATTTGCACATTCTCCCATGATCATGTGGTTTTCTTTGAGTGTTCTGGTTTCTTACCACATCTCAATATGCTGGTATATTTAGCTAATACAAATTATTCCTTAATGTGGCAAAAGAGTAAAAAGGAATGTCGAAAGACCTGAGGGAGAATAAATTGCACAGTCACAAGAAAATATGGAGAGGGGAAATGATAACTGGGGTGAATTTGCTGGCAGAAAACTGGATTTGATGGACTGAATGTGGTTATGGAACACAAAAAATGTAGGGGCAGAAGTAGGCTATCGGACCCCTCAAGCTTGCCTGGCTGATCTGTGGTGACCTCAAATCCTCATCTCTACCCACAACCCTTAAATTTTTTTTTACCTTTCAAATATTTCTCTCTCCACCTCAAGTATTTCTAATGATCTGGCCTCCAGCACTCTATGTGGTATAGAAATCCAGTGATTCATTCTGAGAGAAGACCTTTTTTATGCATATCTCAATAGCAGCAATTTTAAATGAACCAGATTCAATGCTGTGTAAAACTGCCCTGAAGAAAGGTATCCAAATAATTGGTTTGCAGTATCTCCCCCATGTTTGACCAATTAAATTTGGCAATTGAGGAAAAAATGATTATCTTTTCAGGAAGCCATTGATATTTGTATAAATCAAAAAACATTTTAAAAGAACGGCTCTTTCGGGCAATTAAGCTGAATAGAGTATGACTTTACTACAGGTATGAAAATGTTCTCCTTGATGTTTTTCTTGGACAGGTCACAATGGAAGATCGTGCTGGTTCTGATATGTAGTAGAGGAATGAGTGATGTATTGACTTGAATTCAGCTTCCATCCAGAGAAGAAATCGATTTGATGATTTTTGAGGGTGATAATGCCCCCCCCCCCAGAGAATTCAAACATTTAAAATCCACCTGCTACTTTTTCACCTCTCCTCCATTAAAGAGTAACTCCTGTTGCTGGAAATATTTCATTTTCTGGTGCCTTGAGTTATGCATGGTCAGAGCTTGAGAGGACTACAAGTATGTAATTTGTTTGAATCGGGTGCTTGCTACGCAGATACAGTAAGTAGCTGGTGTTTATTTCACTCAGCAGCTCTTAATAGGAACAGCACAAGTTGAACAATTTTCCTCCAATTCTACCAGTATAGTATGATCGGCATTGTTGGCAATGCAAATGGTACTTGATACTTCATGTTTGATTTTTCTTCTGCTATAAAATTTGCTGCATTAGAAACTTCCATGTATCTAAATAGTGTGATGAAGTGGGAAGAAGAAAAAAGATTGCTGGCTACTGCCCTGAAATAGTTGTTTTTCTTCAGCTTTTTGGATTATCTACTAATTTATTAACAGAGGATGAGATTCAGACCCTTGATTTTAATGCTAGACAATAATTGCTCAGAGTTTTAGCAACAGTCTCTTTTGCACATAAATTATCTAAAGTGCTAAACAATTGAAACTGGTTAGACTCTCCCTCTGTGATTTGGATCTTGAGATTTGGCTGAATTTATCTTGCAATATGCATTAGAAATTTTATCTTGCAGAATAATGGCTAACTGTTATCATTAATTGGTGGCAAGAAGATGGTGCGGGGACTGGATACATAGTTGCAAGGTTTATTGGTGAGGGCATGCTTGATCCCCTGTAAATATAGAGCATCAGAAATGGATGTTACCAATTTGACCTCATGAGGTTGAAACTGGACAAGTTGAAGTGTGGCAATTAAAATCTCTGAAAAGAAGTAAAGAGTTTACAATAGCACAGATGAATGTTTCTGCTGCGATACTAGTAAGTCATGGGTAAAGTAGCAGCCATTGTTAAAAACAAAAGCCTGTATTTATTTAGTGCCTTTAAAATTGAAAACCTTTCCAAGTGTTTTGAAGGATTATCTAACAGATTTTGATACTCTGCTGAGCTGATTTGATGTAGGTTTTAAGGAGCACCTTGAAATGGAGAACGCAGTGGTGAAGCAATTAAATGAGCTTGAAGCTTATCAAGGCAAACATCAGGTGAAAGTTTCATTTTCACTTTCACTTGGTCCCATTTAAGAAGGCAGAACTGGTGTGAATAGTTCAGAGCATATTGCAAAGGTTTCTCACCAAAATTTGTTACGTTGGAACAATGTTCATATAAAAGGACACATCAAAGTTGCTGGTGAACGCAGCAGGCCAGGCAGCATCTGTAGGAAGAGGTGCAGTCGACGTTTCAGGCCGAGACCCTTCGTCAGGACTAACTCTCAGGCCGAGACCCTTCGTCAGGACTAACTGCTGCACTACTGCGAAGCCTCTTCCGGTGATGCCTACACCGAAGAAGTTTAGATTTCCTACAGATGCTGCCTGGCCTGCTGCGTTCACCAGCAACTTTGATGTGTGTTGCTTGAATTTCCAGCATCTGCAGAATTCCTGTTTGCGTTTCATATAAAGGGAATTGGTGACAGCTTGGAAAATGATGTCAAGGGAGTATCTTAACATAATTAATGTGAATGGGATACGTGGTGGGAAAAGAGATAAAGAATATTAATCAAAGATGCCAGTTAATTTGGATTAAGTTCCCATTTAATTTGTTCTCGGTGCAGTTTCATATGTTGGAACGTTTTACAAAAATGTCTGCCTTACTGGGGATTCAGTTAAAACAAGATATGTTAATTCAAACTTAAGTGTTTGAGTTTGGGTTTTATTCAGATGATGACTTTGGGCAATAATGTAGCTTTGCTTGGAAAGGTTGTATGTTGACCTTTGTGCTTAACTTGGAGAACTTTAGCTCATGGACTGAATCCTAACAAGTAATTAAGTTTCACCTTTGATAGTGGAGCTGATCATGCAGGTTAGAGGAGACCTGTACCGATCTACAAGCAATAACAGTTGCAGAAAGAAGAGGGTTGAGGAATATGGAACTAATTTTTAAAGTGTAAATTGTCTATTACTGTCATTAAAACTGGATCGTGATATCCTAATGCTTCCAATAACATTTTGTGTTTGCTGCAGAAACTAAAAAGATTTATTGTTAAAATGTCCAAACTGTCACAATATATGTAATGTGAAGAGAAATTGCATTTATAATTATTTTCTATGTGAGCAAGTGTTAGTGCAGCTGTTCCTTTGCACTTTTTTTTCCAATCAGGGATGATAACTTGTTGCACCAAAATTTATGTAGTAAACTGTATAAAGTTTAATTTCTGACCTGGAAAGAGGCATGCTTAGAGCATTCGATGTGATTGCTTAAGTATGTTATGAATGATGTATTAATAAAATACCAGTAATATATTTTAGTAAGAACTAGAACTAAATGTGTAAGAATAGACTGAAATATTGGGTGCTTTCCATCTTGGTAGATATGTGTAAAAAGTGTATTTGCTGATGAAAATAGAACACATTTGTTCAGTGAGAGAGTATATGAATATTTATGTACTGTGTATATGCCATGTAATTGTGCAATAAAAATAGCATTCAATTATGGTTTTGTATGTGGTGCTCAGTTGATTTGGTAGTTCATAATACCCATGTTCCAGTTATCCAAATATTGAAACCGGAATCCAATATTGTCTGCATGTAAATTTATTTAAGCCATGTCTAATCCAGTATTTTGGACTAGGGAATTGCTGCATTTCAACTTCGTTTTTGTGAATGATTATCCTCAAAGTGTTATATACACACCTACAGTACAGAGCTTTGGATAGAGTACAAATGTTAACTTTTAAAGTTTTTGAAGTCTTATTCTATGGTTTTGTTCAATTCCCAAAACTCTCAAGGTGATGCTTACACAGCCAGTCAAATTAGTGGCACCTATTGTGCACCATTTATTTTGGAAGATAATTCTCTGCACTTTCTAAAGTCCAGATCGATATCCATTCATGTCATTTGTTCAAGTCCAAGTAAAATCTCATCAGTTGGTAATTCAAAATAAATACTTGAATTGTTTTGCTCTCTTCCAATTTTCCACCCACATACTCCAAACTCTTTACCTCATTTCCCTATGATATTTTTTCATAGACCTGCATTCCATTTGGTCTTTATAGACCATTATGTACAAGTTGTACAGGCTGTGCTTGTGTTACTAACACTCAGCATAAGGACTCTGATGCACATGAATGAGCTCCCACTGGTACCCAGCTTAGTCCTGATGAACGGTTCCTGCCCGAAAAGTAGACTGTTTATTCATTTACATTGCTGCTGTCTGACCTGCTGAGTTCCTCCAACATCTTGTGTGTTGTTAATGTAGAGTGCTAATTTGTTATTGTGCTCTTGGTCTTGGAGTCCGTGAACACTCACATGCACATTTTCTGTACTTTAAAAAGAGGACATCTGCTTGGGTTGCTGTTGCTTGGGTTCCACTATTCTGGAACTTGGCACAATCTCTAACAACTGCTGCTCTTGCAGCAATGAAACACTGATATCCCCATTGCGTGACACAGCATGGAGTGATCCATTATGGCAGGGTGCAGAGGCTGCCTGTGTGAGCTGATGTTGGGATGATGGTACAGCTACATATTGCCGAGATAACCGTTTTATTGCTGAGGTAACTATTTTGTCTGTTGTGGCATGCTTGATAATATGCCTGTTTCTGCAATTTTATGAAATTGGTCAATCTCTTCAGAATTCTATTCCATTTCCATCTGGGACATTGTAAGCTGTTCCAGTTTTTGTGTGAATCCTTGGGGCAAGATATTCTAAATGTAATTAAATTAAAGTTTGAGCTATATGAATTTTCCTTGCACCCAAACAGTTAATTTTTTAGTCAGTGCTTGGAATTGGAGTTGGGACACTACACCCATGTGTCTGGAGACTTCTTGGTTATTTAGATGTTTACACTTAAATCAAGGTTAATAAATATTACCTTGGTCTCTATCATTGTAAATGTGAAACATCAGAATTGTAGTTGTACTAAATGACTAGCTTTTTGTCAGACATAAATTGATGGATGAACCAAAGGTCTAAAATTTGAACTTGAAACTGTAGATGTTTAACCAGTTAAGTTGGGTTTGTGTGTAATGCTGAGGTGGTCAAACTAAATAAGTTGTTAATTAACTATATAGTTGCACTCAAAATCCCTGGGTTTATTGTCCATATTTATCATTGTGCTATCATTTGTTCTTGCTTTTTAATAAAGTATTGACTGAACAAAATTTATATAAGTGAAGACTTTGTGGTATTTCGTGTGGTCAGAGAATAAGATTTACTTGAAAGGGCTTGCCTATGATGACTTTTGTGGTGTATGACTCAGAAATCACATATGGTAAGTAGTCTTTGATTCCACGCTACCTCCGCTGCATATGAGTACAAGTAATCTCCATGGACATTGGTGGTGTTGCATCCCGAAAAAAAAATATTCTGCATTGTGAATTTTTTTGTAACGTGAAGCAGTGCCAAGAAGTGCAAAAGAAATTCCTTATTTACTCTAATCCACATCAGTTCTATACGAATGAATTTTATACCACATTTCAAATTGTTGGGTAATGATTTGTGAATTGTGGTTTTGAGAATGAATCAATCATCACAGGTGTCACAGTTGGTCACTTTGACATTGGTAATGCACGTGCTGCAAGGTGGAATTAGAAGCATGGTTTTCTGTATTTATCAAGAGCATGATTTTCTGCCTTTTTATTCAAAAGGTGACAGATTCAAAAGTATTTCACCTTTTGAAAGTGATTTTTTAAAAAAAATGATGGCATACTCCTTGATTTGTAATTGGTTAAAACTGATAAGTTCTGTTTTGCTCTGGGGACCTTTGCTATGAACTGAGTGTAGTTGGTAGTGAATACTTGACCTTTTAGGGGATACATTTCTCGTAAATCACTTGAGGCACTTAAGGCATTCAAAATAAAGCAATGACTGTCACTAGTCAGTGAAAAATATCCTAGATTGTATATTTCATGAAGCTATACTTGGTCTGGATAAAATGGATTAAATTTCAGCTTCCTGGATATTGCACTGAAGTGGACTTTCATGGAGCCAGTCAGACAAGATAGACCAGTCCAATTAAATCTAGTCAATAGACTCCAACATACATTACCATTTGATTACCATTTTGTTATTTAACTATATAGTGCACTAAAATTCTGGTCATTTGTGGATGTCTATCACGTAATCTGGACATGAGTCAACCTTCATTTTTTTTCACTTGAAGCCTGTGCATTCACTTAATGTCCTATTTTTGGTCTGTAATTATAAGGCTTATGAGAATAGCTTGTCCATTTCAGTTCTATTTTTCAGCTGTAATCTTGTACCATTCATCAATGATTCAAATGAAAAATGGTGGAACTACTCCCCAGATCAGGCAGCATCTGAGGAAAGAGAAATTGCTTGGGTTCCAGGTCTACCTGAAATGTCAACTCTGTCTGACTTCAGATGTTGCCCGACCTGAATATTTCCAGCAATTTGTTTCTGAATTTCAGATTCTTCAGTTTCTATTTCTCCTGTTTGCATTAGTTGTAGTCACTCTCATATTTTGACTGTGGTTTGCAGTTTCAAAGAAATTCCAGCTGCTTCTAGGAATGTAGCTTCCTGAAATATTACAGGTTAGGCAGCATTTGTGGAGGGCAAAACAAAATATTTCAAGTCAGAGACCTTCAGAAATTGTTTCTGTTTCTGATTTCCATGAAATGTTTTTAGCTTCAGGTAGTCCTGGAATTGCATGGAACAGCTAAGGCTGGGTTGTACTGGGTAATGTTCCAGCAGAGCTGTTATTCTGTTGCCAGGTTGCTTGTGGAGACTAATGGTTGATTTTGTTGTGTGATGGGATCCTGAATTACCCCTATGAACTGATTAGCCCTGTGAACTGCTGTTTTGAAAAGAGGGAGAGAGTTATTTACCACTGACATTTTGAGGGAGAGAGGGAGAACACGAACACTAACGGTTGGACTGTCACTTTAAGGAATGAGAAAGAACTGGTTAACTGTTGGATTTCTGCTGAAGTGGAGATAGCACTGAGCAGCTCGTAAGTTGCTATGGTGACCGAAGTTGGTGTTATTGAATGGACACTTGATGTTATGATTTTCGGCAGGTTGTTGACACTTTCTTCAAGGATTTTTGCCTGCTTGCATTTCTTCACAGAGAGAAGGAGGAGGGATTATTTTGAATGACAGTTGATGCTCAGCACGGGAAGATAAAATAGGAGGTCAGATGATACAGACCTTAGACACACGTCCTGGACACTCAATGAGCATTGTTGTGCCTGCAGAAAAAGTGGGTTTTGGAGGATCGATCCATTGCTCTTGCAGTGGAAAGAGGAAAGGGGTTGACTGGTGGGGAGCTGTCTATGTGTCTACCCTCGCCTGGGGGATAGCTCCACCACAGGAAACCGGTCCCCTTTGTCAAAGTTACAGTCAGTGACTTTTAAAGGAGTTCGAAGGACAACGAGAAGATCGACAGCGTCAGCTCACCTGAAAGACTCAAATCTCTCCATCACTACTCAATTCAATACCACGAACTGAACTGAACTGAACTTTACTCATCATCGTAAGACTGTATCTTTTTACCTCTAGACTTAAAGAAGCTTGGTTTTCCATGCATATATTTCCACACTTACTGATATACTTACATATACATATATATAATCATTGCTAACCTGTTTGATTTATCTACATTTATATTACTGTATTGTGTAGTTACTAATAAATATTAGTTCATAGCAATACTGTACTTCAAAGTGTTTTCCATCTCTGCTGGTTCTTTATTCCTGTCACGGGGTTTGCGACAGTTGGCCTGGAACTTCCAGCAATATGCTGGTAAGATCTCTCTCCCATGCTGCATCAGTCTGTCTGGCACATATTTTCAGTCTGCCCTGTGTAAATGCATCACCATCTGATGTTTCAAACAGACTGAGTGTTCCATGACTATGGTCACTTCTAACCATGATGTGATGAACCAGTGTTGTCGAGCTAGCTTCTACCCTCAAATTCACTTGGACCATTTCTGATGGCTCTTCTGAGATGAACACAGATCACAAGGAGACAAACCATCCATTTAGCTATTTCTACAAACCCATTAATTTGCACAGCTATCTAGACTGTACTTGCACTTTGTCTCTTGCAAGGTTGTTAATTCATTTCTCTGCTTCTGTCTCTATCACATCTGTTCTTGATGAGGCTTACCATTGATTTTTTTTTAAGAAATGAGACTTCCTGTATCACCCCATCGTGGTTGATGAAATCCTCACCTGCATCTGCTTTATTTTCCATCATTATACCCTCTATATAAACAGCCTTTCCAGGTGAGGCAGATTTTCACATACTTCTTCCAACTTTGGTTATTGCATTCAGTGCTCTCAATGTGGCCTTCAGTACATCAGTTGAGATCAAAAGCATTTATTCCCCTGTGGCTGTCTGAAGCTCTTGGTTGCAGATCATTTTAATTCCCCTTCTGATTCCCACACCAATTGGTCTGTCCTCGGCCTCTGCCAGTGCCATGATGTGAAGCCAAATGCAAAGTAGAGGAATGGTACCTTACGTTCTGTCTGGGTAAGACTACAACCCAACGGCATGAACATTTGAGCTACTTTACTTCCCTTCTACCTCAGTTCTCTCACACACAAGCTGGCAAACAGTAAGTGGATCCAGGGGTTGTTAGATGACAGGTGGAGAAAGGTTGAGTGGAAATGGTGACAGAGGCTGGAGGGTGATAGGTAGAGGTAACAATCCCTGCCCACCACCAGCTTCATCTGCCTATCATTGTTTCCATCTGCACAGGCCACCTCCCTGAATTGACTCCATACTCCCTCTACAGATGCTCCCTGCTAATTGAATTCCTTCAGTCTGTGTTTTATTCTAGATCCAGATTTTAGCATAACCACATTATTTAGACTGTGTCTGTAATGAAATCTGGAGCCAAATATGTTGCAATTTGAAGGGATAGGACTGTGTGATAAGGATGTCAATCATATGAAACCATATGAAATGATATTAAGTTTGAAGCCCAGTGTGTGTTTAATCAAGCATGGGAAGAAGTATGGAACCATTTTATATTTTGCTGCAAAGTTTAGTTAGATACTCGTGCAGATCTGAGGTTCTGATTTGATAGCTAGAGTCTTGTTCAGCCTGATTTTATATGATATCTACACAAGCATTTAAGCTTCTTCCAATTTTTTTGCTACTTCCAGAATGTAGGTTTCTACACCAAAATTTACAGTAAATGCTGCTTAATTTATACTGCTGTGGATGCCTTCCATGACTTGGCTAAGCATAGACTGATTTTTGGACTGGTGAGATAATTGGCTTGGATTTTTCTTTCAAATCTTGTACTAGTGCTCTGCACTTAAAGGATATGTTTAAAGTTATTATACATGATCTGATATATTTCTAGGCTCATTTAATTAAGCCATTGTCAATAGTGTGCATCATCCATGATGTCTTCAACATCTATTTCCAATGTAAAATGACATTAATTTTCACCTCATTATTATCAATTTATATGCTTCTCACAGGCAAGTTGGAACTATTCCTTCTGTATCTAGAGATGTAATCTTGTTCATCATATGTGCACGTGCTTGTTGAGGTTTTTATCCAGAGTTCTCGGCTTGAGTTTGGCATCTATTTGTTTTTGTGCAGAAATGGCTGTTGACTCAGGGTGCTCAATTATGAACTGTGGAATCCTGCATGATGTTTTTTAAAAACCATGTTAATATTTCAAAGTACATTTATTATCAAAATATGTATACTAGCTTGAGATTTGTCTCCTTGCAGGCAGCCGCAAGACACTAAGAACCAACAAACCCATTTTAAAAAAAAGACGGTCATGCCCAATGTGAAGACAAATAAACTAATTGTGCAAACAATATAAATAAGCAACTAACATTCAAAACTGGTTATACAAAAGTGAGTCCACAGTCACAAAGCCAGTCATCACTGCAGCCAATTCAGGAGCCCGTTAGTTGCAGGCTACAGTTTCAGTTCAGCTCAATGGCAAGTAAACACCACCCCATCCCTTGCCTCTGGCACCAACAACCTTAACTTTTCAATCTGGTACTGCTTAAATCATCCAAACCTCAGGTTATTCCTCGCAGGACCAGGACCTGGGTCCTGCTGCCTCAATTTGACCTGTACTCGGCCTTACCAAATCAGCCTGGTGCTTAAATCAATCAAACCTCAGCACTTTCCTTGCTTCCAGGCTTGGATCCCGTCATTTCAATTCTGCCTTACCTCTGCTCGCCTCTCCTTGGTTCTGTCGCATTGAATCACCTCCAAGTCTGCTTCGGTAATGGCCGAACATCTGGCTAATTCCCAGCTCTTGGGCCTGACCCTTGCTGCCTTGAGTCGGCCTATACACACCACGCTGCAATCGTCCTACACCTTCAAGACTTGAGTTCACATTGCAAAAATGCCAGTTTGTAGAGGAGGTTCAAAAGTTCAACTCCGAAAGGGAAGTTACAGGCTATTGATTGCTGTAATTGCTTATTAGAAAAGTGATTAATAAAGTAGTTAGTAGTTTTGTTTGCTACTGGCAAGTAGTCGCTGTGCCTCACTAGTGTCATCTTAAATAATGCGCTCAAGAATTTTGGTGCTCTTTTTGTTAGCAGTACACCAGCAATACTGGGAAGCAATCCGTTGCAAAAGGATGTTAAGGTTAATTTGGTAAAATGAGGTATACTTTCTTGTTCCTGTAAGGAAAAAAAAAATCTTGATCACATTTGACTTGGAGTGTAGTCCAGATTTGATCTTGATGGGTGCTATTGCTTTTTTAAGATATTGGTAAATTCCTTGAGACAAATACTCCATGGGTGGTTTAGAGAATTGAAAGCTAGAATGATTTCCTGGATCATTTTATTTTTGTCCTTGTAAGGTTGGCGAGGAATTTCTGAATTTCCTGAGTGTTTATTCCTTGCTATAACTACTACTCCCCCTAGCCCCCATTCCAAATTTTACCCTGTGGTTTTTCTTTTAATGGAGATGTCACAGGATGGGATGGAACTGGCTATGTATTTTATATCACAGTTATGGAGTACAGGTTGGATTAATGAGTAGGCTTGCTATTTGTTAATTTTAACATTGAATGGCTTTGGGCTTTCCATTTGGATGTGCAGCTTGATACCTTTAAAGGCATAGCAGCCTGCTTGATATGTGCACCATCTACTGCCATTCATTCTCTCCATCACTGGTACGTGGTACGGCAGTAACTCGCAAAAAGACTCCTTAGCACCTTCAAAACCCGTGACCTCTACTAGGTGGAAGCATAAGACATTAAAATCATGGAAACACCACTATGAGGGTTGCCCTCTTAGCCACATAACAATCCAGGCTTAAAAATGTATTGCTTTTCTTTCACGATCCCTGGGCTAAAATCCTGGAATTCCCTCCCTAACAGCAATATGGGCATGCCAACACCACAATTTCAACAAGATAGCTTGCCACCACTTTGAGCAATCAGGAGAGGGTGGGTCATTGCTGGCTCACTTTGTATAGCCTTGAATGAATGATTAAGGTAGTTGGAAAGAAGTGAACAAAAGGAGAAGAAAATTAATCAGGCGGGGGTGTGTGTCTGTGTCTGTCACATTGGTGGTGTGGGCTGTAGTCTATCCAAGCAGAATAGGAAGAGTTCTTCCAATTTCTGATTGCTTTCTGTACAGCAATTAGAAAGCTGAAGACACATGGTCAGTGTTGGAATAGGAAGGAGAATTGAAAATGACATAATCAGAAGTTTAAGATGGCAATTGCAGAGAGAATGCAGGTGCTCTGTAAAGTGGTTCACTAATCTGCAGTTGGTTCCACTTATGTGGAGGAGGCCACATCCTGGTCATCAAACTCAGCAGACCAAATTAGAAGAGGTGCTGGTGAACTGCCTCACCTCCAAGGGCTAATTTTGCTCCTTTATGGCGCTGAAGGAGGTGTTCTATCTATTGTTGCTGGGGAACGTGCTGGTGGATGGGTAAGTGGGAAGGATGAGCAGACAAGGGAATAATGAAGAGACTAGTCCCTGGAGAAAGACAGGGAGCGGGAAGATGTGACTACTGATGGGATCATTTTGGATAAACTGATCAGTTCTTTTAGGAATGGATGCTCAAAATTCAGTGATTGTGCTGTGCTATGTAAAGAAAAATGCTAAAATTATTGTAATATGTCATTCTTACTCCACTAATGCAGTTTCTTTCTAGAAGCCATGAATTTTATGTTGAGAATATTCTAATTACCCGTAATACTTGAATAAGTAAATATATTTGATGCCTCATGAGGTGTTAGTAACGATTTGTGAAGCTTGAAAACATCCATATATTACATTAACCTTTAAAATCAAGAATCTTTGATCATCCTGTCCTACTTTCTCTCCTACTCAATTGCAAATGAAAGCTATGAATAGGAAAATAGCTTCCTACAGCATGCTTTTTTGTTAGGTTTCCTAAATTTTAATCAGTGCTGCATTCTGCTATCAAATGAACCTTGTGTACCAGTTCCTCTTTACCAAAGCATGTTTTACTACAGTGATTTTTTAAAAAAAACACTGTGATTCAATTTGGTATTTTTTCTGGAAGTTCTAGTATTTAAAACAAAATATCCCAAACAATATGAAATCTGTAACGGGTTTTCTGCCTTGTATCAGTTTCAATTTTACACGAGTCCCATATTTTGGAGTTGAAGTATGATGCTGATGGATGTTGTATTTTAATGTGCCTCAGTTACAATATGCAGTTCCTATTGTTAACTAATTGCTTTTAATTTATAAAATGTTCTGTCTTTTTAGATGCCAGATGGATTGGCTCTTGTTTTCCTACCAGTCACAATTTCTTTTCCTGTTGCCTCCCGTTTTTAAAATCACAGACCAATCCATTGATTACATGCCAAAAAAGTTAATTATTTTTCAGATGGTTAATTCTTCAGTGACAGATGCACGTATTCTTCCTGTCACCTTGAGCACTAGGTAAGATCAGCCAAGTATATCTTAAGCATTAAACATAAACCTTTCAATTGAGCTGGATGAAAAACGTACATCTAGACATACTAAGCGGATGGATTAATGAAGCAATAGAAGTGGGAGTTAGAGAAGTGCTGATAACTGTTGTCTCCTCCGCATTTCTCACTGCTGCCGTATAAATTTAACCCTGTAGATTAGGATGACTACAGCATCAAGTGGATGGGTTTCAAAGCCTTTTTTGTACTCTGCTTCTAAGGAAACGAGCAAAAAGCTATGTGTGCTATTGTCAGTCCACAGCAGTAGTTGCTGCTTCAAGTTTGAATTCTCTAATCTCGTGGGTCTTTATCTTCAATCTTTGTTGATATAGTCCATTGAAAATTCAAAGCATCAATGTTTTTTTATAATGCAGTAATTATGCTCAGAAGATGGATTGCCTTTGTATTGTAACAACGAAGGTAAGCGTTTGAATTGTGAACTGAATATTTTGAGGTACTAAGACTTGTGCTAAATATATGAAATTATGTATCTGCATGCTTGATGTCTTGGTGCTGGGTTCATGTTAGTACTGGGTTTTCAAGAGTTATGGTTTTGAATAGGGCTATTTGACTTCCCTCTGTAGCCTCTCCTTTTCCTATTCAATACTGAAGACTGCAAGCTGTGCCTGTTATTCAGTGATTAGATTGGGAAAACCTGTCAGCAAGAGTAAAGTGGGTTCAAATTTTAACTCTTGGTATAATGTGTTATGATGGTACAATGTGCAAATAATTCATGTGACATTTTTATAATCGTGAATATATTAGCTGTTTGACTTCACATATTTAATTGTTCAGCAACTTTCAGTTTCTAGGTACAATGTCATTGTTGCAACAGTTTTATAAAGAATCTGCTTTAAGGCCATCCTATTAAGGTTGGTGTATCTCAAATTTAAACTGCTAGAAATTTCTGTTGATTGGAGCTAATAGTGAGTGAAGGCTGTAGTTAACCTAATCATCACTATGTGATATCTGCACTGAGATTTTGAGTATGCCATATTCAATTTACTATAGAGACATTGGCGAAACATTTTCCTCTCTCCAATGCATTTTGAATAAAGGTAGAATAGTGAGAGCTTTATGAAGTTACAACCATGGAAAGGGCTCAGCAAAGGTGCTTGATGTGTGTTATTTCTGCATGGAATAATTAACAAGAATAGAACTCTGAAGTCTGAACACTTAAATTGAGGAAAATAGTACTTAATAATATTCATGTTGAATCTTTAAAGAAATATTCCAATGTTTGTATTCTAAAACCATTTAATTTCATGAAATAGTTTCTGCTTTCTACTTTGATTTAGTTGCTGCAGTTGGTGAAATACCTTAGTAACTTGCATGCTCTTTTACTGTAATACTTTATTATTTTTGCTTTATTTTTAATGTAGCTTCAGTTGAGCCTCAGTAATGGTTGTGTGGTTCTGATATGCCAAGCTAAATTTTGGCTGGTTGTGTGTGAGCTCTAATTATATCTTGATTAGATTGAAGTCTTGAAGAAGGGTCTCAGCCCGAAACATCGACTGTACTCTTTTCCATAGATGCTGCCTGGTGGCCTGCTGAGTTCCTCCAGCATTTTGTGTGTGTTACTTGGATTTCCAGCATCTGCAGATGTTCTCTTCTTTGTGATTGGTAACAAAGGTATTTTGCTTGCTCGGTTTCTTTTTGGATAGAACATTGACTGCAGGAGTTGGGGTATGTTACAACTATGTCGGACATTGGTGAGATGGCACCTGAAATGTTGTATCCAGTTCTTGCCACGATACTATAGGAAGGATGTGTTTAAGCTAGAGAGCACAGGAAAGATTTATAGAAAATGGAAGAGTACTGCACTGAATAGGCTAATTAGAAACAATATTGTGCTGATCTGGATGCCAACTTGTATTAAATGTCTTTGTGTACCAACCATATCCCTGCATTCCCTTATTATTCATGTGTCTATTTTAGTCTCTTAAACTTCACCGAAGTGCCTGATTTCCACTACAATCCCATGGTAACCTATTCCAGGCACCTGCAGCTCTCTGCATTAAAAATAAAGCTTGCATGTCATCTTTAACCTCTGTCCCTTTTTTTAAAAAAAACACATCCTCTGGGGAAAAGATTCTATTTGATCTAATCCTCACATTTTTTTTTTAGAAAAGCTCTTGGGTCTTCCTGAGGACCTGTTTCTCTAGGAAGGAAATCCCTGATTTAGTATACATTAGCTGCCGTATTCTTATACTCAACACGCCTAACAACGAAGACAAGATGCTATTTTCCTTCCCTATGACCTTATCTACTTGTGCCACTTACAGTGAATTATGGACATGGACCTCAAGACCCTCTATCTCAACGCTATCAAGGAGCAACTGTATACCTTTTCCTTTCATTTGGCCTCCTAAGCTAAAACACTTCACACTTGCCCAGATTAAACTCCATCTGCCATTTCTTGACCCATATTTGTAACTGATCTATATCCTGCTGTACCCTTTGATCGTCTTTTATACTGTCCATAACTCCACTAATTTTGGTGTCATCCACAAACTTGCTAATACACTCATCTACATTTTCATTTAGATTATTGAAATGTCATTAATAAGAGGTTCTAGCACTGATCCTTGAGGCAGACCAGAAGTACGTTGGTACTGCATGGCTTGAGTTGTATGGTGAGACTGAATAGAGTGGGACTATTTTCCCTGGAATGAAGGAGGCTAAGAGTGACCTTACAGAGGTTCAAAATCACGAGGGGTACAGTCTTTTACTCAAGGAAGGAGTGTCTGAAACTGGAGATGATGGGTTTAAGGTGAGGAGAAAGATTTATAGGGGACCTAAGCAGGCACTTGGAACAAACTACCAGAGGAACTAGCTGTGGTAGGTATAGTTCAAATATTTAAAATATTTAACATTTTAGTTAGGTTCATGGATAATGAAGACTTTGAAAGATATGTGTCTTAAGAATTAGGGCTTAAGTTTCAATGGCGTTTTCTGTTTGAATTTATTTTTGGTGCTTCTTATGTTTGGCAAATATCTGGCCTGTATTTCCCTATATTTAAAAACTAACTTCACTCAAGGTTTGTTTACTTTGTTTCAAAGTGCATTAAAAATAAAACTTGCATGTCATCTTTAAACTGTCATTAAAAATAAGTAATATTCAATAAGTTATTAATGAGTTGAGACGCTCGTAAATGTTTCACTCCTACTACAAACATTTCTTGTATCACTTCCCTTTGTATTTCTGCTCTGGCCTTTAGTGTGCAGCTAACCAGCAGATCCCACAAAAAACAAGGGTTACTTTGTAGTCTACCTTTGCAGTTTGAAAATTAATATTCTTATTCAATAGAAGAACCACTGAAGTTTTAGTGGATCATTCGGGGAAAAAAAGAACTGGAATGGCCCTCTGTGTTTTTTTTAAGTAGTTAAATCAGAAATATTCAGACTTAAGTATTGAGATGATTGCTTAAAGGCCTTATCTTTCAGTTTGCGCCTTGGTTCTATGTCAATGACTTCAAAATTACAGTGCTGTTTTTCTGTTGGGGCAAGGGTATTGCTTGAAGAACTAGCATTTACAACCCATGGGCAATAGCCCTTGAACACGATCTCTCGCCTTGAACACGATCTCTCGCCTTGAACACGATCTCTCGCCTTGAACACGATCTCTCGCCTTGAACACGATCTCTCACTTTGAACACGATCTCTCGCCTTGAACACGATCTCTCGCCTTGAACACGATCTCTCGCCTTGAACACGATCTCTCACTTTGAACACGATCTCTCGCCTTGAACACGATCTCTCGCCTTGAACACGATCTCTCACTTTGAACAGCTGCAATTCATGTAGTGAGGTACTCCTACAATTCTGTTGGGTGAGGAGATTATCTGCATGTTTCTTTCCAGATGGGAATGATCACTGGTTTGATTGAAAGCTGGGTAGGTTGCTGCAGGATTTTGCACATGTTCTACATTGTAGCCATGGTAAGTCAGTGATTGCAAAAATGAATGTTTAAGGTTTGTTTGGCTTTGTAGAGGATGGTGAAAACATTAGTTCTTTACAAACTACACACACGGCAAGGAGAGTGCAATGCAATTGTGTGGTCTATGTCCTGGTGCAGAATATCCAGCATTTGACCTACTTTTACAGCCACAGTTCTATAAAAGTTCTGAACATTTATAGCTTCTAATGTTATTGATAGGAGGATTTGGTAATGGTGTGCTGTGGAAGGTCATGGTGAGGAGAATTGGGTATTTTTGGCACTATTCCATATATGGCATTCTTGTTACTTGCCATTTAATACTCTAGTCTGAGCAGATGTGTAGGCTAAGACGAGCTGTTTATGTGGAAGCGAGAGTAGAACTGAACTTTGCAATCATCCCCCATTCTGACATTGTGATTGGGCAATCATTAAAGCTCCAACACGAGGAAATCTGCAGATGCTGGAAATTCAAGCAACACACATCAAAGTTGCTGGGCAGGCCAAGCAGCATCTCTAGGAAGAGGTACGGTCGATGTTTCGGGCCGAAACGTGGACCGTACCTCTTCCTAGAGATGCTGCCTGGCCTGCTGCGTTCACCAGCAACTTTGATGTGTGTTGCAATCATTAAAGCTGCTGGCTTGCAATGATATTCTCGCCAAGAGAGAATCTATAGATCCTGGAAATCTGAGCAACACATAAAATGCTGGAGGAACATGGATGCTGCCTGGCCTGCTGAGTTCCTCCAGCATTTGTGTGTGTTGCACTGATATTCTAGAGCTGAGATTTGCCAGCAGTTGGCTCAATCATTGTTTTCTTTCGCTGTGATCCATTCAGAGTTTTCCAGTGATTCCCATTGGAGTAATTTTTGTCAGGGTCCCTCATATAGCAGCATGTAATTCTGCCTTGATATCAAGGACTTGGTTTCACCTTTTGTAATTTGAGTTGGTATCAGAAGTTACAATGTGTGGTAGCAGTGGAAATTTAAAATAAGGGTCTTAAAGGTCTTAAAATGTTGACAATAATACTGTATAACGTTGATATTCCAAGCTTCAAGATCGCCACCATCGTGCCAGTGCTGAAGCATTCCACTGCCACGGGCCTGAATGACCTCTGTCCAGTTGCACTCACCCCCATCATTGCAAAGTGCTCTGAGAGACTGGTTCTATCACATCTGAAATCCTGTCTGCCCACTACCCTGGACCCCCATCAATTTGCCTATCGCACCAACAGGTCCACAGCTTCTTCCCTGAGGCTGTGACCCTGCTGAACTTCACATCACAGCACTAAGCAGTTTTGCTTCCATATTGTACTGTCTCAGTACTTTTTTATTTTTGTGTGCTGCAGCACTTACTTTTTATTCAGTTATTTTGTAAATAACACTATTCTTTGCATTTCTGGTCAGATTCTAACTGCATTTCATTGGCTTTGTATCTGTACTCGGCACAATGACAATAAAGTTGAATCTAATCTAACCTTATTGGTGAAAGGTTGGTGGGAGAGCATTGTAACTGGTTGTATTACCTCCTTTAATGGAGAAGCCATTGCACAGGATTGGAAAAAGCTACAGAAAGTTGTAAACTCAGCCAGCTTCATCATGAGCAAGAGCTTCCCCAGCATCCAGCTCATCTTCAAAAGGTGATGCCTCAAAAAAGTGGCATCCATCATTAAGGATCCCCATCACCCATGATATGCCCTCTTCTCATTGCTGCCATCAAGGAGGAGATGCATGAGCCTGAAGACACGCATTCAATGTTCCAGGAGCAACTCTTTCCCTTCTGCCGTCAGGTTCCTGAAAGGACAATAACCCCATGAATACTACCTCACTATTTTTTCCCTCTGTCTTAGCACTAATTATTTAATTTGATTTTTTAAAAATATACTTTAGTTTTTTATGTATTGCAATGTACTGCTGTGGCAAAACAACAAATTTCAACGGCATATCTCAGTGGGGTTAATTCTGATTCTGGATAGTTAAAGATTGAAATAATGTGATCTTAGAAATTAGGTCAGGAGCTTGGCCAGTACTTGGGGTAGAAATTATATTGAGTTCTCGGGATGAGAAAGTCAAAATTCAACTCAGTCTTCCTAACTAGAAATAAGATGACCTTCATTCATAGTATATCTAAACTTATCACAGTTATACCATACATTAGAATGTAGAACTGTACAGCCTAGGAACAGATCTTTGGCCCACAATGTTTGTGCCAACCATGATGCCAAATTACACTAATTATATCTGCCGGCATTGATTGAGATGCCTCTTAAACATCATTGTTACCTACCTCAGCAGCCACCCCTGGCATGTGCATTCCAGGCACCTGCCACCCTGTTTTTAAAAAAAAAACTTGTCCCACTCATCTCTTTAAACTTGCCCACTCCCACCTTCAAGCCCAGGAGAAAAGACTGTCTACCCTAACAACACACACAAAATGCTGGAACAACTCAGCAGGCCAGGCAGCATCTGTGGGGAAAAAAGTACAGTCAATGTTTTGGGTTGATGCTGCCTGACCTGCTGAGTTCCTCGAGCATTTTGTGTGTTGCTTGGATTTCCAGCATCTGCAGATTTTCGCTTGTTTATAATTTGAAGACTATCCATCCTGCTGAACCTCTTCTACACCCTCTTAAAAGCCTCTACATCCTTCATGTAGTAGCTGTGCAGCGGATGCAGGTGGTAAGTATTGGACTTTCATCAAGTGATCAATCAAATAGAAAAAAATGCTTGATTTCTGGATAAATTTTGAAGCAAACGCTTTCGAGTTACTTTTTGGGATTGAACAATGAGCAGTAAAGGCTTCTGCCATCAGGAGTTTGGCAAATCTGTTGCAATGATCAAAATAACCATCCATCTGCCTTGTTGGAATTGTTAACAATCTGATAGAATCACTGCAAAGCAAAGATGTCTCCCACTATTACTTTCAATACACTTATTAAGTGATTTGTTTTATATATTATGTATTAATTATCCATTGAATTTAAACAATGTTTTAGTTGGTAATTTGCTAATACATTTATACATTTGACCATGAACTTGCTGATGGTTGATTAAAAATGACTTCTGCTTGAAAGGAGCTTGATCACATAATTCTCAAATCTTAAACACTATGTTGGACTCCACTTGTTAATGTTAAATAAATTCAGGTTAACAGGAGAGGAGTTTATTCATAAATGTTGACTTCAGGTTTAATTGCAATTAAGCCCAGTGCTACTTAGTGTGTTTTCCCCTTACATTAAAAATCCTATTCAAGGTTATCCTAATGTACAGTCAGTTTGGGCTGATATGAGAATTGAAGGCACCAGTGCACATATTAAGTAGGAGAGCATTGCATGGTGCCCAATTTTTTTTTTTTGTGAATTTAAAGTTCAACTGTGATTTGCTCTAATCAATTTTTTTTTGAATCGTTCACCACCCCCAGCCCCCCCCCCGCACCCCCAAAATTGCCATTAGATCAGATTGTGCTGGACCTTGCCCGTACCTCACTCTTGCTTCTCTGTAGTGGTCTTGCAGCTGTGCTTAAATTTTGTAGAAGCCCCCTCGATTTGATGGTAAATCTGTGGTGGAGCAAGAGATTCTGCAATGCTTGTGGGTTGCAGAATGTGTTGACCAATGTAGTTCAGCTATTAACCTCCTGTTTAGTCATCAACACAATCTGGCTGGTTGATGCTTCAGACCAGCAAAAACAATTTATTTTGGCTTAGGACGGTTGCCAATCTAACCACCAGACTATTTTTGAGATGGGTGTTTGAATATAATAATTGGTTGACTTAAACATGGGCAGGGAAGATTATCCAGAGTTCCTGATTGCAATCTCATCTTTGTAAATACATCTGAGTGTAATCTTAAAGGTGTGACAAATGTCAAATAGAGGATCGAAGCTGAACTGCAGTTGAAAAGCTCTTCTCAGTATCTGCGTACCAAGTTGAAAACCAGGAGTTGGGAGGAATGAATACACAATTGCCAAATCAAACACTACCTTAAAGAATGTTGGCTGATTATTTATTAATTTATATGCATTTAGAACTCACTACTTCAGTTGCTGATGTGACCATTAAAATACAAATTAGGGGGAGCAGTAGTAAACCCTCCAGCCAACTCCAACATATAACGTCATGGGTGACTTCTTTGCATTCCTTTCTGCCTATGGTAATCTTTCACTTTTCTTATCAAATGTCAGTAAACTTGGGCCTTAATATCTAAAAGCCACTTAAAGGGCTGTAGAAGCAATTGCAGAGACTCCTAATACTTAGAGAATTTTATTTCAGCAGTGACCTCTTACTTTTATACAGTGATCCCAGTTATGGATTCTTCCACAAGAGGAAGTATCTCCATCTTGAGACACTTGGAACCAGTTTGGTTATCTGCTCTAAGCTCCGGCAGGTACAAACCCAGCACGTCCAACCTTTCCTCATTTAATAACCTGCTTAATCAATTTATTAGTCAAGGAAGCCTAAGCTTACAGTACATTGCTAGAGATGTGATCTTTCAACTGCAAGAAGACCTTGCTTTTCTTTCCATACCCTAATAATAAGCAATAATGTTGTTTGTCTCTGTGAATTACTATTTATAACTGAATAATTGCCTTGGGCAAGTACAGGACTATGACATTCAGATCTCTCTGTACTTTGGAGACGTGCAATCTTTTATTGCTGCCATAATGGACAATTTTAGATGTTAGATTATTCTTCATTTGCCAGATCTGTGGTCACTTAGTGTATCAATGATCCTTTTTTTTTTTTAGCATGGCTAATCCCTATTCACAGCTTACCTCCCTATCCATCCTCGTCACCAGCACATTTATCAACTGTGTATTTGATGCCTTCAGGTCATTTATAGATTGTGAAAAGTCAAGACTTTGGTCCTGCTTGCTGTGGCATACGTGCTTAAATCTTGCTGGTGAGAAAAAGGCCTATTTATGTCTTCTGTTAGTTGTTTGTTGGCCAGTATTCTATCCACACCAGGATGTAACATCCTACACCATGAGCTGTTATTTTCTGCAATGACCTTTGATGCTGCACTTTATCAAATGCCTTCTGGAAATCTATGTATAGTGCAAGCACTTGTACTCTTCCACAGGCAAGTATTACTTCAGTGAACTCTATTTAATTAGTCAGACACTATTACCCATTCACAAAACTGATAAACATTTTGCTTATGATGGTGAGCTAACTGGTTAGCTTGTGTATTTCCATAACCACCTCACTCTCAACATTCTCCAAGTTTAATGAGTAGTTATGTTTTGATGATTACAAATAAGTGTGATATTTTATTAATAATTGTCACTGATACTACCATTCCCTCCTTTGTTAATGCCTTAGCGTATGTATGTGTCAGTTGAGAATCATAGCCCATCAATTTGTTCAGAGGTTACTAATTTATCAAAACAGTGCCCCAATATTTTCTCTTTTTGTTAAATATTTTGAGATACCAAGGGGACTTTTCATTCTTTCTAACCTGTGTTTCTGAAAGTATCCTACGCTATAATACACTTTATGGCAAAGGAAATAAGTTTTTTCAAGATTTGATTTCACTATAGAGATGGAATGATTCTGCAATTATAGAAGTTATGCACTTAGAAACATAGAAATCTACAGCACAATACAGGCCCTTCGGCCCACAATGTTGTGCTGACCATGTAACCTACTCTAGATACTGCCTAGAACTTCCCTACCGCATACCCCTCTATTTTTCTAAGCCCCATGTACATTTTTCTAAGCTCCACGTACTTCTGGTATGAATTTCTGAAAATGGGCAAGTGGTCCATTTACACAGACTCTCAGGTTAACATTAATTTATATAACAACTATGTCCTTGAGCACATCAACAAGTGTGCAGGTAGAGTGACATCACAAAGACAAATAAAAGTTTTCCCCAATCAGAAACCATGGATGAACAGAAAAGTTCGCCTACTGCTCGCTCAAAGCCAGAGATTCAGCCTTCAGGTCTGGAGACCCGGAGGCTTACAGCTCAGCCAGGGCCAACCTGAGGAGGGGAATCTCTCAGGCTAAACACATATATAAACAAAGAATCGAGGAGCATTTCAACTCCTCGGACCCCCAGCGCATATGGCATGGCATACAGGTCATTACAGACTTCAAACCTCCTAGTACTGTGACCCCTTCCAGCTCTGCTTCCCTCCCTGATGAGCTCAATTACTTCTACGCTCGCTTTGACCGAGAGAACAAGGAGCCACCCACAAAGCGGATCTCCCACCTGGTGAACTGCCTCTCTCACTTTCCACCTCCGATGTTTACGCCACCCTAAGCAGGGTGAATGTACGGAAGACAGCTGGTCTGGATGGAATACCTGGCCGTGTGCTCAGAGTCTGTGCAGGGCAGCTGGCCGGGGTCTTCACGGATATTTTTAATCTGTCCCTGGCTCAGGCAGTTGTCCCCATAAGCTTCAAGATCGCCACCATTGTGCCAGTGCCGAAGCATTCCACTGCCACGGACCTGAATGATTTCCATCCAGTTGCACTCACCCCCATCATTGCAAAGTGCTTTGAGAGACTGGTTCTATCACATCTGAAATCCTGTTTGCCCTCTACCCTGGACCCCCATCAATTTACCTATCGCACCAACAGGTCAACAGAGGATGCCATCTCCACGGCCCTTCACTGCGCTGACCAACCTGGACAGCCCCAACTCTTATGTCAGAATGTTGTCCATGGACTTTATTTTGGCATTCAATACTGTGATCCCCTCCAAGCTGATCACCAAACTTTGCCAGCTTGGTATCAGCATATCACTCTGCAATTGGACCTTGGACTTTTTGACTAGCAGACCCTAATCAGTCAATTTAGACAACCTCTCCTCCTCCACTCTCACCCTGAACACCGGCGTGCCTCAAGGCTGTGTGCTGAGCCCTCTTCTGTACTCCCTTTTCACCTATGACTGCATTCCTGTACATGGTTCTAACTCGATTATCAAGTTTGCAGATGACACTACGGTGGTTGGTCTGATCAGAGGGGATGACGAGATGGCCTACAGGGATGAGGTCTAGCACCTGGCCACGTAGTGTGCCGACAACAACCTGGCCCTCAACACCCAGAAGACCAAGGAGATCATTGTGGACTTCAGGCATGCCAGGAGTCACACTCACGTCCCCATCTACATCAACGGAACTGTAGTGGAGCATGTATCAAGCTTCAAATTCCTTGGTGTCCACATTTCCAAGGATCTCACCTGGTCCCTGAACTCCTCCATCCTGATCAAAAAGGTGCAACTGCGCCTTTATTTCCTGTGGAGCATGAAGAAAGCTCACCTCTGTCCCAGGATACTGACGGACTTTTACTGCTGTACCATTGACAGCATACACCAACTGCATCTCGGTGTGGTCTGGCAATTGTCCCGTATCAGACTGCAAAGCACTCTAGTGTGTGGTAAAAACTGCCCAGCAGATTATCGGCACCCAATTGCTCACCATTGAGAACATCTACCATAAACGCTGCCTGGGCAGGGCGAAAAGCATTATCAAAGATGCATCTCACCCTAACCATGGACTTTTTACTCCCCTCCCATCCAGTAGGCGCTACAGGAGCCTCCATTCCCGCACCAGCAGGCACAGGAAGAGCTTCTTCCCTGAGGCTGTGACACTGCTGAACCTCACATCACACCGCTAAGCAGTATTGATTCAGTACTTTTTTTATTTGTGTGCTGTAGTACTTTTTTTATTCACAGTTATTTTGTAAATAACACTGTTCTTTGCATTTCTGGTCAGATGCTAAATGCATTTCATTGGCTTTGTATCTGTACTCGGCACAATGAGAATAAAGTTGAATCTAATCTAATTTAGATCTGTACTGACTCTTAAGGAAAAGAAATCCATTTTATGCCTGTATTCTTATTCTCTCTGGTTGTGTTTGATGCTCTTGGTAAATTGGAGCTATTACAAATGTAGTTCCAATCTCTGGTGGTGTCTGTCTGTAGTAGCTTCCATATGAAAGTAGAAGTTTAAATGAACTATTTTATATAACTTTGACCTCCTGTTTTCCTCACAGGAAGGAAAGCAGTTTTGATATTTGATCGGTGACATCCTTTTAGTTCTTGGAGCCAAAATAATTCAAGCTTCACAAGTGTAAATAATTTACATCCTCACTTTCCCTTTTTTAGGAAATCTATTGTGTTTTAGCTTGAGATTGTTGATATACAGTACTGTGTAAAAATCTTGGGCTCATGTATATAATAAGACATTTGCACAATACTGTAGTAATCTTAAGTATTGCACTGTGCTGCTGCTGCAAAGAACAAATTTCATGACGTGAGTGAAGATAAACCTAATTCTGATTTAGGTTTCTATTATGGACGGAGAGTGGGAAAGGGGCAGGGAGAGGGGAATCATGGTTGCGAAAATGGGAAGGGAAAGGGGAAAGTGTGGGAAGCATGAGAGAGACATTCTATAATGATCAATAAACCACTTGTTAGGAATCAAATGAGCATGCCTGGTGTCTTAGGGCTGGGTGTGTCCACACCTACCACCCCGGCATTCCTCCGCCACCTGTCCCACATCTCTCCTTGCAGCACTCCATCCTCACCATTCCCAACATTCTTTGCTCCCACCAGATTTGCAAACACTCTCTCTGCTCCACCTTGACGAATACAGTACTGTGCAAAAGTCTTGGGCACCCTACTGTAAATTATGTATGTACTGGGTGATGAGAAGAAAAATATTGTAGTTTAAGTTTTGAATGCATTCTGTCATTTATCTTCAAATGCATTTATGCACTGTTATATCAAATTTAGGTACATTCTTGACTCTAGAAAACTTAGCCAGAACTCTAATGCATGATTCGTTTCTGATTTCCCCACTGGAGCTGCATGTGTAATAAAGTATGATGCATCTTAGACTTCAGATAGTGTAAACATGACATTTGGAGTTGCAATATGCTCTTTCTGAAATGCAGTCTGGATTTAAAATCTGAGATCTTTGACAGATTGTAGGTAGAGTTCTTGATTATTATGGGGGTATGGGATAGCTGGTCAAAATGGTGTGCATACTTAATACACTCATGGGACTTTATTCCCTCATTGCAGATTGTGTGCGAGATGCAGTAGAAGAAAATGGTGCATTCCCTTTCATGATTTCTGCTTTGATTCAAAATTATATTTGAGGTCTGGACTCACTTATTTGTTGGGCTGTTCAATATCACAAGACCTAAAAACTGCTAGTTAAGAACTGGTGGAGTCCCAATTTTTGTCAAGCTATCTTGTCGCCATTACCTGGATTTTGTACTCTGAATAAAGAAAGATCACTGCTGATCACAAAGAGAACTAACCAGCTGTGGCTGGATTTCCTTCTTTCTCACATGAAGGATCATAAACCTCAAGCAAGGCAGCAATTAATCAGGCTGGGCAGCCAATCAAAGTAGAGAAATCATTCTCAGCAAACCTGCAGGTATCTTTTAAAGAAAAAAAATGCAGTAGGATCTTAAATATTGTAAATTTACAATTGAAAATTAAATCTTAAAATCATGGAGGTTGAAGTAATTCAGTGAAATACACTCCACAGAAATATGTTTTGGACCGAAAAAGTGCTTGGCAATTAAGAATGTATAATATCATGCAGAGCACATTGTATTCTTGCCCCTTTTTAATTGGCAACTAAATTCTGTTCTTGATTTTCAGTGCCATAAAAGGGAGAAGGTATTGCAAATGGCCCCTGAATTTCTGTAAACTGTCCAAATTGATGTTACAGAAACTTCCATTGACACTTGAGTGTAATAATACTATATATTAACAGCTTCACCATTGTAATAGCAGCAATATCTGATCCAGCACTTGTGCGATCATAAATGAGCAGATCATGTTGTTGCCTTATCTAATATTGTCCTCATTAAGATTATAAGAGCCTACAGTCTGAGTGCTCATCTTCAGGATAATCAGTTTTAAGATTAACGCTGTTAAGATTGTATTGTTCTGTGCCTTGTCTCTTTGTGTTTGCTTAAATGTCTCAACAAACATAGGAATTGTATCAGCTCCTCCAACAATATGTTGTAGATAGCAACCAATCCACTTTTCAGTGTTCTCGACTTAAAACTATACCCTCTTGACTTGATGTGAGAAACTGGGTCTAGGTGAGTTTAAAAGATGCACAGGAAACAGAGCTGGTGCGTTTAAATACTTTTGCACAGTATTGTATATCTATATATACAAAGCTCTCAAGCTAAAACACAAAAGATTTCCTAAAAATTAAGGGAAAGCAAGGATGTAAATTATTTGCATGTGTGAATCTTAAATTATTTTGTCTCCAAGAACTAAAGAAACTCCACTGATCAAGTATATCAAAATTGCTTTTCTTCCTGTGAGGAAACCAGTTGTTAAAATAACATAAAATGGTTTTGTTTAACTTTTACTTTCATATGGAAGCTACTGTAGACGGAAAAAGCTCCAGAGAGTTTAAAAGGAGCACAGGAAACAGCACCTGGTAATCCCAAGGCTGCAGCTTTGCAATTTTAGAATAATCAAGTAGCAGATTCTCAGAGTTTTAATGTGAATTTTATTGGAACTTTCCTTGTATTTAGAGTTGCAGATTTGAGTGGAAAAATGGCAGGTGGACTTATCCTGGCTAAATGTGAAGTGCTGTACTTTGGAGATCAAATGTAAAGGGGCAGTATACTGTTCAGGTAAAGCCCTTAACAGTGTTGATGTGCAGAGATACAGTGGCATGCAGAAGTTTAGGCACCCAGGTCAAAATTTCTGTTACTGTGAATAGTTACGTAAGTAGAAGATGAACTGATCTCAAAGTCATAAAGGTAAAGATGAAACATTCTTTTCAATATTGTAAGCAAGATTAGTGTATTATCTTTGTTTTGTACAATTTTAGAGTGTGGGTGGAAAAAAGGAAAGGAGCACCATGCAAAAGTTTGGGCACCCCAAGAGATTTGAGCTCTCAGATAACTTTTACCAAGGTCTCAGACCTTAATTAGCTTGTTAGGGCTATGACTTGTTCACAATCATCATTAGGAAAGGCCAGGTGATACAAATTTCAAAGCTTTATAAATACCCTGACTCCTCAAACCCTGTCCCAACAATCAGCAGCTATGGACTCCTCTAAGCAGCTGTCTAGCACTCTGAAAATTAAAATAAATGATGCCCACACAGCAGAAGAAGATAGCAAAGCGTTTTCAGATCGCCGTTTCCTCAGTTCGTAATGTAATTAAGAAATGGCAGTTAACAAGAACGGTGGAGGTCAAGTTGAGATCTGGAAGACCAAGAAAACTTTCTGAGAGAACTGCTCATAGGATTGCTAGAAAGGCAAATTAAAACCCCCGTTTGACTCCAAAAGACCTTCAGGAAGATTGAGCAGACTCTGGAGTGTTGGTGCACTGCTCTACTGTGCAGCAACACCTGCACAAATATGACTTTCATGGAAGAGTCATCAGAAGAAAACCTTTCCTGCGTCCTCACCACAAAGTTCAGCGTCAGAAGTTTGCAAAGAAACATCAAAACAAGCCTGATGCATTTTGGAAACAAGTCCTGTGGACTGATGAAGTTAAAATAGAACTTTTTGGCCGCAATGAGCAAAGGTATGTTTGGAGAAAAAGGGTGTAGAATTTCATGAAAAGAACCCCTCTCCAACTGTTAAGCACCCTGGTGGATCAATCATGCTTTGGGCTTGTGTTGCAACCAGTGGCATGGGGAACATTTCACTGGTAGAGGGAAGAATAAATTCAATTAAATACCAGCAAATTCTGGAAGCAAACATCACACCATCTATTCTTAAAAAAAAGCTGAAGGTGAAAAGAGGATGGCTTCTACAACAGGATAATGATCCTAAACGTACCTCAAAAATCCACAATGGACTACCTCGAGGCGCAAGCTGAAGGTTTTGCCATGGCCCTCACAGTCCCCCGAACTAAACATCATCGAAAATCTGTGGATTGACTTCAAGAGCAGTGCATGCAAGACGGCCCAAGAATTTCACAGAACTAGAAGCCTTCTGCAAGGAAGAATGGGTGAAAATCCCCCAAACAAGAATTGAAAGACTTAGCTGGCTTACAGAAAGCGCTTACGAGCTGTGATACTTGCCAAAGGGGGTGTTACTAAGTACTGACCATGCACGGTACCCAAACTTTTGCTTTGGGCCCTTTTCCTTTTTTGTTATTTTGAAACTGTAAAAGATGGAAATAAAGTAATCTTAAAATATTAAAGAAATATGTCATCTTTAACTTTATGCCTTTTGGAAATCAGGTCACCTTTTACTCACTTAGCTATTCACAGTAACAGAAATTTTGACCGGGGTGCCCAAACTTTTGCATGCCACTGTATACTGGGGGGTCCAAGTCCATAGCTCCCTGGTGGCGATGCAGGTTGATAGGGTGGTACAGAAAGCATATGGCATGCTTGCCTTTATTAATCAAGGAATTGAATTCAAGAGTTGCGAAGGTATGTTGAAACTTTATAAAACTCAAGTTAGGCCGCATCAAGAATTTGAATTCAGTTCTGGTTGTCCCATCATAGGAAGGATGTGGCGGCTTAGGAGAAGGTGCAGAAGAGGTTTATGAGGGTGCCGCCTGGATTAGAGATCGTGTTCTATAAGGAGCAGTTGAACAAACTTGTGTTCTTTTCTCTGCAGCAGCAGGGACTGAGGTGAGGTCTGATCAAGGTTTATAAGTTTATGAGAGGCATAGATAGAATAGAGAGTATCTTTTTCTCAGGGTTGTTGTATCTAATACCAGAAGACATGCATTAGGCAAGAGGGGCTAGGTTTAAGAGATGTGCAGAGCAAGTTGTTTATAGTTGTGGGCAGCTAGAATGCATTGCCAGGGCTGGTGATGGAGACATTCAACAGGCTCTTAGGCACATGAATATGCAGCAAATGGGAGGATATGGGACATTGTATGGGCAAGGGGGATTGGTTTCATTGGGCATTTCATTGATTTTATTAGTTTGGCACAGCATTATGGGCCAAAGGGACTGTGCCAGTGCTGTACTATACTATTATTTTAATTCATCTCCAGCCATTTACCAAATTGCATTGCAGTTGCTTCATCTGTAATCTAACATATTAAAATTTTGGTGACATTCGATTAATCTGCTGTTGATGAAATTCTGTCGTATTTCAAGAATTTATAATCTAAAAATAAAAACTAGAGCATCTTTCAAGAAGATGGAATGTACAGAAACACTTGCCTGTGCAAGTTGTAACTGCTGTAACTTGAAGTGCGAAACTTCTAAAATTATAACCTTGCTGTGAATACCTTTTCTTTATTTGCTTTGTTTTATTAACCAGATGAAATAGTCATTGCTTTTGGAGCCAAAAAATACAGAGCAGTGTGCTACGATTAGCATTAAAATATTATGTAACATACATCTTGAGTTTTTCCTGTTGCCCTAAGAGGAAAGGTGTGCATTTATTCCAGATGACTTCTCTGTCCAAAGCAGATAACTGAAGACTGACGAATTGGACTTTGCTTTGCAACCATGAATACGCATTACAAAGTTGCCCAATGCTTGATTTGAAGATTATACTTTCAGTGATACCCAAATTATAACATGAAAGCTTTTGTAAGAAGAGCATTGAACTGAATGAGGAGCATCAGTCTCCATTTGTCACATATCAACTTTCTTAATTCTGACAGGAAGAAAGATTTTAAATTTGTGAAATATGATAAGAGCTCTATTGTAAAGTAGTTCATTGTGGAAAAGCCTCAATTTAGCTTCAACAGCTCTAAATTTAGTGTGGTAACATCTTTTAATGTAACTGTCAAATGTTCCGTGATTGTAAAAAATTGTCTATTATTAGCATCCTTACTTTGTTTCTTAATCCTTTTATTCTGAACTATGAAGACTTTTTCAAATTAGAGATGATAGATGTGATTTTCACTTTTTAATTTTAGTTTTAATTTATCTACTATTACTTCATCAATACATGCAACTGATTTGGTAACATGGTTTATTATTGTCACATAGTGAAATGCAGTGAAAATCTTTGTTTTGCGTGCCATCCGTACAGATTAGTTCATCACTTCAATGCCCTGAGGTAGCACAAGGGAAAAGCAGCAGTTCTAATGTTACAGTTACAGAGCACTATCCTGTATTCTAGTTTTCATGATGTGTTGAGCTATGTCCACAGCACTCTGCACTTTCTTGTGGTCATGAGCAGAGCAGTTGCCACACCAGGTTGGGGTGCATCTGAACGTGATGCTCTTTATGGCGCTGTTGATTTTATCTTTTTCTGAAGTTTCAATATTGATGTGCCAATTTTCTTTCGCCTCCTGAAGAAATAGAGGTGCTGGTGAGCTTCCTCGACTGTGGCATCTGTGTGCCTAGACCAGGGCAGGTTGTTGGTAATGTTCGCTCCAAGTAATTTGAAGCTCTCAATCCTCCTGGTCAAATCACTGGATTTGTTTTGCTGACAAAGATTTGATGGTAAAGGAAAGATGGGTAGGTGATAAACTTGAATTTTTGAGTATTTGCTTTGAGGCTATTTTAAAACACTCATAACTAACCCAGCCATAATGTTTGCTAAGCTTGTTTTGATTTGTCCTATACACATGCTTAAAAATGTCTTTTTCACTTTGAGTTGGATGAAATGATCTTGATTTAATTTAAACAATGGGTACATACTCCTTTGTAGTACTTCTGCCTGTTCACATCTCCATTGGGTTTGAAAATTCACGATTCCTTATCTCCTTCCTGTACTTAGATTCACCATTATTTGAGATACAGCCTGTGACAGTGGTCTCATCTGCAAACTTGTAGATGGAGCTGGAGCTGGAGTAGAATCTGGCACCACAATCATGATTGTACAGGGGAATGCCATGGAGTCTGGGCTTACTGGCACTGGGCATGTGTCCGTGGCACAGAAAGGAAAGAGGGAGAAGAGGAGAGCAGTACTGATAGGGGACTCAATTGTCAGAGGAACAGATAGGAGATACTGTAGATTAAAATGCAACACCCAAATGGTATGGGGCCTGGCCTGGCTTGGCCAGCTGCGTTCACCAGCAACTTTGATGAACCTGTTCCTGGAGATGCTGCCTGGCCTGCTGCGTTCAACAGCAACTTTGATGTGTGTTACCCAAATGGTATGTTGCCTGCCAGGTACCAGGGTCAGGGACATCCATAGCATTTTGGAGAGGGATGGAGAGCAGCCAAATGTCTTGATACATATTGGTACCAATGCCATGGGAAGAGAAAGCAAAGAGGTCCTGAAAAGAGAATTTAGTGAGCTAGGTAGAAAGCTGAGAAGCAGGACTTCCTGGGAAGTAATTTCTGGATTGCTGCCTGTGCCACGCACCAGTGAGGGTATAGGAACAGGATGATTTGGCAAATTAATGCATGGCTGAGAAGCTGATGCAGGGGTCAGGGCTTCAGGTTCTTGGATCATTGAGATCTCTTCTGGGGGAGGTATTTCCTGTTCAACAATGACAGATTGCACCTGAACCCGAGGGAAACCAATAATCTTGTGGACAGGTTTGTAAGAGCTGTTGAGGAGGGTTTAAACTAATTTGGGGAGGGGGTGGGAACTGGAGTGAAGGGACTTGGGATAGGATGGATGTTAAAAAAACAAAGATAGCATACAGTCAGAGTAGCCACCAGGGTGAGTATCAGTGCATTAGGAATGCAGAATCAAAAAGGGTAGCAAATACAGTACTCTAAGTGTTATATCTCAATGCACGTTAAGTATAAGAAATGAGGTGGACGATCTTGTTACACTATTACAGATTGTCAGGTATGATGTTGTGGCCATCACTGAATCATGGCTGAAGGATGGTTGCAGTTGGGAACTGAATGTGCAAGGTTACATGTACTATCGGAGGGATAGGATGGTAGGCAGGGGGTGTGGTGTGGCTCTGCTGGTAAAGAATGGCTTCAGATCAGTGGAAAAAATATGACATTGGATCAGAAGATGTTGAATCCTTGTGGGATGAGTTAAGAAACTGCAAGGGTAAAAGGACCCTGATGGCAGTTATATACAGGCCTCCGAAAAGTAGCTGGAATGTGGACCACAGATTGCAACAGGAAATAGAAAAGGTGTATCAAAAGGGCAATGTTATGATAGTCATGGGAGATTTCAACAGGTTGATTGGGGAAAATAATTTTGGAAAGGGCTCTCAAAAGTGAGTGTGTTGAATGCCTACGAGATGGCTTTTTAGAGCAGTTTGTCATTGAGCCTACTGGGGATCAGCGATACTGGATTGGGTGTTACACATGGTGTGAGCAGAATTATCTGCAGCTTAATGTGAAAAAGACTAAGGAGCTGGTGGTAGACCTGAGGAGAGCTAAGGTACTGGTGACCCCTGTTTCCATCCAGGGGGTCAGTGTGGACGTGGTGGAAGATTACAAATACCTGGAGATACGAATTGACAATAAACTGGACTGGTCAAAGAACACTGAGGCTGTCTACAAAAAGGGTCAGAGCCGCCTCTGTTTCCTGAGGAGACTGAGGTCCTTTAATATTTGCCGGACGATGCTGAGGATGTTCTACGAGTCTGTGGTGGCCAGTGCTATCATGTTTGCCGTTGTGCGCTGGGGCTGCAGGCTGAGGGTAGCAGACACCAACAGAATCAACGAACTCATTCGTAAGGCCAGTGATGTTGTGGGGATGGAACTGGACTCTCTCACAGTGGTGTCTGAAAAGAGGATGCTGTCTAAGTTGCATGCCATCTTGGTCATCATCTCCCATCCACTGCATAATGTACTGGGTGGGCACAGGAGTACATTCAGCCAGAGACTCATTCCACCGAGATGCAGCACAGAGCATCATAGGAGGTCATTCCTGCCTGTGGCCATCAAACTTTACAACTCCTCCCTTGGAGGGTCAGACACCCTAAGCCAATAGGGTGGTCCTGGACTTATTTCATAATTTACTGGCAAATTTACATATTACTATTTAACTATTTAAGGTTCTATTACTATTTATTATTTATGGTGCAATTGTAACGAAAACCAATTTCCCCCGGCATCAGTAAAGTATGACTATGACTAGTAATGAACTGGAGGTGATTAATGAGCTTAAGGTATAGGAACCCTTATGAGGCAGTAATCACTATGATTGAGTTCAACTTCAAATTTGATAGGGAGAAAGTAAAGTGTGATGTAGTATTATTTCAGTGGAGTAAAGGAAATTACAGTGATATGAGAGAGGAATTGGCCAAAGTAACTTGGAAGGAGCTGCTGGCAGGGATGACAGCAGAGCAGCAATGGCATGTGTTTCTGGGAAAAATGAGGAAGGTGCATGACATGTGCATTCCAAAACAAAGTAAAGCATAAGGGAAGGCATATAACAAAGCAAAGATTGGTGGGAAGACAGGATTGGGAAGCTTTTAAAACCCTACAGAGAGTAACTAATAGAATCATTAGGAGGAAAAAGATGAAATATAAAAGCAAACTAGCAAACAATAGATTAGATTATCAAAGTGGATAGTAAAAACTTTTTCAAGTGTGTATGTATATGTGTGTGTGTATGTATATATAAAATAAGAGATGAGAATGGATACAGGACCACTAGAAAATGAGGCCGGAGAAATAATAACGGGGGCCAAGGAGATGGCAGATGAACTAAATGAGTATTTTGCATCAGTCCTGATGGTGAAAGATGCAAGCAGTGTGCCGGATTTTGAAAGGTGTGAGGGAATAGAAATGAGCTCAGTTACCATTAAAAGGGAGAAGGTGCTCAAAAAGCTGAAAGACCTAAGGGTACATTAGTCACCTGGGCCAGATGAACTGCACCCTAGGGTTCTGAAAGAGGTAGCAGTAGAGATTGTGGAGGCATTAGCAATGATCTTTCAGAAATCATTGGACTCTGGTATGGTGCCAGGGGACCGAAAAATTGCAAATGTTTAAGAAAGGAGAGAGGCAGCAGAAAGGAAATTGTAGACCGATTAGTCTGACCTCAGTAGTTGGGAAGATGTTGGAGTCAATTGTTAAGGATGAGCTTATGGTGACAGAGGAGAAGATAGTACAAAGTCAACATGGTTTCCTTAGGGGAAAATCTTGCCTGACGAACCTGTTGGAATTCTTTGAGGAGATTACATGTAGGATAGATAAATGGGATGCAGTGGATGTTGCATATTTGGACTTTCAGAAGGCTTTTGACAAGTTTCCACACATAAGGCTGCTTACCAAGTTAAGAGCTCATGGTATTACAGGAAAGTTACTGGCATGGTTCAAGCATTGGCTGATTGGTAGGAGGCAGTAATTGGGAATAAAAGGATCCTTTTCTGGTTGACTGCCAGTGACTAGTGGTGTTCAGCAGGGAACGGTGTTGGGACCGCTTCTCTTTATGCTGTATATCAGTGATTTGGATGATGGAATAGATGGCTTTGTTGCCAAGTTTGTAGAAGATGTGAAGACTGTTGGGATGTGGGGGAGGATAGGTAGTGTTGAGGAAACAGGGAGGCTGCAGAAGGACTTGGACAGATTAGGAGAATGGGCAGGAAAATGGCAAATGAAATATAATGTTGAAAAGTGCATGGTCATGCACTTTGGTAGTAGAAATAAAAGTGCAGACTATCTTCTAAATGGGGAGAAAATCCAAAAATCTGAGACGCAAAGGGATTTGAGAGACCTTGTGCAGAACAACCTAAAGGTAACTTGCAGGTTGAGTTAGTGGTGAGGAAGGCAAATGTATTGTTAGCATTCATTTCAAGAGGTCTAGAATGCAAGAGCAAGGACGTGATGCTGAGTCTTTATAAGGCACTGGTGAGGGCTTACCTTGAGTATTGTGAACAGTTTTGGGCCCCTTATCAAAGAAAAGATGTGCTGGCATTGGAGAGGGTTTAGAGGACGTTCACAAGGATGATTCCAGGAATGAAAGGGTTATCATATAAGGAACGTTTGATGGCTCTGGGTCTATATGCTGGAATTCAGAAGGATGAAGGGGGATCTCATTGAAACCTTTCGAATGTTGAAAGGCCTGGACAGAGTAGATGTAGAAAGAATGTTTCCTATGGTGGGGGAGTTTAGGACAAGAGGGCAGAGCCTCAGGAGAGAGGGCCATCTATTTAAAACAGGAATGCAGAGATGTTTCTTTAGCCAGAGAGTGGTGAATTTGTGGAATTTGTTACCACAGGCCGCTGTGGAGGATAGGTCATTGTTGTATTTAAGGCAGAGCTTGATAGTTTCTTGACATGGCATCAAAGGTTCAGAAGAAGGTTGGGGCATGGGGTTGAGGAAGGGGGGAGAAAAGGTCGGCCATGATTGAGTGGTGAAGCAGATAGGCCAAATAACCCAATTCTCCTCCTTATGGAGTCCGATTCACCATTACATCATTGCTGATCCCAGAGCCTATTCAACCCCATACACCTGTCCTCTCACTATATCCTTTGATGCCCTGACCAACTTCTGCTTTAAATATACCCATGGACTTGGCCTCCACTGCAGTCTGTGGCAGAGCATTCCTCAGATTCTTCACTCTTTGGCTAAAAAAAAATCCTTCTTCCCTCTGTTCTAAAGGGTCACCCCTCAATTTTCAGGCTGTGCCCTCCAGTTATGGATAACGCTACCAGAGGAAGCATCCTCTCCACATCCACCTTATCTAGTCCTTTGAACATTGGGTAGGTTTCAATGAGATCCCCAGGAATTCTTCTAAATTTCCAGTCACTCTTCATATGTTAACCCCTTCATTTCCAGTATCATCCTCATGAACCTCCTCTGTACTTTCTCCAATGACAATACATCCTTTCCGAGATAAGGGACCCAAAGCTGTTGACAATACTCCAAGTGTGGATTGACTAGTGTCTTATAAAGCCTCAGTATTATCTCCTTTTTTTATATTCTATTCCCCTTGAAATAAATTCCAACATCGCATTTGCCTACTTTACCACAGACTCAACCTGTGAATTAACCTTCTGGGAGTCTTGCATGAGGGCTCCTAAGTCCCTGGGCACCTCTGATGTTTGAACCTTCTCCTCATTTAGATAATAGTCCCCACTATTGTTCCTTTTTCCAAAATGCATTATCTACATTTCCTAACACTGTATTCCATCTGCCACTTTTTTGCCCATTCTTCCAGTTGTCTAAGTTCTGCTGCAATCGCATTGCTTCTTCAGCACTAAAAACTACACTAATTAAAGGCAGGGTGGAAGTTGGAGGCAAAGTTAATGAAGTTGACGAGCTCAGCATGGGTGCATGAAGCAGCACCAATGCGGTCGTCAATGTAGCGCAGAAAGAGTTGGGGAGCATTACCAGGGTAGGCATGGAACATGAACTTTTCCGGGTGGCCAGAAAAAAGGCAGGCATGGCTGAGGATCATGAAGGTGCACATGGCTACCCCTTGTGTTGGAGAAAGTGGGAGGAGCTGAAGGAGAAATTGTTGAGGGTGAGGACTGGTTTTACAAGATGGAGGAGTGTGGTGGTGGAGGGGAATTGGCTGGGTCTTTTGTCGATTAAAGAAGCGCAAAGCTGTAATGTAGCTTGTATTTTTAACTGGAGGGAGAAAGGAGAAAAAATATCTGCGGGCATGTGTGTTACTACTTTATATGGGAAGTAACAGAGAAATCTGCCCACATAGCAGCCTTTATTGAAGACAGAAAACTCTCAACCAACTGCATCTTACTAAAATGTATCAAGTGTCCAATAACATGGTACATAATTGGTTGGGTATATACTGAATGCCACGGACTCTAGCAGTACAGTTTCAAATTTGGCTGTTTAAAGCTTTCGAGTTCATTGAATCTCCTCATAAAAAGGGGACATTGTACCATGTTATTGTATGGAGATGTGTTAATGAGTGTTATTCTTGTCAAGTGACAAATAAGGGCTTCTGAGGATAAATGTAGTGTATTGCATTGTTAACAGTAAGCACACAATGAAATGTTAAAGCCAAATTCACTTAAATGACAAAAGTTGCCCCTCAGGAGTGGCTGTAGCAATGGGAAGCTATGTGAAAGTGACTGCAGTTTGTGATAAGCCAAGCTGTGACTTGTCCTCTTGGGACAATTGACTAGGTTGTGACTTTTTTTTAAAAGAAGAGATCCAGGGTTCACTCTCTTGTCAGTTTGTTTTGCCGCTGGCATATTCCTCTGTAGAACCACCCTCCTCATTGAGCATGAAAATCAAATGTTTGCAGATACCAGAAATCTGAAACAGAAAGCTTGAAGCATTTGGAAGGTAAAAACTGTGCAAAGAGTATTAAAGTTTTGGATTGATGCTCCTTTGTCAGAACTGCAGAAGTTAAGGAAAATGAGTTTTCAATATTTTCTCATCACAAATTCTACTGGTTATCTAGGTTATTTTAAAAATTGTACCATTACCACTTTGATTTTTGTGATGCCATCCATCAAAATTGATCTCTCAAGTTTTACTGCTGTTGAACTGAGTGGGTTGCTGTTATTCCCTCTTCCTTTCAGTCTTGAATAGCAAGGAAAAATTACCGCTGATTGCTCTTTTTGCTGTTATCCTACTATCTGTATTTCTTGATACCCCTATTCTCATCCATCTAATTTTTACTTGTCCCTGTAATGATGTCCTTTTAAGAGTGATCAGTACTATAAAAGGGGAGGTGCAACGAGACCTGGGTGTCATTATACACCAGTCATTGAAAGTGGGCACGCAGGTACAGCAGGCGGTGAAAAAGGTGAAAGGTATGCTGGCACTTATAGCAAGAGGATTCGAGTACAGGAGCAGGGAGGTACTACTGCAGTTGTACAAGGCCTTGGTGAGACCACACCTGGAGTACTGTGTGCAGTTTTGGTCCCCTAATCTGAGGAAAGACATTCCTGCCATAGAGGGAGTACAAAGAAGGTTCACCAGATTGATTCCTGGGATGGCAGGACTTTCATATGCAGAAAGGCTGGATGAACTAGGCTTGTACTTGTTGGAATTTAGAAGATTGAGGGGGGATCTGATTGAAACATATAAAATCCTAAAGGGATTGGACAGGCTGGATGCAGGAAGATTGTTCCCGATGTTGGGGAAGTCCAGAATGAGGGGTCACAGTTTGAGGATAAAGGGAAAGCCTTTTAGGACCGAGATTAGGAAAAACTTCTTCACACACAGAGTGGTGAATCTGTGGAATTCTCTGCCACAGGAAACAGTTGAGGCTAGTTCATTGGCTATATTTAAGAAGGAGTTAGATATGGCCCTTGTGGCTAGGGGGATCAGAGGGTATGGAGGGAAGGCTGGTGCAGGGTTCTGAGTTGGATGATCAGCCGTGATCATAATAAATGGCGGTGCAGGCTCGAAGGGCTGAATGGCCTACTCCTGCACCTGTTTTCTATGTTTTCTATATGTTGGAGGAAATCATAATTGTAGTCATTCAGCATGGTTCTCGGTGTCCATGCCAGACATCAAGTGCCCACTTAAATCCATTGTATTCCCAACTACCCCTCTCCCAGACTCACACCTACAGGACAAAGCAAGCTTTACAATGGCTCATTGAACACCGACCCATGCTTCTGATCAGCATGGCCTAGTTCAGCACTACAGCAGTAAATGCAGAATCCTCGATGTTGTTGTTCCAGGTTTTTGACTAGTGTAAATGTGCATAATTATAATCAATGTTGTTGTGTTTGTGCTTGACTTTTGGAATGCTTCTATATTGAGCCGTGGCCTGTGCCACTGGTATTTGCATCGCATTCAACATTCTTGTTCAGATGTTTGCAAACCTGAAACCAACACTTAAGTTCTTGGAGAGCCCTGAATCGGGGAAGTATGGCATGTGTATTACACAAAGGGTGTTGCATGTAAGGGCAATTATGAAGAAAGCACGGCTGCACCTCTACTTCCTTAGGAGTTTACAGTGATTTGGCATGACATCTAAAACTTTACAAACTTAGATGTGTGGTGGAGGGTATTTTGACTGGCTGCATCACAGCTTGGTATGGAAACACCAATAACCTTGAACTGAAAATTCTATAGTCCATTATGGGTAAAGCCTTCTCCATCATTGAACATGTCTACACAGAGCGTTTTCCCCGAAGTCATGCTCTGTTCTCACTGCTGCCATTGGGAGAAAGGTACTGGAGCCTCAGGACTCACACCACCAGGTTCAAGAACAGTTATGACACCTCAATCATCAGGCTCTTGAACCAGAGAGGATAACTTCACTCAAGTTCACTTGTCCCATCATTGAAATTTTCCCATGACCTATGGACTCGCTTTCAAGGACTCTTCCTCTTTTGTTCTTAATATTTATTGCTTATTTATTTTTCTGTCTCTTTGTATTTGCACTGTTTGTTGTCTTTTGCACACTGGTTGGTACGGTCTTTCTTTGATTCTGTTAAGGTTATTGGATTTATTGTGTATATCCACGGGAAAACGAATTTCAGGGTTGTACATGGTGACATATATGGACCTTGATAAATTCACTTTGAACTTTTGCATGTAAGTTTCATTGAGATCTTCCCCACCCACCCCTGCCCTTCCCCAGCACTCTTCTAAGCTCCACTGAGTGCAGGTCCAGAGCCATCAAATGCTCCTACTACATTAACCCTTTCATTCCCACAATCATTCTCATGAACCTCCCCTTTCCAATGTCAGCACATTTTTTTCTTTGATAAGGGGTCCAAAACTGTTCACAATACCCGAAGTGCAGTCTGACCAACACCTTATAAAGCCTCAGTGCTGCATCCCTCTTTTATATTCTAGTCCTCTCAAAATTAATGCTGACATTGCATTTATTTTCCTTACCGCTGACTCGTCCTGCATGTTAACCTTTTGGGGAATCCTGTGTGAGGACTCCCCAGTCCCTTTGCACTTCTAATTTTTGAATTTTCTCACTTTTTTAATAAGTCTACACCTTTATTCTTTTTATCAAAGTGCATGACTGTACAGTTCCCTAAATTATCTTTCATTTACCACTTCTTTTGTCCATTGTCCTAATCTGTCTCAGTCCTTTTGCAAACTCCCTGCTACCTCAACATTACCTGTCCCTCTGCCTATCTTCATATTGTCTGCAAACTTGGCCACAAAGCCACCAATTCCGTTATCCAAATCATTGACATAACGTGACTAGTGGTCCCAATACCGACCCTTACGGAATACCACTAGTCACCGGTAGCTAACCAGGAAAGGTCCCCTTTATTCCCACTCTTTGCTCCTGCCTGCCAGTCAGCTAGTCTTCTATCCATGCTAGTACTTTTCCCATAGCATAGGTTCTTATCTTGTTAGCAGCCTCATTCCTAACACCTTGTCGACGGCCTTCTGAAGTAAACAATATCCACTGACTAGCCTTTGTCTATCCTGCCTGTCATTTCCTCAAAGAATTTCAACAGATTTGTCAGGCAAGATTTTCCCCTGAAGGAGACCATGCTGATGCTGGGGTACTTCATTATGTGCCTCTAAGTACCTTAAAATCTCATCCTTAATAATAGGTACCAGCATTTTCCAAACAACTGAAGTCAGGCTAACTGGCCTATGATTTTCTTTTTCTCTATGTGCCTCCCTTAAAGAGTGTGGTGACATTTCCAATTTTCTAGTCCTCTGGAGCCATTCCAGAATCTAATGATTCTTGAAAGATCACTACTAATACATAATTTGATAATAAATCTACTTTGAATCTAATGCCTCCCCAATTTCTTCAGTTACCTCTTTCAGAACCCATGGGGTGTAGTCTAACTGGTCCAAGTGACTTATCTACCTTCAGTCTTTTTAGTTTCCCAAACGCTTTCTCCTTAGTAATAGCAACTAAGCTCTCGAATTTCTGGCATACTGCTTATGCCTTCCATAGTGAAGACTGGTGAAATATTTTGTCACCCATTGCTACTTCTGCAGTGCCATTTTCCAGCAGTCTGATATTAACTGTTCCCTCTTTTATTCTTTGTTTCTTAAAAAAAGACTTCTTGTATCCTCATATTATTGGCTCACTTAACTTCCTATTTCAGTTTTTCTGTCCTTATGGTTTTCTCATTGCCTTATGTTGGTTATGAAAAATTTCCAATCCTCTACCTTCCAACTTTTTTTTTTGATATTTTATATGCCCCCTCTATGCTCTTATGCTGTGTTGAACTTCCCTTGTCAGATACAGCTGCATCATCCTCCCTTTTACAATACTTTTCATCTTTGGGAGATATCTATGCTGTACCGTCTAAATTGCCACCAGAAGCTCCAGCTATTGCTGTTCATCCCTGCTAGTGTCTCCTTCCAGTCAACTTTGGCCAGCTCCTCTCTCATGCTCGTTAATTCCCTTTACTCCACTGTAATACTGATAACATCAGACCTTAGCTTCTCCCTCTGAAACTGCAGGTTGAATTCTAGCATGTTATGATCATTGTCTCCTAGGGATTCCTTTACCTTAAGCTCCCTAATAAAGTCTGATTCATTACACAACACCCAAACCAAAATTGCCTTTTCCTTAGTGGTCTCAACCACAAAGTGCTCTAGAACGCCATCTCGTTGGCACTCTACAGATTTCCTCTCTTGGGATTGAATGTCAACCTGATTTTCACAATCCACCTGCATATTGAAATTCCCCGTGTAGTTTTGTGTACTGGTACAAAATCTTGAATTCGGATCAAAATTGTGATAAACTGCAAAAGATGGGTAATAAACTTAATTTTTTTCACCTATTTTATACACTCTTTTAAACTTAATCATAACTAACCTAGCCGTAATATTAATCTTATTTTGATGAACACCTCCACCCGTCAATTCAACTAACCATCTCTACAAATAAACCACTTCATGTCACTTCATGTACGTTATCAGTGGATGTATATAACACTTGTGCATTGTATATATGATTGCTTGTATATTTATATTTTTTTTATTGTTGTCATTATGCTTACTGTGATTTTTTGTTTTACTTAAATGCTGCATTGGACAATCATTTCATTCTCCTTTGCATTTATGTACTGAAGAACGTAAGTAATCCTGGGCTCTTGAATTAGTCCCTTACACACGTTTAGAGATGTGTGACTTCTTGACTTAAAGTTAGATAGAATGATCTTTTGATTTATTTTAATTAACAGGTGTATACTCTTGTAGCATCTCTGCCTGTTCACATCTCCAATGGGTGTTTGGTTTAAAAAATATTCATGCTTCCTTGTATGTCAGCAGAGTTCTGGGCTTGAACTGTGTGAATTGAGCCTATTTCTGGACCATATAGCAGCTGGAGGCAGGGGTGGGGAAGCCTGTGCAAGCCATGCAGGCTCTTGGCCTGATGTTTCTTGGGTCGGCTGTGGTCCTATATTGACACTGGAATACTATTTGATATTAATTCGCTCCAGTCAAATTGCTTGAACCTTATTATTCTGGTGTGCTTGCCAATTATTTGGCACTTGTCACTTTGTCCTCTGTGCCCAACTGACCCTTCCCCAGCCTCTGCAAACAGCACCTATATCGCAAATATTAACTGGGCTTTAAGGGTTATAAAAACTACTCATTTGGAAGGCATTTTGTCTTTGACCATCAAGGATCAGGAAGATTATAAATACGAGATCCTGCAGATGGTGGAAATCCAAAGCAACAAGCACAAAGTGCTGGGGGAACTCAGCAGGTCAGGCACATCTATAGAATTGAATGAACAGTTGATATTTTGGGCCGAGACTCTGCATCAGGAATGAACAGGAAGGGCGAGGGGGAGATGCTTGATTAAGGTGTGAGAGGGGAAGGAGCACAAGCTAAAGGTTGTTAGGTGAAGCCATGTGGGTGGGGGATGAATTAAGAAGCTGGGTGGTGATAAGTGGAAAAGGCCTAGGGCTGGAGAAGGAATCTGGTTGGAGAGTGGAGAAAGGTAAGGAGGAGGGGCGCTAGGGAGAGGTGATAGGCAGGTGAGGAGAAAAAAATAAGAGGCCCAAATGGGGAAATGAAGAATGAGGGGGAGGGGAAAATTGATGGAAGTTGAAGAAATCAGTGTTCATGCCATCAGGTTGGAGGCAAACCTAGACGAAGTAGGTGTTCCTCCAACCTGAGTGTGGCCTCATCATGACTGAAGAGGAGGCCATGGCTGACATGTCGGAATGGGAATTGAAATGGCTGGCCACAAGGAAATTCCACTTCTTGTGTATAGAGCCGGAGCGCTCGATCTGCCGAGTTCCTTCAGCATTTTGTGTGTTACTCATTAATGCTATAGCTCAAATGAAATCGTAGTTTGCTTGACGGTGTACCAATTAGTAACATCAAAGTAAGCTTGCAGTAATTCACATAGCCAGAGGTTTAACTTTACTGAGCAACACAAAATGCTGGAGGAACTCAGCTGGCCAGGCAGCATCTATGGAAAAGTATAGTCGATGTTTCGGGCCGAAACCCGGACTCATTTCGGGCCGAAATGTCGACTGTACTTTTTTCCACAGGTGCTGCCTGGCCAGCTGAGTTCCTCCGGCATTTTGTGTGTGTTGGTAGGATTTCCAGCACCTGCAGATTTTCTCTTGTTTGTGATTTTAATTTTACTGATCTGACTTTAGTAACTAGAGGCTATGGAATTATCTATGATGTGATATGGTGTCAAGACTGCACTAGCACACAATTCATATGTGATATTGAGTTCCCACTGGTAGTTTAGATTGGTTCATTGCATAAAAGTGCAGATTAGCTACTCCTACGTAATGTTTTGTTCTTTTAACTACCCTCCTCACCACTATCTTGGCAGTATAAACCAAATCTCCAATAGTGGCCTCCTTGCAAGCTGTATCTCTGGACTGCAGCCACTCAGTGAAATCCACTGCTCTCTCAATTATAGGCTGTCATGTCTACTAAAAAAAATACCAAGGAAAATCAAAGCACAAGGTGCAAGGGAAAAGAGAGGAAAAAAATTGTTCACACTGAGACAAGCATTTGTTTCCTATCCCAGTCTGCTACTCTGGTTACTTTAGTTTGACATGTGCACTTCACTTGAGAAATGTGTACGCCAGCATATCAGAAATGTACACAACATAAAGACAGTGGAAAAGAGCTAGAGAAAGTTAGTTTCTGGGAGATCAATATCAACTATTTTATCAATATTGTTGATGTTGGAAATGTGAAATGAAACAAAGTTGCAAACACCAGGTCAGACAACATCAGTGGTCCATGAAAGGGTTAACATGTCACTCCACTCTGTTTCAGATATTTGTTGTGCTCTCTCGAGCGCTCTTTCTCTGGAATTTGAAACATGTTTTATGTTTAGCTTCTAGATTGGAAAGATCATTGACCTTAAACATTCTGTTTCTCTTCACAGATGTTGTCCGATGTTTTGAGTATTTTTCAGTATTTTTTTAATCGATGATATTATGTGACATAATGTAACCTCATTATTAAATTGCACCATCTGTCAACTGAGCATAGAGATTTGACAACACGAGATTCTGCAGATGCTGGAAATTCAGAGCAACACACAAATCTCTGAAAGAACTCAGCAACTCAGGCATCATCTATGCAGAGGAATAAACTGTTGACATTTTGGGTCAAGATCCTTCATCAGGTCCAGGATAGCACAGAAGTGTAGGAGCTATCACGTCACTTTACTGTCACTGATCAGGGTTCAATTCCCACTGCTGACTGTAAGGAGTTTGTATGTTCTTCTCGTGACAGCATAGGTTTCCTCCCACATTCCAAAAGCACAAAATGGTTAAGGTTAGTGAGCTGTTGGCATGCCATGTTGGTGCAGTAAGCACCACCTTGTTGATTTGATTTGGTTGAGTGAGCTAGGGATTTTCCCCTTGGAACGAAGGAAGATAAGAGGTGACTTGATAGAGGTGTACAAGATGATAAGAGGCCATTGATAGAACAGCCAGAACCCGAACCCCCACCCCCACCCCCCTCCCTGGTGAAAATGGCTAATATGAGCGGGGAATAATTTTAAGGTGATTAGAGGGAAATATAAGGGGTTAGCTTTAAAGAGTGACTGGGGTGAAATGCACTGCCAGATGTGGTGCTAGAGGCAGATGTATTAGGATATTTAAGAGGCATAGAGGTGTTAGAAGAATGGAGGGCTATGTAGGAAGGAAGGGTTAGATTGATTACTTAGAGTAGGTTAAAACCTGGGGACTACATCATGGGCCAAAGACCCCGTACTGTGCTGTAATGTTCAAAGATAGTATAAAACTTAATTGTTCTCCAAACATTGCAAACTGTAAGACACCAGTGAATTATTAAGATGTAGCCACTAACCAAGCAAACGGGCATATTGACCAGATTTACAGTCCAGGGCATTATCCACTAACTTCGATTTCATTGATTTTCTTACGAGAAATCACTTGTGAAGAACTCAGTGCAGTAGGATTTGGGCCATGTGATAGTTTGCATGTAGCAAAATTATTTTAGGGGTAATTTAACATTTAATTCAAAAGGTGTATCCCTCGGTGTTCCTTCAGTATTCCTCGGCATTTAAGTATAAGCTTAGATTGTGGTTTCATTTTGGATTAATTCCACAGTAACACAATTACACGTTCCTTTTCCTCATTACTCTTGATTTGTGAACATAATTCAGTTCAAGAATCAAAACAGAACCTTTTTGATTATGATTCTGGTGCATTTTCATCAATTTGTAACCCTATATTATATTTGATATTTTACAATTATTTTAATCTACTGGTGCTTTTACAGTTGGTTTGATATTAGACATTATATATTTTAACAATGTGGAAATTTTTTTATATTTGTATGGTTTGAATTTCTAGCCCCACAACTTCAATTCTGTGGTATTGTGACCTTCTGAGCATGTAGTAATTATGAGTCTTTCTGTTAATACTGTGTGTTAGAGACAAGATAAATTTGCAAGAAAAAGTTTGTGATCACTTTGCAATTACCTGACTTTCTGCATTAATTACTCATAAAATGTGGTCTGATCTTTATCTAAGTCACAATAATAGACCAACACAATCTGCCTAAACTACTAACACATGAACAATTTTACTACTTGTCATACTGAGTACACCATTAAAACAATCTAGGTTCAAAAAAGTATGTGAACCTCTGGGGTAATGGGGTGTTCCAGTCACTGAGATGAGATTGGAGATGTAGGTTGCAGAGGTGCCCTGCCTTATATATAAAAAAAGGCACACAAAGTTAGGTTACTAACAGCCTGGTCTTCTCAAGAAAGATCTGTTTATGTGCACCATGTCTCAATCGAAACAACTTTCAGAGGGCCTCAGAAGAAGAATGTAGGGATGCATGGGGTTGAAAAAGACGACAAAAACATTTCTAAGATCTGAGTGTCCATCAGTCCAGGGTTTGAAAAATTGTCTACAAATGGATCGAACTCAGTATTGTTGCCACTTTCCCTAGGAATGGACATCTGCAAAGATCACACCAACAGCACAATGTGAAATACTGAAGAAGGTGAAAAAGAACCCAAGGGTAACAGCAAAAGACCTGCAGAAATCTCTAGAACCTGCTAAAGTCTTTGTTCATGTGTCCACTATTTAAAAAAAACAATAAGAATGGTGTTGATGGAAGGACACCACAGAGGAAACTACTGCTCTCCAAAAAAAAACAATGCTTCTGGGACAATGTCCTGTGGATATATGAGAAAAAAGTTGAACTTTTTGGCAGAAATGCACATTGCTGTGTTTAGAGGGGAAAGGGCACTGCCCACCAACACCAAAATCTCATCCCAATTGTGTAGCATGGTGGAAGGAGCATCATGGTTTGGGGCTGCTTTGCTGCCTTAAGGCCTGGACAGCTTGCAGTTGTTGAGGGAACAATGGATTCAAAATTGTATCAAGACATTTTACAGGGTAAAAATGTCAGGGTAGCGGTCTGTCACCTGAAGCTTAATGGAAGTCGGATGACTCAACAAGGCAGTGGTCTGAAACACAAGAGTAAATCAACAACAGAATGGTTTAAGAAAGAAGAAAATTCGTATTTTGGAATGTCCAAGTCAGAGTCCGGACCTTAACCCATTTGAAGGCTGTTCATGCAGGGTATCCCAGAAATATTGATGAATTGAAACAGTTTTGTATGGAGGAATGGTCTAAAATTCCTCCTTGCTGTTGTGCAAATCTGATCAGCGGCTACAGGAAACAGTTGGTGGAAGTTATTGCCGCTAAAGGAAGTTTTTACAAGTTATTGAATACAAGGGCTTACATATTTTTTCCAGCCTCTTCTGTGAGTGATTAAACAATGCTCGATAAAGATATGAAAAGTAAAGATGGGAGTACTGTATCTGAATCTACACTGCCCTCTGCTGTATTAGTAGAAAATTACCTAACAGTATATTTTTGCACTGTCAATCAGCAGCTAAATTATTTGAGTCAACATTTTGTACTGTAATAGTCACAATGTGGTGCTGCAATCTTTCAGTTATTTATTTGGCCATTTGTGAAGCATATTTATTAATTCAAATATAAAGCAAAGTTAATGTAAACAAAGTATGCAACAGAGAAATTGCACAAAATATTACCCTTGCGATAATAGTATGGTAATGCTGTAAATCAACATTTCTTTTTAAATAGGTTATTTATTGCCTGCAAATAATTGGGGTCCAGCCATTGCAACTAATAAATACATGTGCCCAATAATTTCCCATGAACTTCTCTCCATGGTCTTGTACTTTTTCTGTCTGCTATATTTGTTTATTTGAATTGACTTTATTACTTACTACTTACATCCTTCATATACAAGAATAAAAATCTTTACATTATGTCTCTGTAATTTATAGTAATTTATAATAAATATTTTGTACAGCAGGATAGCCAATACAACATAGAAATACAGTTGCATCAGCATGAATTAATCAGCCTGATGGCCTGGTGGAAGAAGCTGTCCTGGAGCCTGTTGGTCCTGGCTTTTATGCTGCGGTACCGTTTCCCAGATGGTAGTAGCTGGAACAGTTTGTGGTTGGGGTAACTCGGAGGGGCCCCCAATGATCCTTCAGGCCCATTTTACACACCTGTCTTTGTAAGTGTTCTGAATAGTAGGAAATTCACATCTATAGATGCGCTGGGCTATCTGCACCACTCTCTGCATAGTCCTGTGATTGAGGGAAGTACAATTCCCGTAACAGGTAGTGATGCAGCCAGTCAGGATGCTCTCAATTGTATCTCTATAGAAAGTTCTTAGGATTTGGGGGTGCATACCAAACTTCTTTACCCGACAGGTGAAAGAGGAGCTGTTGTCCCTTTTTTACCACACAGCCAGTATGTACAGACCATGTGAGATCCTCAGTGATGTGTATGCCAAGGAACTTAAAACTGTTCACCCTCTCAGCTCCAGATCCATTGTTGTCAATAGGGGTTAGCTTGTCTCCATTCCTCCTGTAGACTACAACCAGCTCCTTTGTTTATGTGATGTTGAGGGAGAGGTTGTTTTCTTGACACCACTGTGTCAGGGTGGTAACTTCTTCTCTGGAGGCTGCCTTATTATTATTATTATTATTTGAGATTAGGCCAATCAGTGTAGTGTCATCAGCAAGTTTAATTAGCAGATTGGAGCTGTGGGTGGTGACACAGCCATGGGTATACAGAGTAAAGGAGGGGGCTTAGTACACAGCCCTGAGGAGCACCTGTGTTGAGGGGCAGAGGTGAGGGAGCCCACTTTTCTGTCTACCAATGATCTGACGGGAAGTCCAGCATCCAGCTACACAAGACAGGTGAAGGCCGAGGTCCCTGAGCTTCTTGTCGAGCCTGGAGGGTACTATGGTGTTGAATGCTGAACTGTAGCCCAAGAACAGCATTCTCACAAGCATCTCTCTTCTCCAGCTGTGTAAGGACGGTACTAACGTCGGTCTTTTGGAAAGCGGGGGATACCTGTACTCCGAGACCTGAGCCTCAATACTCCCTTGTGCAGTTGGATCCTGGATCTCCTCACTTGCAGACCCCAGTTAGTTCAGATTGGCAAAAGCATCTCCACAATCTCCATCAGCACAGGAGCACTGTAGAGGTGTGTGCTTAGCCCCCTGCTCTACTCACTTTACGTCTATGACTATGTGCCTAAATACAACTCCAACACCATATCCAGTTAACTGATGACACCACTGTTGTGGGCTGTATCAAGGGGGGAGCGGTGATGAGCCTGCATACAGAAGGGCGATTGAAAACTTGGCTAAGTGGTGTAATAACAAGAACTTCTCGCTCAATGTCAACAAGACTAAGGAACAGATTGCGGACTTCAGGAAAGGGAAGCAAGAGGATCATGAGCCAGGACTCATGGGAGGATCAGAGGTGGAAAGGGTTGGTAACCTTCAATTCCTGGGTGTCACTATTTCAGAGGACTTTTTTTTTGCCTTTCTATTGTATTGATATACATATGGCACTGACCTGTGCAGGTCACAGAAGTAATTAGTTGTCTGGTTATCTGTAAGGCAGCTTTAAAACTCAGTTCCATGAGACTTAGTGCACCTTAGTTCCTCAATATAGAGGTAGAAGGAAAATGGTGGCTGGATTGTTGCTTCTGGAGCATTGCTTGCTTCCAAATGACGGAGTAGATTGTAGATGAGGGTGTGAGCGTGGGCAGTGACTCCACAACCTATAGACTCACTCAACAATTTGTGTTCTGAGTATTATTTATTTTTATTATTATTATTTGCATGATTTGTTGTCTTTTGGACATTGGTTGTAAGTCTTGAATAATTTTTCATAAATTCTATTATATTTATTTTCCTGTAAATGCCTGCAAGAAAATTAGCCTCAATGTAATATATGGTGGCATATACATACTTCGGTGGTCAACTTGAGTCTTCCTTGCGCTATTCAAAGGGAACAGGACAATTCTGTAAGAAAAGGGTTTAAGTTCTGAGGCCAAATGCTGAGGAAGGTTTTTGTGGCTGTGGCTTAACCCAGGATTACCCTTTGTAATGGTGTGGGTTAATTAGACCCAACTACTTGAGGTTCCGGGAGATGTGGTCATAAGTGTACAAAGTAACTTGAGCTTCATTTATTACATAAAATAGATGGCAGAAATAAACCACACAAAATACTACATAGCTAGTCACAAAGATTTCTGGGCACACGATTCTTTGTCACCACTTGATGTTGCTATCGGGGGGGGGGGGGATCTCCGATTTCTGACTCACTTGTAAAACCACCCCTTGGTGTGAGGCACCGATCGCGGTCCCGGTTGAAGGCCAAAGTAAATGGAAAAAACAACTCAATAAATCCGCAAACTTCACAAGTGCAGAGCAACCACGAGGCAGACAACTCTTTGATCTCACGCTATTAACATAGCCTGGTTTTTTCCCCCCCGAAGACATTGTGTGTTTATTAACACAGTTTTCAGCATACTCTCATAAATCAATAGCTATCTTAATAATCGGTCTTTGTTTAATAGTCTCCCAATATCTGGGCACACTACATTCCATGAGCTTGCAAAGTATATTAAAGTTTACATATAAACTATAGCCCAAATCTTGACAGATATTCATTCAATGTTTTACAAAATCTACTATGCTACACCCTTACCCTCTTGGACCTCAGCCCAAGTTGTGAGGTTACCAGATGATCAGGGTGCACATTTCTGTGTCATGTAGATCTCCCCCACCTTTAATCCTTCCCTACAGGTGGCTTCCCTGACAGCCAGAGCACACTTGGCTGGTGGACTACACCTGACTAGAGGTGTCCATGTCTCAGACTCTTAAAAAGGTTGCAGTAAAACATGGGTGACTTATAGTTACCGATGCATATAGTTCTCTTTAATTTTTACTGTATAATCTGTTCTGGTGGTCATTGATCATCCATTCCTGTCTGCGCAGGCAGCCCTGTCCACAGTTCACTTGAATGCTGACTTGTAAATATTATTCGCATGTACAGTTCTCTTTCACTCCAGGTGATTTTGAGCATAACTCTTCATGACAATAACTTGGCATCTGCTCCTGTATGCATGGGAGCCAATCCAATTGGCAGTTTCCTTGCTGGTCACCACCCCCTGAATTTTCATTTTATGAGACAATTTGAAGCAGTCCTCTCTCTCTCTCCCCACTTCTGTTGATTGCACCAGTTTATCCTAATCTTTTGCTGCAATGGACCTTTACAAACTTTGATAATAAGTTTACTTTGAATATCATATCCTATTAAGGGAATATCCTGTTAGGTAATATTTTGACCATGATCATCACCAGAAGGATGCATTTTATTAGAACTGGAATGTACAGTACAGATCTTCAGTCCATAATGTTGTGTTAACTATTATAAACCATCTGACCCTTCCCTGCTACACATCTCAAACCAACCCTTCATTTTTCTTGTATCCATATGCCTATCTAGTAATGATTTTGGTCATTTTCAAAGGTTTTGGTTCCACCAAGTTTGAGTTCATTCACAAGGTAAAGGGCAGTGTCTTTAGAAGTGATAAGTACCGAAGAACTTTGAGGTACAAGTTCATAGCTCCCTGAAAATGGCAGTACAGGAAGATAGGGTAGTGAACAAGTCATTTAGCTTTCTAGGGCAGAAATGGCTAACATCAGGGGGCATAATTTAAGGTGATTGGAGGAAAGCATAGAAAGGATGTCAGAGGTAAGTTTTTTTTTAATGCAGTGGTGGAGCATGGAATGCCCTGCTAGGGGTGGTGGTTAAAGCAGATACATTAGGGACATTCAAGAAATTCTTAGATAGGCACATGGAAGATAGAAAAATGGAGGAATATGTAGGAGGGAAGGGCTCAAATGATCTTGAAATAGGTTATAGGGTCTGCACAGCATTGTGGGCTGAAGGACCTGTATTCTGCTGGCAAGGGTATTGTGTCAGTGTTGAGACGTCATGTTGCAGGTGTACTAGAAAATAGGAGCATGACAATATGTAAGGTTGATACTGCATTGTAGGCTGAAGGGACTGTACTGTCCTCTGATGTTCTTTACCCTGTTCTATTGAAATATTTTGAAGAGAATTCCATCATTACATAATTTCCACGAGATTACAATCATTTAATTTTTAAATAAATTCAAATATTTTCAATAAGGCCTTGAAGACCTCAAAAGAACACATGAGCCTTACATAGATCTGCATACTTCATCAACACAAAGCTCCAAGAGACATGTTATTTTCTAATGATCATGGCTTGTGTTGTAATGTATTTTTCCAGTTGTCTTGGCACTGCAGTACTTTCAGAAAAAGAATGTGAAATATAGAGATGAAGTTCAAAATCTTTCAAACGTCTATTGGAATTAATATAGTCATTGAATGTGCAGATAAGCTTCCTTTTTGTAATGTGTTGCTGATATTACAATGTCTGGATGATGATGGATTTGCATACTAGAAGAATGGAACGTGACCTATCCATTGTTTTAAGAGCACGTCATGCCATTTTTGCCTGACTTTCAGTCAAGCTATTCCATGAGTTTCCATCATGAGCATTTAGGCAACCACTGAAGATTTGCACTTGATGTGGTAATGGCTCTATTAGTTGTGTCGCTGTGCTCCTCTGACATGTCCACCAAAGCAAGAAAGTTAATAATGTGAAAGTAACTGACTAATCCCAAGGACTCCTAATAATCTAAAATGCACAGCAAGACTCTGGAGTCCCAGCTACTATTGTACCTTTCTAGGAAAGATAATAATTACAATGGCTGCCTCTTAGTTTGAGTCCCCCATCATTACACACTATAGCATATTACTGCAGCAGCAAGTAGCCAAAGTGATTTAAGTGACACATCAGCATATGAGAAGAAGGGTTGTCAAGCTGGGAAGATTGGGGATTATCTCACGTTGTCCACAATCCTGAAAGCATGGGTTTATTTTTTCTCTTTTAGCTTGCTCTTTTACCTATTCACTTTTTATCAACTGCCATTCATAATGTAGTAGCCTTGTTATGAAATGGATAGTTCCTCGATTTGAAGACCTCTGATTTTTGGTTTGGGACAGTTTCTGGTGTTTTCACCTGTCAGGTTTTAAATGTAGTGTTTCAGCAGGAATCTGAGCGTGGAGCTCCAGGCACCTGGAGAACTTTGCATAGATTCATCTAATGCATAGAAAAGCTTGTGTCTAATCAGCACCTAATGATCCTCAGATGAATTTTAATATACTATAATGTTGCAGCATCTGAACTCCTAAAATCTATTCAGTTGTCTATTTTCCTGAAAATGTGCACCTTAGTCTTTGAGTGCAATTTCTCCTTGGCCCTTTGAGATGAATTTTTGACAACAAAGAGCTATAACATCTTGCATCTATGTTTGCTCTTGAGTGAAAGGGTCTGCCATAACTGAAACAGTACTAGATCTTGTGCCTTTGTGCATTTCCTATGAGGTGAGATTGGATATTCGCAAGCAGATCGGAAATGTACCTCTTCCTAGTCCTGGGTACTGTGATAAGTTATAATGCCCACAGTTGTAGTGAGCTGATGATAATGTATTCTTTGTGATGTGCTCTTTTAGTAAACTCTAAAGCAAATCTTCAGGCGTGAACTGATAAGTTGTAAACACATGGCAGAAGTGCCACAGAGTGACCATTTCTAATGGGGGACTAAACCTACCCTTCACATTAGTGTCATAATAATAGGTAAACGCAATATCTAGACCTCTTAGGGGGATAGAGGAATCTCATTAACTTAAGTCACTGGACCAGTCACTATCAATTATGTGCAACAGGTGCAAGTTGGTGGTTTGATATGCTGCAGTGAATGGCTAATTGATCAATTAGTAAACTTGTCAGATGGACTGAAGTACACTGAAGAACTTGTCTTCTATTTAGTTCATACAGTTCCTTTCATTACAAAGGTGCAATGAGGTACAACAAGGTAAAACAATAACAACACAGAATTTAGTGTTACAGGACAAAAAGTAGTACAGGCAGACAATAAAGTGTAAGGTTACAAAGGGGTAGATTGAGGCAAAGAGTCCAAATTTTTATACCAGGGAAACATTCAATAATTTCCTATTTGTTGACACATTTCCTGATCACTTGGTCCCTCTCCATTGTCTGCAAGATACAAGTTAGGAATGTAAGGGAATGCTTTCCGTTTGCCTGGATGACTTGAGTATCACTTGAGTTTTACGCCAGCAAAGGTGAAAGAATTTGCTGGGTACAAGTAAAAAAGATGTAGCCTATGATAAAGCGCATCAGGTTGAATTTTAGTACTCATTAAGTAGGGAAAATTGGTTTAAAAAAAAACATCTAATATAAGAATAAACTTCATAATGTCCAGTAGCTGTTGACTTAGTCTTCTGGCTGGTTAGTGATTTGCTTTGAGTAGCCCCGTAGCATAGGCACTGGGTCAGAGGTTACTCGCACATTAACCACAGTGTTTGTTGTCCTCGTTGGATACCACTTTAGCTCGCTTACAGTCCAATGTCACTGCCGGTAGCCCCCGACCTCAGAGAGGTTGACATACACATTATGGCAAACAGTTTAGTTGACTTGCGCGTGAAGTTAATCCACACTGTCCTATCTGCTTCTCTCAGGTTTCTGCTGCCTGGCATAATCCAACAAAAGGAGTACACACCCTGTCTCCTGGTTTCCACTTTACCTTCTACTTTCACCGTCAAGTTCATAACTAACAACATTTGATAAAGACCTTCTTTTCAAGTCCCCAGTAGTTCCTTATGCGGTTTCTTAATCAAGACCCCTCAGTGGGAATCAGGGTGTATCTTCATTTTTTTGGATCGCTATTTCATATCAACATAAGACATAGGAACAGAATTAGGCTATTCAGCCCCTTGAGTCTGCATTGCAATTTTCATCATGGTTGATCCCGGATCCCACTCAACCCCATATACCTGCCTTTTGGCCATATCCTTTAATGCTCTGACCAGTCAGGAAACTGTCAACTTCTGCTTTAAGTATACCCACAGGCTTGGCTTCCAATGCAGTCTGTGGCAGAGCATTATACAGACGCACTAATCTCTGGCTAAAACAAATCCTACTTACCTCTATTCTAAAAGGTTCCCCTTCAATTTTGAGGCAGTGTGCCCCAGTTCTAGATGCCCCCCCTCCCACTCCACCACCACAGGATCCACTTTTGGATCTGCATTCACCTTTTCTCGTACTTTCAACATTCAGTAGGTTTCAGTGAGATTCCCCCACATTCTTCTAAACTCCAGTGAGTACAGGCCCAAAGCTATTCCTCATATGGTAACCCCTTCATTCCCAGAATCATCCTCATGAACCTCCTCTGGACTCCCTCCAATGACAACACATCCTTTCTGAGATTCAGAGTCCAAAACTGTTGACTGTACAAGTGCAGCCTGACTAGTGTCTCATAAAGCTTCAACGTTATCTCCTTGCTTTTATATTCTATTCCCCTTGAAATAATGCCAATATTGTATTTGCCTTTTTTTTTTAACCTGTAAATTAGCCTTCTGGGAGTCTTGAATGGACTCCTAAGTCCCTCTGCACCTCTGATTTTTGAATTATTCCGGCATTCAGATAATAGTCTGCACTATTGTTCCTTTTACCAAAATGCATAATCATACATTTCCAAACACTGTATTCTGTCTGCCACTTTTTTGCCCATTCTTCCAACTTGCCTAAGTCCTGCTGCAATCACATTGCTTTCTCAGCACAACCTACCCCTCCACCTACCTTCGTATCGTCCGCAATCTTTGCCACAAAGCCGTCAGTTCCATTATCTAAATCATTGACAAACAATGTGAAAAGTCGTGGTCTCAATACTGACCCCCTGAGGAACAGCACTCGTCACTGGCAGCCTACCAGAAAAGGCCCTCTTTATTCCTACTCACTGCCTCCTGCCTGTCAACCATCCTTCTATCCATGTCAGTATCTTTCCTGTAACACCACAGGACTTTATTTTGTTAAGCAACCTCATGTGGCACCTTATCAAATGCCTTCTGAAAATCCATGTAAGTGACACGCTGCCTCTCCTTTGTCCACCCTGCTTGTTATTTCCTTGAAGAACTCTTAACAGATTTGCCAGGCAAGATTTCCCTTTACAGAAACCATGCTGAAACCATACAGAAACGTACTCCATCACTGTTTAACTTCCCATCATTGTCCATCTATGACCACTTTTCTCGCTTATAGCATTGAGCTTGCATCTCTTGAATACCTTTTATGTTCATCTGAGATGTAGAGTACAATTTTAGTTGTCCTGTTCCCTGCATATGTTCTCAGCATGACTTTTACTCCTTCCTGTGCTGCCTTTTTGCAATGTCATCTGTGAATGCATTTCCATGGATTTCCATTGTAGTCATTTTGGACTGTTTTTCACATTTTAATATGGCAACTCCTGATGGCAATTGTGTGATATTCAGTAGTTCTTGTACTAGTTGGCTGTTCTTGATTGGGGTTCCTACAGCTGTATGAAATCCTCTGTCTTCGTAAGTTTCCAAAATCATGAACAACTCTGAAAGCATATTGAGAATCAGTACAGATATTAGCTGATCTTCCTTCTGCCATCTTACTGGCTTCAGTCAGAGCTTTGAGTTCTGCATATTGCGCAGAGGTGCCAGGACCCATGATTCCTGGTGCCAACACTTCAGTTTTCAGAAATAATAGACCATCCAGCCATTGGAATTTCTTCCTTAGTCATTGAGGAGCCGTTCGTGTACAGAACCAGATCTGGATTCAATAAATAATAATTTGCATCTTCACGACTGTTATTGTTCTTGCACAGTCCTGGTCATCGGAGTTTTCCGTGTCTGGTGGTAGCAGTGTAGCTGGGTTCACTGGACTGGCTTGTTGAATATTAGGTGCTTAAAGTACAGTGGACCACTTGGGCCACTGAGCATCTGTTACTTGAGAGGCCCTATTCGTGGTCAGTGAAGTGTGTACTGAGTGTGGACATTGAACATTTAAAGTTTGATGCAGCACAATGCTAGAAACAGCCACGACTGCCAAATAGGTTGCCTGCCAGATTTACCAGATAGGTTAAAAAGCGATGAAAGGATCAGTGGAGTCTCCCTCCCCACTATTTGTGACAGTTATAGTGGTGCTAGAAAGTTTGTGAACCCTATTGAATTTTCTCTATTTTTGCATAAATCTGACCTAAAATGTGATCAAATCTTAACCTAAGTACTGAAACTAGATACAGAGATCCTACTAAAACAAATGACACAAAAAATATACTTTTTCATTTATTGAGGAAAATTTTCCAATATTGCATGTATTTGTTGGAAAAAGTATGTGAACTTTTGCTTTCAGTGACTGGTGTAAACCCCGTGTACAGAAATAACTTCAACCAAAGGTTTCCGGTAACGGTTGATCAGTCCTACACATTGGAAGAAGTTTAGGCCATTCCTCCTTACAAAACTGCTTCAACTCTGGGACGTTGGTAGGCTTCCTTGCATGAACTGCTCGCCTTTGGTCCTTCCACAACATTTCTATGGGCTTGAGGTCAGGACTTTGACGTGGCCATTCCAAAACATGAAATTTCTTTTGCTTTAACCATTCTTTGTTAGATTGACTTGTGTGTTTAGGGTCATTGTTTTGCTGCATGACCCACCATCTCTTATTCATGGATGGATACCCTGACATTTTTCTGTAGAATTTGCTGGTACAATTCAGAATTCATAGTCCCATCAATGATGGGAAGCCGTCTGGTCCTGATGCTACAAAGCAGGCCCAAACCATGACACTGCCAGCACCATGTTTCACAGATGGGGTGAGGTTCTTCTGCTGGAATGCAGTGTTTGCTTTTCGTCAAACATAACACTCCTCATTTAAGCAAAAAATTGTATTTTGGATTTATTCATCCACAGAACGTTCTTTGAATAGCCTTCCTGTTTAACCACATGAGCTTTAGTGAACTTTAGATGGGCAACAATGCTCTGCTTGGAGAGTAGTGGCTTTCTTCTCGCAATCTTGCCATGTACACCATTGTTGTTCGGTGTTTACCTAATGGTAGACTTATGAACACTGACATTAACTAGTGCAAAAGAGGTCATCTGAGCACTTACTGTTCAGCAGACTGTTAAGTGGCTGTGCAATTTCAGTATAAGAATTGACCTATGCTCTCACAAATCCGGAAATGATCGGAGTTGCTGGACTGTTGTAAGTGGCTTTGATCACCTTTGTGCTTTTGCATGATCCTCAGTGATTTCCTGCCTACTCTGGGAAATTTTCTTTACTACTACTTGTTGTAATTGTGCCTTGTTTTGTGACCTTTGGACAGTAGATAATCAAGGAAGTAAAGCACATCATGTTCATGCTTATTTGCAGCTTTGGATGCAATTAGGACATCATCTACATATCGTATGAGTCAAATCAATGGCTACTAAGTCCTTCAGATGTTGTCTCAAACCCATGTAATAGACAGTGGAGCAGTTGAGCACTTGTGGTAGCCTTGTCCACTGGTATTGTTGACCATTAACTGTGAAAGCCATCCACGGTTGACAATCAGGCACAAGCAGTACAGATCAGAATCCATTGGCCATATAGAAACACAGAAAACCTACAGCACAATAGAGGCCCTTTGGCCCACAATGTTGTGCCGACCCTCAAACCCTGCCTCCCATACAAACCCTGCCTCCCATATAAGCCCCCACCTTAAATTCCTCCATATACCTGTCTAGTAGTCTCTTAAACTTCATTAGTGTATCTGCCTCCACCACTGACTCAGGCAGTGCATTCCACGCACCAACCACTCTCTGAGTAAAAAACCTTCCTCTAATATCCCCCTTGAGCTTCCCACCCCTTACCTTAAAGCCATGTCCTCTTGTATTGAGCAGTGGTGCCCTGGGGAAGAGGTGCTGGCTATCCACTCTATCTATTCCTCTTATTATCTTGTACACCTCTATCTCGTTACCTCTCATCCTCTGTGGCTCCAAGGAGAAAAGGCCGAGTTCACTCAACCTATTTTCATAAGGCATGCTCTCCAAACTAGGCACAACATCCTTGTAGATCTCCTCTGCACCCTTTCTATGATTTCCACATCCTTCCTATAGTGAGGTGACCAGAACTGAGCACAGTACTCCAAGTAGGGTCTGACCAGGGTCCTATATAGCTGCAACATTACTTCTCGGCTCTTAAACTCAATCCCACGATTGATGAAGGTCAATGCACCCTATGCCTTCTTAACCACAGAGTCAACCTGCGCAGCAGCTTTGAGTGTCCTATGGTCTCAGACCCCAAGATCTCTCTGATCTTCCACACTGCCAAGAGTTACCATTAATACTATATTCTGCCATCATATTTGACCTACCAGAATGAACCACCTTACATTTATCTGGGTTGAACTCCATCTGCCGCTTCTCAGCCCAGTTTTGCATTCTATCAATGTCCTGCTGTTAAACAGCTCTCCACACTATCCACAACACCCTCAACCTTTGTGTCATCAGCAAATTTACTAACCCATCCCTTCACTTCCTCATCCAGGTTATTTATAAAAATCACGAAGAGTAGGGGTCCCAGAACAGATCCCTGAGGCACACCCCTGGTCACCGACATCCATGCAGAGTATGACCCATCTATAACCACTCTTTGCCTTTTGTGGGCAAGCTAGTTCTGGATCCACAAAGCAAGGTCCCCTTGGATCCTATGCCTCTTTACTTTCTCAAGCCTTGCATGGGATACCTTATCAAATGCCTTGCTGAAATCCATATACTGTTCTACCTTCATCAATGTGTTTAGTCACATCCTCAAAAAGTTCAATCAGGCACAACCTGCCTTTGACAAAGGCATGCTGACTATTCCTAATCATATTATATCTCTCCAAAAGTTCATAAATCCTGCCTCTCAGGATCTTCTCCATCAACTTACTGAGGTAAGACTCACTGGCCTATAATTTCCTGGGCTATATCTACTCCCTTTCTTGAATAAGGGAACAACATCTGCAACCCTCCAGTGCTCCAGAACCGCAAAGATCATGGCTCAGCAATCTCCTTCCTCGCCTCCCACAGTATCCTGGGGTGCCTCACATCCGGTCCCGGTGACTTATCCAACTTGGGGTGGCGTTGCTGGTTAAAGAGGAGATTAACGCAATAGAAAGGAAGGACATAAGCCGGGAAGATGTGGAATTGATATGGATAGAGCTGCATAACACTAAGGGGCAGAAAACGCTGGTGGGAGTTGTGTACAGGCCACCTAACAGTAGTAGTGAGGTCGGGGATGGTATTAAACAGGAAATTAGAAATGTGTGCAATAAAGGAACAGCAGTTATAATGGGTGACTTCAATCTACATGTAGATTGGGTGAACCAAATTGGTAAAGGTGCTGAGGAAGAGAATTTCTTGGAATGTATGCGGGATGGTTTTTTGAACCAACATGTCGAGGAACCAGCTAGAGAGCAGGCTATTCTGGACTGGGTTTTGAGCAATGAGGAAGGGTTAATTAGCAATCTTGTCGTGAGAGGCCCCTTGGGTAAGAGTGACCATAATATGGTGGAATTCTTCATTAAGATGGAGAGTTTCATAGTTAATTCAGAAACAAAGGTTCTGAACTTAAAGAAGGGTAACTTTGAAGGTATGAGACGTGAATTAGCTAAGATAGACTGGCAAATGACACTTAAAGGATTGATGGTGGATATGCAATGGCAAGCATTTAAAGATTGCATGGATGAACTACAACAATTGTTCATCCCAGTTTGGCAAAAGAATAAATCAAGGAAGGTAGTGCACCCGTGGCTGACAAGAGAAATTAAGGATAGTATCAATTCCAAAGAAGAAGCATACAAATTAGCCAGAAGAAGCGGCTCACCTGAGGACTGGGAGAAATTCAGAGTTCAGCAGAGGAGGACAAAGGGCTTAATTAGGAAGGGGAAAAAAGATTATGAGAGAAAACTGGCAGGGAACATAAAAACTGACTGTAAAAGCTTTTATAGATATGTAAAAAGGAAAAGACTGGTAAAGACAAATGTAGGTCCCCTACAGACAGAAACAAGTGAATTGATTATGGGGAGCAAGGACATGGCAGACCAATTGAATAATTACTTTGGTTCTGTCTTCACTAAGGAGGACATAAATAATCTTCTGGAAATAGTAGGGGACAGAGGGTCCAGTGAGATGGAGAAACTGAGTGAAATACATGTTAGTAGGGAAGTGGTGTTAGGTAAATTGAAGGGATTAAAGGCAGATAAATCCCCAGGGCCAGATGGTCTGCATCCCAGAGTATTAAAGAAGTAGCCCAAGAAATAGTGGATGCATTAGTGATAATTTTTCAAAACTCGTTAGATTCTGGACTAGTTCCTGAGGATTGGAGGGTGGCTAATGTAACCCCACTTTTTAAAAGAGGAGGGAGAGCAAAACCGGGGAATTATAGACCGGTTAGCCTAACATCGGTGGTGGGGAAACTGCTGGAGTCAGTTATCAAAGATATGATAACAGCACATTTGGAAAGTGGTGAAATGATCGGACAAAGTCAGCATGGATTTGTGAAAGGAAAATCATGTCTGACGAATCTCATAGAATTTGTTGAGGATGTAACTAGTAGAGTGGATAGGGGAGAACTAGTGGATGTGGTATATTTGGATCTTCAAAAGGCTTTTGACAGGTCCCACACAGGAGATTAGTGTGCAAACTTAAAGCACACTGTATTGGGGATAAGGTATTGATGTGGATAGAGAATTGGTTAGCAGACAGGAATCAAAGAGTGGGAATAAACGGGACCTTTTCTGAATGGCAGGCAGTGACTAGTGGGGTACCACAAGGCTCAATGCTGGGACCCCAGTTGTTTACAATATATATTAATGACTTGGATGAGGGAATTAAATGCAGCATCTCCAAGTTTGCGGATGACACGAAGCTGGGCGGCAGTGTTAGCTGTGAGGAAGATGCTAAGAGGATGCAGGGTGACTTGGATGAGTGGGTGAGTGTGCAAATTCATGGCAGATGCAATTTAATGTGGATAAATGTGAAGTTATCAACTTTGGTGGCAAAATTAGGAAAACAGATTATTATCTGAATGATGGCCGATTAGGAAAAGAGGAGGTGCAACAAGACCTGGGTGTCATTATACACCAGTCATTGAAAGTTGGCATGCAGGTACAGCAGGTGGTGAAAAAGGCGAATGGTATGCTGGCATTCATACCAAGAGGATTCAAGTACAGGAGCAGGGAGGTACTACTGCAGTTGTACAAGGCCTTGGTGAGACCACACCTGGAGTATTGTGTGCAGTTTTGGTCCCCTAATCTGAGGAAAGACATCCTTGCCATAGAGGGAGTACAAAGAAGGTTCACCAGATTGATTCCTGGGATGGCAGGACTTTCATATGAAGAAAGACTGGATGATCTAGGCTTGTACTTGTTGGAATTTAGAAGATTGAGGGGGGATCTGATTGAAACATATAAAATCCTAAAGGGATTGGACAGGCTAGATGCAGGAAGATTGTTCCCGATGTTGGGGAAGTCCAGAACGAGGGGTCACGGATTGAGGATTTAGGTGAAGCCTTTTAGGACTGAGATTAGAAAAAACTTCTTCACACAGAGAGTGGTGAATCTGTGGAATTCTCTGCCACAGGAAACAGTTGAGGCCAGTTCATTGGCTATATTTAAGAGGGAGTTAGATATGGCCCTTGTGGCTAAGGGGATCAAGAGGGTATGGAGGGAAGGCTGGTGTAGGGTTCTGAGTTGGATGATCAGCCATGATCATAATAGATGGCGGTGCAGGCTCGAAGGGCCGAATGGCCTATTCCTGCACCTATTTTCTATGTTTTCTATGTTTTGATGCTTTCCGAAAACTCCAGCACATCCCCTCCCTTGATATCTACGTGCTTAAGCTTTTGAGTCCACCGTAAGTCATCCCTATAATCGCCAAGATCCTTTTCCGTAGTGAATACTGTAGCAAAGAACTCATTAAGTACCTCTGCTATCTCCTGTGGTTCCATACTCACTTTTCCACTGTGTCAATAACTGTAGACCACTTATGTGATCTCTTCAGGGTATTGGAAATAGTTGATGGATCTGCCACTAGGGGGGTTGTCAATTTTGATTAACAACCTGGTAGTTCACTGTCTGTCTCCAGGTCCTATTCGCTTTCACAACAAGCCAGACTGGACTGTTGGACAGGCTGTTTGTCTTAACCAGAATCCCTTACTCATCCAGCTGGTTGACAATAAGAAAAATACCATCTATAGATGTTCTGCTCTGAGGATGCTGCTTAATGCAAGGTAGCATCTTAAAAACAAACACAAGAAGATTCATTTCAAACAGGCCACAATCGTTTTCATCTTTCAACCATATGGGATGATTGGTTAATTCAGATTTGCATGAGATTCCTCATGACTTTACCCTCTAAAAACTGAAGTGTAGAGTTTAAAGTTAACAAGACATCCATTCCAATAAAAGGTTGCGAAACACATGCTACCCTGAATTGTATTTCTTATAGGTGAGGATCAAATTGTACCTCGATCAATTTGCTTTTGATGGTGTAATTCTTGGTCATCCTGCACCATATGCATATTTATAGCTATCAATCAATAGTATTTTGCACCTTTTGGCGATAGATTTGGCTATGCATATTAGCTCAGCTCATGTATCCTACAAGAAGTCAGCAAATTCATTTCCAATCAATAGGTTGATATATAAGCCATCTAGTGTTTGCTCTATCAAGGCAAGCAAGGGTTGCAGGGAAGGTCCTAGTTATTTTTTTACTGTAACAATGTGTCCATTATATCCACCGTTGTAATCTATTTAGAATTTTCTACCTTTTGCAATGTAACTTGCCGTTGAGCTTGTTTCAGTTATCCAGCTAGTTTTCTGTGCCAACAACTTTTTACTCCAATGTCCATCTTCCCCACAGAAGTGACACTGTGTGTTAAGGAATTGGCCTCAGAAGTGTGCCTCAGATTGAAATCGCTACAATACACATGGTGAATTCCAATCCAGCTTCTTCTGTTTGTTAATGGATGTTGGTTGTTGACTATTGACAATGTCTTTTGCCCCATGTCAATGGCTGTTGACCCACCTGTAATGTTCTTATTCAGATTATTGATATTTCACTTGTTATGCAGTTCATACTAGCCCATTATATGAAAAGGCATTTTCACTCCCATTCAGTTTTTTTTCAGTTTTATCAGCTTCACCATTTTGCCAACATCTGTTTCAAACCATCCATCCCTGAAAATTGACTTCAAGGGACCATATATAGAGTCCTCTGTTAGCTTCATTAACACGCAGAACTCCTTAATAACCCAACTACACTGTCCCGCTCATGCTGTAGCATTCCTCATATCCTGAAATGTCCTCAGAAATCTTTTGCTTGCCATCAACCATTTTCCTCCAATCAGTTCGCATTAGGTGTTTGTTCTTCAAACTACCTCTTAATAGTGTTCCAACTACCTTGTATATTTTGTTTGTCACCTCCCGTGCCACTGTCAGTTGTACCACTCAACTGTCTGGTTTGCTGAGAAGATAACATAGCAGCTAAAATTTGGTGGTCATCATTTGGGTGCAGTCTGTATGTTTTTGATACATTGAAGCTCGGCCCAGGTCTTTAAGCTATCTTTTTTAGCAGTGGAACTTCCTTGCACCACTTAACAATCATTTCTGTTTTGGGTGGTTGATGGTAAACCATCTGTCTCCTTTCATAGATTCTATTTGGATGTTTAAGTGTCGTCACCCCCTTGGTCTTTATTGCAGCAATGAAGACATACCAGCCAGTCCTACTGTTTCATCAGTGTCATCCTCGTTTGTGTCTGTAGAGGCCGCTGTAGAATCCACATCATGTCTAGGCTGTAATTCTTTGGAGTTCCATTGATGGTGCTGTCTCCAGTAAATGTTAAATGGGGGAGTTGTTTCCTAAGAAGCAGTGTCACTGCCTGGACCGCCCACTTGAAGTCCCTGCTGCGCTTTCTCATATTGTTTCATTCTGCCTTGAAGCTCTGTAAACTGCACTTTGACTTGATTACACGTATCGTGTTGATTTTTCACCCATTCAGTTAATGCGCAATTTGCTCTTTAGACTTTTAACTGTCTAAAGTAAACTGCTGTTTTTGTAGTTTATTGCCAATTTCTCTCTATTTCTCTAATTGATCAGTTAACTCACAAATTTATTTCTCAAGCCGACTGTGTATTCACTTAAACTGTTCTTCTCATTGATGGTATATTTTGTCCAGATATTTTTTATTAATACGTTAAACTGAAGTGTTTTATTCAGGTAAAAGCTCAAACCCTCAGTTGTCTCTTCATACATAACTGTAGAACCTGTAGAGGTTTCACAACTTTGCTTAATTTAATCTTGCGTGACACTTAATTTGTACATATTCTTTACTACTTCGACCAGAATCCGAAATATAAATAGATTGCAATCGATAAATTGTCCTGTAAACAAAGTATTAATAGATTGCAACCAATAGATTGTGCAACCGAAGTTTCAAGAGATTGTCCGCAACTAAAATTTCAATAGGTAGTCTTGTAGCCAAAATTTCAATAAGCTGTTGTGCAACCAAAATATTTTCTGTACCCCACTGGCTTGTGCGGCTCAGCAAGATATTAATTTCAGTGCTGTCACAAATCTTGACTGTCACAGATTTGTTTTTTTAAAGATAACCACTCATAGTAGTTTCCTCACTCCTAAAATTCCCCCAGTGGATGTATTGAAGCAGAACTAGGTGATTCGCAGACAATTTGGAATTAGGGGAAGCCCTCACCTCTCTTTAAGTTTGTACAAAAAATTTACACTTTGTCTGGGATTCTTCTGAGTTCTTGAATGTTTGCAACCATCCTTGCCAACTGTGCCAAATTTTGATCCAAGTTTCTTTGGAAAGTCAAGAAAGAGACATAAAATGTGTTGCTTTACAATTGTTTTATTAAGTATGTATGGAAGAAAGAGTATTGGAAATGTAGAGCTGTAAAAGTCTAGTCACTGAGAAGAAAGAACAGAGAAAGACAAAAAAGATGGCAGGGCAACATGTTCAGCCCTTCTACAATAGTTAAGAAACATTCCATTCAAATGTGTTAAGAGTTAACCAATCAGTTAGCCCCTATTCAAAAGGGAGCCATAGTAGTGTATCTGTTAGCGCGATACTGTTACATCTCGGGGTATTCCAGACTTGAACTCGGGCACCGTCCGTACGGATTCTGTATGTCCTCCTCATGGAACGCGTGAATTTTCCCTGGTTTCTCCAGTCTCCTCCCACAATCCAAAGACGTACCTGGTAGGTTAATTAGTCATTGTAAGTTGTCCCGTGATTAGGTTAGGGTTAATCAGGTTTGTCAAGAATCACTAGGGCGATGTGGCTTGAAGGGCTGGAAGAGCCTACTCTGCACTGTACCGCTAAATAAATAAATAATACGAAACCAGAGAAGCTTCCAGAATTACGCTACGAATTGTAACCACTAGGCAACATAATAAACACACATGTGTATGTAACACACACGCAAAATGCTGGAGGAACTCAGCAGGGTAAGCAGCATTTATGGAAAAAAAGCGCAGATGACATTTCGGGCTGAGACCCTTCAGCAGAGCTGGAGAAAAAAAGCTGAGGAGTAGATTTGAAAGGTGGGGGAGGGGAGAGAGAAACACAAGGTGATTGGTGAAACTTGAAGGGGTAGGGATGAAGTAAAGAGCTGAGAAATTGCTTGGTGAACGAGATACATGGCTAGAGAAGATGGAGTCTGATAGAAGAGGACAGAAGGTCATGGAATAAAGAGAAGAGAGGAGGAGTACCAGAGGGAGGTGATGGGCAGGCAAGGAGATAAGGTGAGAGAGGGAAACAAGGATGGGGAAAGGTGAAGCGGGGGCGTTACTGGGAGTTAGAGAAATCAATGTTCATGCCATCAAGTTGGAGGCTGCCCAGACGGAATATATAAGGTGTTGTGCCTCCGTCTAAGTGTGGCTTTATCACGACAATGGAGGAGGCCATGGATAGACATATCTGAATGAGAATGGTAAGTGGGATTAAAATGGGTGGCCACTGGGAGATGCTGCTTTTTCTGGCAGATGGTACGTAGGTGCATAGTGAAATGGTTTCCCAATCCATGCCGGGTCTCACCGATATACAAGAGGCCACACTGGAAGTACTGAGCACAGTATATGAACCCAACAGACTCACAGGTGAAGTGTCGCCTCACCAGGAAGGACTCTTTGGGGCACTAAAAGGTAGTGAGGGAGAAGGTGTAGGGGCAGGTGTAGCACTTGTTCCGCTTGCAAGGATAATTGCCAGGAGGGAGATCAGCGAGGAGGGACGAACGGATAAGTGAGTCACATAGGGAGTGATCCCTGTGGAAAGCAGAAAGCGGGAGGGGGGAAAGATGAGCTTGGTGGTCTGGTAATGCCTCCCCCCTTCACCTTTCCCCATCTCCTTATCTCCATCCCCTTTTCACTCTCTCGCCTTATCTCCTTGCCCGCCCATTGTCTCCCTCTGGAGCCCTTCCCCTCTTTTCTTTTTATCATGGCCTTCTGTTCTCTTCTGTCAGACTCCCTCTTCTCCAGCCCTGTATCTCTTTCACCGAGCAACTGCCCAACTCTTTACTTCTTACCTCCCCCTTCAGGTGTCACCTATCACCTTGTTTCTCTCTCCTTTCCCCCTTCGTTTTAATCTACTCTTCAGTATTTTTTTCTCCAATCCTGCCGAAGGGTCTTGGCCCAAAACATCAACTGTATTCTTTTCCATAGATGCTGCCTGGCCTGCTGAGTTCCTCCAGCATTTTGTGTGTGTTGCTCGGATTTCCAGCGTCTGCAGGTTTTCTCTTGTTTGTGATTGAACTTGTACGTATGTAGGTTGTTGTATAAAATACTAGCAGGCATAATTTGTTAAACTGCAGATTAAATAACGATTATGCAGTCTAATCCAACAGGAGGGAGCCCACATGTTTACAGGGAGAACGTGCAAGTTCTGCAGAGACGGCATTCAAGGTTGGGGTTGAATCCTAGTGTCAGGCTGTGAGGCAGCGGTTTGAATTGCTATGCTGTTATGTCCTCTTGGTGGTCTTTGGCAGAAGCCAAAACTGTCATGAGTTTTCTTTTGTTTAAATACACTGATTTTTGTCCTGAAATGTAATGCTTCAACTCCTTTTGTTTCAAGAATTAAACAGAAATATTTACAGCATAAGTTTAAAAAAAGATTAAAAATAACATGCTGTTCCTCTATCCCTAACTTACAAGTGTGGAATATGCTTTTCTGGTTGTACTCAGAATCGACCTGGTTGCTGTCGAGCAAGACTGGCCCCTGCCATTGAACTCTCCTAACCCAAGCCAGCTCTTGTATTTCTGGTGTGTTATGCCAATCCTGTACTGACTTCAATTTGAATGTCTAGCACCAACAGATCAGTTTAGGAACATTGACACCACCAGTATAAATTTTTTTTTAGTGGTTGGCTTCAAACCATTCAAGCAATTGCCTTTCTAATTTGAGTCACATCATGGTTTATGCATTGGTATTTGGACTCGTGCAGTAGTGTGGGGTTTTCACTAATTAGAGGACATGTAACGATTAACATAAATGACTACTGGTATTAAAATAAAACAGCATTGAAGTCAATGCCAATCTTGACCATTTAATGCTAGGTAGGTGCAGTACCAAAGTATGGATTTCAAGAGAACAGGCTTTTCAGGCCACTGATTGTGTGCCAACCATCTTCCATCCATTTATGCTAATCTTGCATTAATTCTGCTTTGAAGTATTAATAACAAGATCTTGGAGGCATGACTTATAAGACTTATAGTTCTAAAGTCTGAGCATTTCGTGCTGTTACTTTTCTTTGGGATCATGACAAACTCTGACACCACAAAATCTGTTGGCCACTTTCCTTTTGAGTAGATTGTATTGCAAAGCCTCGTGATCTCCTCAACCTCTGAGTTGCCAAGGCATTTCAACATTTTAGCTGTAATACCATCTACACCACAAGCTTTACCAGTTTTTAACTTTCCAATGGCTGCTCTTACTACTGCTACCAAAATTTCCGGACCTTCCGTGTTCTTCTCACTCACTTGATCATTTCTAGAATCGTAGTACAATTCCCTAATGTATTCCATCCATCTACTTTCCACCTTGTCATTCTCAAAGAGTATGTTCCCGTCCTTGTCTTGAATAATGCCAGTCCTTGATTGTTTCTTGTTCCTGTTGGTCATCTCTGCAATTTCCCTGTGCATATTCCTTGAATGATGCAACATGTCCATGGTCTCTATCTTTGCACACCGTTTGATAAACCATTGTTCTTTAGCTTTTGCACATTCTGCTCTTATTTGTAGTTAATGAAATTAATGAGTTCCAGAGCAGATTTATACTGGGTAAGGGTACCCGTGAAGGGATTTTCAATTTGCGAATGATTGTGGAATGAGGTCTAGGAAAAAAAAGACATTTACATGTGCTTCCTGGATTACGAAAGAGCTTTTGACCGAATCAATCATGAACAACTGGTCAATTGCTTGAACTCATTGGGGCTGGATGGGAAAGATGTTCAACTGATTGTGAGTCTGTACTGGCATCAGAAGGCGGTAATAAGAACTAGTAGTGGGAATTCACCGGAAGTTGAGACCCAAAAAGGGGTTCGCCAGGGCTGCATTATCTCCCCTTTATTATTTAACATTTACTCAGAGGTAATCTTCAGGGTGTTGAACGATGAAGCTGGTGTCCAAATTGGTGGAGTGACGGTGAACAACTTGAGGTATGCAGATGATTCAGTGTTGTTAGCCGAGACTGAGGACGAGTTACTCAGAATAGTAGATAAGATAAATGCTGAAGGTGAACGATTTGGAATGAAAATAAATGCTGCAAAGACGAAGATGATGGTAGTATCACGGAAGAAAGAAGTCCCCAAAATCAGTGTCAAAATTAATGGCGTAGGCATAGAGCAAGTCAAGAAGTCTGTACTTTCGACAGTTGGTCACAGAGGATGGGAATGTGATACAGAAATTAGACAAAGAATTGAGGTTGCAAAATCAACGTTCTGGAGCCTGAGTGACGTGCTGTGTGGCAAGAGGTTGGGCTTTGGGCTGCGTTGTTGAATTTGGAAATGCTACGTCTGGAGCGGTCTGTTGTATGGAGTCAAATTGTGGACCTTATGCAAGGAAGCGCAACAACGACTGGAGGCATTTGAAATGTGGTATTTCAGGAGAATGCAGAAAATTAGATGGGTGATGAAGGTCAGTAATATGGAAGTGCTGAAGAGAGCGAAGAGAGAAAAGGAGTTGCTGAAGAATGTGCAGAAAAGGAAGCTGGAATATGCCGGGCACTTGTTAAGAGGTGGTGGACTGCAGAAATTGTTATTGGAAGGGATGATAGAAGGAAAGAGGGAAAGAGGAAGGCAGCGAACCACTTGGTACAATAACGTGAGGCAATGGACTGGGTTGAGTTATGCTGAGGCCAGAAAAAAAGTGCAAGATCGAAGAAGATGGAGGTGCACAGCCGCCAACCCTGGACTTGGGACGGCACCCACTGACTGACTGCATTAATTCTATTATTTTTGCTCTCCACTGCCTCATTAGCTTTAGCTAGATTCTACCTCTCATCTGCAGACCAGGATAATTTAAGGTGGCAAGCTAACTTGCAAATTATTGTAATGTCATCCTTTTCAGATGTTAAGATTAAGACCATAAGTTATAGGAATACAGTTCAGCCGTTTGATCTATTTAGTGTGCTGCACCACTTGATCATGGCCGATTTATTATCCCTTTCCATGCCATTCTCTTGCCTTCTCCCAGTAACCTCTGATGTCCTTACTAATCAAGAATCTTATCAACCTCTTTAAATGTACTCAATGACATGCCCTCCATAACTGTCTGTGGCAATAAATTCCACAGATTCACCATCCTCTGTCTGAATAAATGCCAACTCACCTCATCTCCATGGTAAAGGGATGACCTTCTATTCTGAGCCAGTGCCGAGACTATCCCACTATTGGAAACATCCACTCCATGTCCACTCTATTTAGGCCTCTCAGTATTCAATATGTTTCTGTGACATCCCCCTCATTCTTCTAAGCTCCAGGAGGTACAGGCTCAGAGCCGTCAAATGCTCCTTGTACATTAACCCTTTCATTTCTGGGATCATTCTGATGAACCTCCTCTTGACCATCTCCATTGCCAGCTCATCCTTTCTTAGATATGGAGCCCAAATCTGTTTAAAATACTCCCACGTGCGGCCTGACCAATGCCTTGTAAAGTTTCAATATTACATCCTGACATAGTCTCAAAAAGAACTAGGGCTAGAACAAGCACTAGGACTCCCTGTGCACCTCCAATTTTTGAGCTCACTCTCTGTTTAGAAAATAGTATATGCCTTTTCCTTGTAGCAAAATGCATGACCACACACTTCCCTACACTGTATTCTCCTAATCTGTCAAAGTTCTTCTTCAGGCTCCTTGTGTCCTCAACATTACCTGCCCCTCCATCTATCTTTGTATTGTTTGTGAACTTGGCCATAAACCCATCAATTCCATCATTCAGATTATTAACATATAACATGAAAAGAAGCACTCCCAACACTGACCCCTGTGGAATACCACTAGTCACAGACAGCCAACCAGAACAGGCCATCTTTATTCCCACTCTTTACTTCCTGCTAGACAGCCAATCCATGCTAGTATCCTTCCTGTAATACCATGGACTCTTATCTAAAACAGCTTTATGTGTGACATCTTGTCAAAGGCCTTCTGCAAATCCAAATAAACAACTTCCACTGACTCTACTTGGTCTATCCTGTCTGTAATTTCTCAAAGAATTCCAACAGATTTGGCAGACAAGATTTCCCCTTAAAGAAACCATACTGACTTCAAGTTCAAGTTTATTGTTATCTGTCTCCGGACCACGGTCAAAGAGATTGTGGGATGTGTGATAGGGATCCTCAACAATGCTTCAGGCCTGTTGTATACAACACTTCCGGTAAATGTCACAAATGGGGAGAGATCCCCATGATCCTCTCGGAAGTTTTTAACAATCCTCTGTAAGATCTCATTATCCGGTGCCTTACCTCTTCCATACCACACAATGATGCAGCCAGACAGGACACTTTCTGGTGCTCCTGTAGAAAGTTGTTAGAATGGGGACAGTCAGCCTTGCCCCTTGCCCCTTACTCTCCTCTGAATGTGTAGATGTTGCTGTGCCTTCTTGACCAGTGAGGTGTTGTTGTGAGTTCAGTTTAGATCATCTGTTATTTGCATACCAAGGAACTTGGTGCTCTTCGCTCTGTCCATGCAGAGCCATTAAAGTTCCATGGAGAGTGGTCAACCTATGCCTTCTTGATCTCCACAATCATCTCTTTTGTCTTGTCCATGTTGAGACTCAGATTGTTGTTCTGTCACCATTTGATAAGCCTCTCCATCTCCTCTCTGTTTGCCGATTCATCATTGTTGCTGATGAGGCCAACTACTGTTGTACTAGCAGCGAACTTGATGGTGCGTTTTGGAATGGATCTGAGAATGCAGTCATGAGTGAGCAGCCTGAAGAGCAGTGGGGGCACCAGTGCTCAGCATTGTGGAGCCTGAAATGTTGCTGCCATCTCGGATTCTCTGGGGTCTTTCCATCAAGAAGTCCAAAGTCTAGTTACAGAGAGGGGTACTGAGTCGCAATGAGGTCAGTTCTCTGAGAGATGATGGCTGAAGTCAATGAGCAACTTCTTGGTGTATGAGGCAATGTTTTCTAGGTTTGTTCAGGATAGAGTGGAGAGCTGAGGCTATGACATCATCAGTGGACTGGTTTGAGTGGTAGGTGAACTGTAAAGGGTTTAATGTAGTTGGAAGGTGGGATTTTATGTGATGCAGTGCTAGCCGCTCAGTGCAGTTCATGATTGTGAAGGTCGGTGCTACTGGGTGGTAATCGTTTAGACCAGTTAACGTTGCTCCCCTGCAGGTATAATGGACTATTGCAAAGAGACCTCTTTTTAGCTAGGCTGCACAATCCCTCAGCACCTGACCAGGTATGTTGTCCAGCCCCGCAGATTTGTGTGTTTACCTTGCCTCGGATCCTCCTCACCTTGGCTGTGCTCAGACAGAGGAGAGAGAACTTTCCTTTGATGTCACATCATTCATTACATCAATAGACTTTGGCCTATTTTCTCATGTCCCTTCAGGTACCCTTAATAATGGACGCCAGCATTTTGCCAACCACTGAAGTCAGGCTAACTACCCTTTTGCCTTCTTCCCTCCTTTCTTTTAAAAAAAAGAGAATGACATTTGCAATTTTCCAGTCCTCTGGAACCATTCTAGGTTCTAGCGATTCTTGAAAGATCATTACTAATAGTTCCACAATTTCTTCAGTGACTTCTTTCAGAACCCTGGGGTGTAGTCCATCTGGTCCAGGTGATTTAACCTTCAGACCTTTCAGCTTCCCAAGTACCTTGTCTTTAGTAATGGTGACGGCACTCACTCCAACCCCCAACTGGAATTTCTGGCATGCTGCTTAAGTCTTCCACAGTGAAGACTGAAGCATAATACTTATTCAGTTCATCTGCTATTCCTTCGTTCCCCATTACTATATCTCCAGAAGGTTTATTCACAGGTTGAGTCTGTGGTAAAGAACTTAAATCCAATGTTGGCATTTATTTCAAGGGGGATAGAATATAAAAGGAAGGCGATAATGCCAAGGCTTTGTAAGACACTGGTTAGGCCACACTTGGAGTATTGTCAACTGTTTTAGGCTCCATATCTCAGAAAGGATGTGTTGTCATTGGAGAGAGTCCAGAGGAGGTTCATGAGGATGATTCCGGGAATGAAGGGGTTAACATACAAGGATCCAGCACTGACATAATTGTCCTAATCTACCTACATATTGAAATCCCCCATGACCATTGTAACATTGCCCCTTTGCATGCCTTTTCTATCTCCTGTTGTAATTTGTATCCAACGTCCTGGTGACTGTTTGGAGGCCTGTATATAACTCCCAGTAGGGTCTTTTTTACCCTTGCAGATTGTAACTACTTAGATTCTTCCAGTCCTATGTCCCCTCTTTTTCTAAGGGTTTGCTTTCATTTTTTTTTAACCAAAATAGCCACCCCACGCCCTATACCCACCTAGATGTCCTTTTGATACGATATGTATCCTTGGATGTTAAGCTCCCAGTTCTGGTCTTTCAACCGCATCTCTTTGATGCCCGCAAAGTCATAAACGCCAATTTCTAAATGTGTGTCAAATCATCTATCTTCTTACATATGCTGCATGTATTTAAATATAACACTTCCAGTCCTGCACTATCCACTCTTTTCAATTCGCCATGGCCCTGGTCTCACCATGGTTCAGGTGGAACCAGCCCCATTGGTACAGCTCCCTCTTCCCCTAATACCAGTGCCAATATCCCACAAATTCAAACCCATTTCACGCACACCCATGTTTGAGCCATGCATTTAGCCTTCTGACTTTATTAACCCTGTGCCAATTTGCACGTTTCTGGCAATAGTCCAGTGGTTGTTAACTTATAGGTTCTACATTTTAATTTAGTCACCTGCCACTCCAATTCCCTCAATAGAACCTCTTTGTTCTTTCTATGTCGTTGATAACACATAGACTATGACAACTGGCTGTCTCCCCTACAACTGCAAATTTCTCTCCGGGTCAGCTAAGATGTCCCAAACCCGGGTACCGGGTAGACAACACAGCCTTTGGGACTCTCAATCCTTGCAACAGAGAATTGTTTCTATTTCAATTACAACTACATTTCTCTCTCTCCTTCTTCTTGAATATCTCCCTGAGCCATGCTACCATGGTTTGGTTTCTCATCCTTCCTGCAGCCCCCACTGTCATCCTGATAAGTAGCTACAATCTCAGACCTGTTGTGCAAGCTCAAGGGCTGAGGATCTTCCAGCACGGCCTCTTCAATTTCCCCTATCTGTCTCACTTGCAGTCACAGTCTCTTGTCCCTGGCCTCGGACTGAATTTGAAATAGTTAATAGTGCCCAGGTAAGTCTTTTCCCCATCCCCTCCCTGATGCATGACAGTGTTTGAAACTCAGATTCCAGGCCATTCTCTTTGAACCTGAGTTCCTTGAGCAACTAGCTCTTACTGTGGATGTGATCACCAGGAACCACAGTGGGCTCCTCCAACTCTCACATGATGCAGCGACAGCACATCACTTGATGCTGCATCCTTATTTTATTTAATTTGTAGTAATTTGGTATCTTTCTAATTAACTACGATATAAAACAAACCCTTACCTGTTCTTACCTGCTCACCTGTGTGAGTCTCCTTATCGAAGCCACTGGAGCATCATTCTTAGAATTTTAGACTTCCCTCCTGAACAGCTAGAAAACAATCTCTTGGTTTTTGAAGTAATATGTCAATTATGAATGACTATGATAAGGCCATTGATTCCTTGGGGCATGTTTTCGGTTGGCTAAACTACCTTTTGCCTGAACAATATCATGTGGAGAATGGGGATATGGGATTGATGTGAAAGCCAGAATATCCTTGATGGGCCAAGTATGTTCTGAGTAATGAGGAAATAGGGATAATGCATAATCCCTAAGTTGCAAAAACCATGCAATTTATTTAATGGTGGTTAACAATGGCTTTTCAAGCCATTATTTCTTTCACAGTCTGCACATCCTTTGTTTCCCGTTGGATTGTGGGGATGTGTAGAAATTGGTTGGTGGATTTGCTTGTTGTGCTGCTGGGGGCTGAATGGTTTGGGAGTTGAATCAGTGGCAGCCTCCTGTTTGTCATTCAAGATGCAGCTGTAATTCTTCACTGCTCCTGGACAGCTGAATGGGGAACGTATCTGAATAAGACCCTGGTAAGAAATAGAGAAGATAGTTGAGGAATGGCAGCAGGGAGCTGGCATAAAAGCAGAAAATACTGGGAACATTCAGCAGGTTGGACAGTATGGAAAGAAGTTAAGGAGATCTTCAGCAGGACTGTTTCATTTACTGAGAATAAGGAAGAACAAGTTGTGGAAAAATCCTTGCTAATTTATAGCTGAACTTCACTGTTTCCCTTTTCATCCCAAAATTGTTGACAACCATGTTGAAAATTATCCATAATTTTCAAAAAACTAACAGACTAGTAGAATTCTATAAACATATTGTGGCACTGCAGATTTAATAATTTGCTGAAAAGCATTAAAGGATGCATAGCATGTTTTTATTGGCCATTTGTGGTTTTAAAATAATAGTTTGTAGTATATTTCATGACCTCAGGATATCCCAAAGTGCTTTCTTGGAATGCTAGCTCAAGTTAGAGTGTGCATGGTCCAGTACTTTGGCAAACTTCTTAATTCAGAAGATAAAACCCCTAAAGAAAGCAATATTGGAACGAAAAAAACGTTATTTCCATTCTGAATGTAGCAGTTTCCTAAACTTCCCCAAAAAACTTACTTTAAAGGATTTTATTTTTAATATTTCATTGTTCCACTCAGTGCTGTGTTCTGTATCTCACAGTTCTAACATTGCTTTCTTACCTCAATCAATGGTCCCTATTCATCCCTTTCTATTTGCACTCAGCTGCTATTTAAAAAAAAATTGCCATCATATATGACACCAGCCACATTTATCACTTGGGCAGTGTTGATTTCCACCTGATCAAGGGCCTCCCCCTTGTCCTTTTCACCATTGCCCCGCTGAAACTTAAAATATGCTTGTTTTCTTCCATTTCCAGAAACCTGAAACGTCGACTCTGTTTCTCTCTAGTTACTGTAGATAGCACCTGACTATATGAGCACCTCCAGCAATTGGAATTGGTTTATTATTGTCACATGTGCCAAGATACAATGAAGAACTTTGTTTTGTATGCAATCCATATGGATCATTTTGTTACTGCAGGCCCCGTTTGGTAGTACAGGTTTCCCCTGCCATCCGAATGTAGAGCGTTCCTATGAAACGGTTCGTAAGCCGGAATGTGGTAAAGTGAAGAAGCAATTATCATTTATTTATATGGGAAAATATTCTGAGCGTTTGCAGACCCAAAAATAACCTACCAAATCATGCCAAATAACACATAAAACCTAAAATAACAGTAACATATAGTAAAAGCAGGATTGATATGATAAATACACAGCCTATATAAAGTAGATCTACTTTTCCACAATCATTGCCTGCATTGTTCTCCGTAGCGAAAATCTCACGCAAGTGCTCTTGGCAGAAATCTCACGCAAGCGCTGTTGGCAAAAACACTCTCTCCAATAATCTTTAAGCTACAAAGCTGCCAAATCATACCAAATAACACGTAAAAATACACAGCCTATATAAAGTAGAAATAATGTATGTACAGTGTAGTATCACGGGAATCGGGAAGACATCGAGCACACTGATGATGGTGTGTTAGGCTGAGTCCTCGGAGGTTGGGGTAGTGCAGTGGCCCCTACCCTCCGAGCCACCGACCGATACAATCGGTAATCACCTCTGATCTGGGCCGACATTTACGTGCCGGGCAGCACCTAATTAATTAGCATGTTTATTTCGGCTTTTTTTCATAAAGATGTGCTGTGCGCCTCCCGGCTACCGCTGCATTCTCCGCGAATCAGTATCTGTCCGCGGCCTGGGGGTCGGGGTGGTGGGACACTGGGGTGCAGCGAAAATCTCACGCAGTTGCTTCATGTTCAGTTCCTGGACGACTTCACTTTCGGTCCCTTTGCTAATGCATTTGGTTTTGATTGTTATCCTTTCCTCTTCCAATTACATCTGCTCTTCATCTATCAGTTCTTGGCCATGGGATGCCAAAACCTCTTCAACATCACTTTCCTCAACTTCCACAAGCCAAACTCACTTTGTCCTTACTTTGTTCACCACGATCGAAACGCATAATTATGTCTAGTTTTATGCTAAGTGTAACACCTTTCCGAGCTCTTTTAGGCTTTTCTGATACCTTAGAACTCAACTTGCAAACGGCTGCTCACAGGCGCGTGTTTAAGCAATGCTGGCTAGAATGCCGTTCCGAATCGGGGGGAGAGCAGCTGCTCGGGGCATGCGCTGCCTTTTTTCGTAACAGTGAAAACACCTTCTGTTAGTGAAAACAGGTAACTAATGTAGGTCTTTCGTAACAGTGAGGTTTCGTAAAGCGAATGTTCGAAAAGCGGGGGACTCCTGTACAAAATAGAACTATTAACAGAATAAAAAGTAAAGTTTTACAGTTACAGAGAAGATGCAGTGCAGGCAGCCAATAAAGTGTAAGGCCATAATGGGGGAGATTGTGAGGTCAAGATTCCATCTTAATGTACAGGGCAGAGGTTCCCAACTTGGGGTTCACTCACCCCTTCCTTAATGGTATTGGTCCATGGCATCAAAAAAGATTGACAACTCCTGTCCTAGGAAATTATTCAGTAGTCTTATGCCAGTGGGATAGAAGCTGTCCTTGTGGACTTTTGGTCTGTATTGTCATGATTTTATATTTTCAAGAATGTTCTCAACGCTTCCTCAGAAAATGTGGAACATCCTGACTGATTCCCAGCTTGTTAATACTCAGGAGAAGCAGCACCCATGTGCTCCTGATGCAAGGATTCGAGGTTGTGTCCAGTGTCAGCAGTAATAGGAAAGCACTACTTCCTCACACTATTCTGTTTGCCCTATGGTGCTGCACTTGTGAAGGCGTATGGAGCCCAGCAGTGTAGAAGAAAAACAAATGGATATTGTTTGTGGCCAGAAATTGTTGTTGAATGGCTCTTGAGGATTAATGGATGTAGCCAAGCACACAGAATAGAGGTAAAAGCCTGGAATTTTGAGGCAGCAGCATGAATTGCTCTGTCACCATTAGGCAAAACACAATTAGCTTGCCATGACATTTCCTCAAAAGACTTTTTTTTAACCAAAATTGAAGGTGGTTCGGTTTTGATTGTGGTAGAGATTGGCAACTTGGAAGGCCTTAAATGAAACTTAATAGATAAGCATTTGCAGCTATGGCGTGGCAACAGAAGAAGTGAACGCTGAGGAAGCTGTAATGGGTGCTGCTCATGTGGTCCAGTATTTTTCGAAGTTGGTGAGCTGTTTGAACGTTGTTGGAGTTGTACTCTATCTGCCTGTATGAGTGTACTCCTGAGATGTGCCTTGTAGATGGTGGGATGACTTGAGGAAATTAGCATGTAGGCTTTGCTAGAGAAGGCTCAATTGACCTTCTCTTGTGCATGGGCACTTGTCTAGCTAGCCCACACACACTCTCATCAAAGATAATGATTGTGCTGGGGTGGTATCTTGTTTAATAAAATGAGGCAATTAGACTTATTGCAAATGGTCAATGTCTGAGACTATTTTGATGTGAAGTTTCAGGTGTCGTGCCAAATCACTGCAAACTCCAGGAGTGAGATAGAAAATCTGGTTGAGTGATGCCATAACAACAACTCATGTCAGCAAGAGCAAGGACCTGATTAATGATTTCAGGAGGAGGAAACTAGAGGTCATCGGAGGATCAGAGGTAGAGAGGGTCAGCAACTTAAAATTCCTCGGTGTTATTATTTTGGAGCACCTGTTGTGGGCTCAGCATGCAAGTGCAATTACGAAGAAAGGATGACAGCATCTCTGCTTCCTTAAAGCTTGCAGTGATTAGGCAATTTGGCATGACGTCTAAAACTTTGTCAAAATTTTATAGATGTGTAGTGGAGAGTATATTGACTGACTGGCTGCATCACAGCCTGTATGGATTGTCCTTAACGGAAAATCCTACAAAAAGTGATGGATATGGCTTGGTCCATCTCGGGTAAAGCCCTCCCCACCATTGATCATATCTATAGGAAGCATTGTCGCAGGAAAGTTGCATCCATCATCAGGGACCCCCACCACCCCATGCTCTCTTCTCACTGCTACCATCAGGAAGAAGGTACAGAAGCCTCAGGACTCATACCACCAGGTTCAGGAGCAGTTATTACCCCTCAACATCAGGCTTATGAATCAAAGGGGATAACTTCACTCAATTTCACTTGCCCCATCATTGAAATGTTCCCACAACCTATGGACTCACTTTCAAGGACTCTTCATTTCATGTTCTTGATACTTATTACTTGTTTATTTATTATCATTATTTTTTCCTTTTGTTATTTGTACAGTTGTCTTTTGCATACTGGTTGAACACCCAAGTTGGTGCAGTCTTTCATTGATACTATTATTGTTATTATTCTATTATGGTTATAATGAGTATGTCTACAAGAAAATGAGTCTCAGGATTGTATATGGTGACAATAATAAATTTAGTTTGAACTGTACTCTTCAAATGACTATTTAAGAAGCTTACCTTGCAATTTCAGAACCAATTATTCTTTGTATGTTATATTTGAAGGCAATTTAAGTATTGCTCCTTGTATTAAAGGTTACCGTATATTGCACTCTAAGCTTTCTGGTTGTTGTTTGTATTCCTTGTCCAATGCTGCTCTGACAGGAGAAGTGTCACGTATAATTACAGACCATTGAGTCTGAGCGTGGTGGTGGGTAAATTATGGAGGGGAAAATTTTTCTTGAATGGAATAAGTCTTCACTGGAAAGATCTCTGACTAATTCAAGACAGTTGAGAAGGCTATGCCTGTGTGAAATTAACTTGGCAATTTGAGTAGGTAGTGCATTTGATATAGGGCATACAAATTGCACTATGAGAATTGATACATGAAGACAACAGGACATGCGTACAAAGAAAAAGCAGCTGGCCAATGTAATACTAGAGCAGCACATTGCTCTCTCTAGTGCAGAGGGGCAACTGCACGGGACTGGAAAAAGCCGCAGAAAGTTGTGTCAATGCCCCTCCGCACTGAGCACATCTTCAAAAGGCAACGCCTCAAAAAGGCGACATCCATCACTAAGAACCCCTGTCACCCAGGACATGCCCTCTTCTCTTTGCTACCATCAAAGAAGAAGGTACAGGAGCGTGAAGACACAAACTCAGTGTTTTAGGAACTGCTTCTTCCCCTCCCCAATCAGATTTCTAAATGCACAATCAATCTATGTACACTACCTCACTAATTTTTTCCCTCTCTTTTTGCACTGCTTATTTAATTTAGCACATTCAGTGGATTCCAGTGAACTGGGTCACATCGGGACCTGTACATTTGGCACAATAAAGCAGCTACCCCCAATTAGTTGAAGTGTCTTAACACATGCAAATGCACACATCTGAAGCTAGTTAGAAACTTCGGTGACAATCTCCTGCCACAATTAAGCGGCATAGTGCCCCAAATAAGCGAAGGGAATTTAGCTATTTTCTCAATTGTTTTTTGTTCTTTAAAAATTGTCCGAAATAAGTAGCTCCCCTGATTAACTGATGGCCCAATAAACTGCAATCCACTGTACATGTCTATCCACAGCCTCCTCTACTGTAAAGATGAAGCCACACTCAGGTTGGAGGAACAACCTCTTATATTCCGTCTGGGTAGCCTCCAACCTGATGGCATGAACATCGACTTCTCTAACTTCCGCTAATGCCCCACCTCCCCCTCGTACCCCATCCGTTATTTATTTTTATACACACATTCTTTCTCTCACTCTCCTTTTTCTCCCTCTGTCCCTCTGACTATACCCCATGCCCATCCTCTGGGTTCCCCCCTCCCCTTTGTCTTTCTCCCCGGACCTCCTGTCCCATGATCCTCTCATATCCCCTTTGCCAATCACCCGTCCAGCTCTTGGCTCCAGCCCTCCCCCTCCTGTCTTCTCCTATCATTTTGGATCTCCCCCTCCCCCTCCCACTTTCAAATCTCTTATTAACTCTTCCTTCAGTTAGTCCTGACGAAGGGTCTCGGCCTGAAAAGTCGACTGTACCTCTTCCCAGAGATGCTGCCTGGCCTGCTGCGTTCACCAGCAACTTTGATGTGTGTTGCTTGAATTTCCGGCATCTGCAGAATTCCTGTTATTTGCCGCCTTATTGTAATTATGGTTTTTATTAAGTATTGCACTCTACTGCTGTCACAAAACAACAATTTTCATGACATACCAGTGGTATTAATTCCGATTCATTACACAAAGAAGAACATAATCTGCTTGTAACTGCTATGTTAATTAATTTTGTCTTACCCTATCAATGATCTACCTATCCCTGCTCGCCTTCGCTGCCAATGAAAACTGACTTGATTGCTCTCTGCCATTTCAGGAAAAAAGGGGTTTAGGACTAGAAATGTTACCTGTTTCTCATTCCACAGATGCTCTCTGACTTTAAGGGATTTTTTGAGCAATTTTTTTTTGTTTGTATTTCAGCTAACTGGCATATGCATTTTTTTATATGCATCATTTAGGGGAAGGTGTCTATAATAGGTAGAGGAATTTACTTTGAACTTCTTGAAGAAAATTGGAGATCTGGCACCTGCTACGTAGAAGCATGGTAGAGGCAGAAATGCTCATCACGCTTACACATCATCTAAATGGGAATAATCTCTTATAGGCTGGTATAGTTACATTAGTCATGATGGCATGCCCCTGTGTAACAGAGAAAAAGTGCTGGCGGAACTCAGTGAGCTAGGCGGCATCTATGGATAGGAATAACGAGCCGATGGTTCGGGCAGAGACCCTTCACCAGTACTGGGAGGGAAGGGGGAGATAACCAGAACACGAATGCTGCAGAGTGAAAGAATAGTCGATACTGAATAATGGACGATGGGAGCAGTGTATGAACCTGGAGCTCTGACAAAAGAAAACAAACCGTAAACATAGTTTGTTTCTGTCCTCAGATGCCACCTTATTTGCTGAGTTTTTCTGCACTTTCAGCAGGTACAGTTTTTATTTTCGTTTTCAGCATGAAGTACCTTTGAGACAAGGTACTTCCAATCAATATTCTTTAATCTTCGGAGAATAAAACCCAGCCAGCCAATCCTTTTTATCATGCTAATGTGTGGCATAGCTCTCTGGGTGCACCAATACCCTATTACACAAATTGCACAATATTGCACAAATTTCCTATTAGTAGAACAAATATGACCATGCTTTGATGTGTACCTTGGCAAAATAGTGTGCAGGTTGAGAATTTTGTAATTCCAATTAGATCCAAATTGTGTGTCTGTGATAGGTCATTGGAGTGCAAGTACAGTTTAATAGCATCATTTTGAAACTGGACTGCAGAATTTGACCAGATTACATTTTTGCTGAAAAGATACAACTCGGTCATTTTCCACATTGTTGGTAGATGCCAGTTTTATAATGGCAGTGGAAATGTTTAACTGGAAGTGCAGTTGAATCTTTTGCACAGAGGTTTTGGTATTTTAGCTGGGAATGTTGTTGACCTCACCTGTGTGCTTGATGTTAAATGAAGGCCTTCTCATATTATATTATGAGGAACTTGGAAGATGATCAAGTATTCACTTGGCTGACCTTCAAAGTGGATGCAAAATGTTTCCTGTGTTGGGCTGGGAGTTTGATTGTTTATTGTTCAATTGTCTACTTTTATTCTGGGCTAGATGTGCATCAGGCAGCAGAATTAGATTATAACCTGTATATGGTGATTTTTGTTTAGCTCTGTCCTTATATATTCTTTCTATTACTTACCATGCATGTCGACCTGGACAGTTTCATCAGGTTGGTATCATTTACTTGAGTTATGCTGTGCCTCACATCTTATTATTGAGATTAATCCCCCATCTGGCTCAAAATGAGAAAAGTGCATATCCATAAACCAGATTGCGGTGGAATGCAGCTTTGTTCCCCACAGCCCTATCAGAATAATCTATTTTTGTGTTGCTATATTTCTTTGGAACATAATCCAATTGATATTGTAATGATATCACTCTTCAGTGTGCGGACTGAAAGTAGTCTTGTTTATGTCACAGTCACTCAATCACTGGTAAATGCCAGTCTACCATTCCAATATGTGTCTTCAAGGTCCAGTCGATTTCTTCCCTAGAGTTGTGGTGCTTGTCAATGCCTCATATCCAGTTCACTGCTAAGTCTTTCAGGGCTCGGGAACTTTATACACTGGGGTGATAGGACCACTCTTTTGTTTTGGACTGACTTGCACTTCTGGGTGGGGACTGGAGGGAGTGGTCAGTGATGAGTGTTTTTGATTTGATGTGCAGGACCTCTGGAGTCAATTTTGAAGTTTCCAACAGATGGTTTCTCCTGAAGGTGTGTCATCACCTTTGGTAACTTAATTGATAGGCCTAGAACTACTCAGCATTATAACAAGTGCTTCTGGCACCAGCACACCAGTGGAAATTAACCAGGCTTTAATTAATCACGCAGTTAGGCTCTGCCAATCATTGATGCCAAAATAAATTTTGCTGTCTAATTAGAACCCTGGGGACCATATTATGACTGACCACAGTCATAACTAAGGTGGGTTGAAGTCTGTATCATTTGAACTGCCGGCTGATATAGATTGTTATTGACTGTCCAGTTTAATCACTCTCTGATCCAGTGCTCGTCTGACTGTTTATACACCTTGAACTTAATAATTGTCAATTAGTTCAAAGTTTGGTGCTCACATCCAGAGACTTAATTGTCGTTGATCCTTGTTTTTGCTGAAGTATTTTGGTTTCCATTTCTCCAATACAGAAGTGTAAATTTTTCAATTTCATAATTTAGCACTCCAATGATCTCCCTTCTCCGGACTCCAGTTCTGTTAATTACGCTGGTTGTCTCTCGATGTGGTTAAACCTCATGTGATTGAGTCGCATGATTGTTCTTGAGATGGTATCATGGAATATGCATGATAAACTCATTCTGACCATCTTTTGGTGAATTCTTGTTTTGGGTCCACACTATTCTGAAGTGTTCAGTGTTGTTATTTGTGGGAATGTGCATGCATGTGATTGGTTCTAAAGCTGTCAAGAGGTGTGTTTGTCCCATGACATATGTCTTTAATTGCCTCTCTATTTTCCCATTCCCTTCTCATGAATATATTTCACAGTTAAAAACTGTTAAGCCAGGTGACCAAACTGATTAAGTAAGCAGAAAAGCACCAAACTAAAGTTGGTTCATAAACATCCCCATTGTCACGGGTGGCAGACCCTAGCACTTGAGTGCAACAGTCAAGACTGAAGCATTTGTAATTTTCATTCAGAAAATGCAATATTTTCTGCTTGTGATTTTACATCCCAACCAAATCAGGAGTGAGGGATCTGTCTTTCTACTCGCAGCGGGATCCAGTGTTCAACTGATTTGATTGGGTCTGTGAGTTGTCAAGAAACCTCTTATTGTATTGGACACTGCAAAAGCTGAGGGCCTCCAGGAGCATCACAGTTACAGTAATGAAGATTTGTGTTGTGCCTGTACAAACTGTTCCAGTGCATCTGGAGTATCGGAGTATACATGACAATTTTCCTTTTTTTTTGCTGGTTGTTGCTTACGATAAACATTCTGATGAGGGATGAGAAGTGGAAAGTCATTAGCATTATACCAGTGACAGGCAATGACATTTCTTTCAAGAATCAGTCGATAGTCTTGATGCAGGGTTTCAACCTGAAACATCAACATTTCCTCAAAATGTAACACGCTAACACGCTAACCCCCCCCCCACAAATGCTGCTCGACCTGCTGTGTTCCTCCAGCAGATTGTTTGTTGCTCCAGACGTCAGCATCTGCAGTTTCATCCCCTTCACAAATCTTCAGTATTCAATTCAGAAATGGTCAGTCCTGCAGAAACATCATTCATTTGGGTGCCAGGGTAGCATAGTGTTATTATAGCTCGGTACATTGGAATTTGGTGAACAATCCCGATGTCTTCTCAGGAGTTTGTACGTTCTCCCTGTGGAATGCATGGCTTTTCTCTGGCTGCTCTGGTTTCCTCCCACAGCCCAAAGATTTTCTGATTATTAGGTTAATTGGTCATTGTAAATTGTCCTGTGATTACGTTAGAGTTAAATTGAGGGTTGTCAAGGGGTGCTGGGCGACACTGCTCAAAGGGCCTATCTCTGTATGTGTATCTCTAAGTAAAATAAAATAAAATGTGTCCTTCTCCCCACAGGCACTGCTTGCCCTGTTGGCTCTTCCCATCATTTCTGGATTTCAGCAGCAGCTTTGACAGCTTTATCGCTTCCCTTTTTGTTTCTTCTGACTGCTTTCAATAATTTGATAACAAATCCCATTGGGGTCACCTTGGCAAATCCTTGGATATCCCTTTGCCTCGTACTCTCTGCAACTTAAAATTAGCCTGTTTTACCACTTTCATCATGATATTTAATATTTATTTCTGTTATTTTGCACTACGTATTTTAATTTAACTATTTAATAGACATATATACTTCATGTAACTCAGTTTTTTTCTCTATATTTATTTATCATGTATTTCATTATACTGCTGCCATAAAGTTAACAAATTTCATGACTTAAGACCATAAGACATAGAAGCAGAAATAGGCCATTCAGCCCGTTGAGCTTGCTTTGCCATTCCATCATGGCTGATCCCAGATCCCACTCAACCCCATACACTTGCCTTCTCGCCTGATACTTTGATGCCCTGACCCATCAGGAAACGATCAACTTCCGCCTTAAATATATGCACAGACTAGCCCTCCACCGCAGCCTGTGGCAGAACATTCCACAGGTGTATGCCGGTGATATTAAATCTGATTCTGATAATTTGCCTGAAACATTGGATTCTGGGTTTTCCTTCCACAGTTGCTGTCTTGCCAGTGTAAAGTTAGCTTTTAGTACACATGAATTACAAATTAACCTGATTTGATCAGTTGGGTCGTCACCTGAGAACAGTTCAAGGTGACTTGCCATTGTTCAAAAATCACTGGTTTGACATTAAAATCTTAAGTGGTATTTCTCTGAGAAAATTGTATCCTGCCCCCTAGATGGACCTTGTGATTGCCTGAGTAACTGTTAACGTGAGCCTTTACCTAATCTATCGTTTTGTGTAGCCCAGTGGTGTCCTAATTCACGCTACTAAATTTTGTCAAAATGGTTGCCCTGCATGTAAAAAGATCAACTTCTTGTATTGTGTTAGGTTGATGCCCAGTTGCTGCTATTTAATATTGCTTTAGAAATATGTGAGTATTTAGCTGCCAACTTAGTGCAGCAAACTGGAGATATTGTATATTTTGTTATATGAAGAATAATATATTACAATTTGGATTTTATAAACAATATTAATGTTAAATTTCCTTTAGAAAGTTTATTTTGTTTCTATTTGAAGTTTTAAGGAAATTTTATAGGTTAATGTAAGTTTGCTATATGCATACCCTTGGAAATACCTAGTTTTTGGTTTATTGTTGTAACAATTTCAGTCAAAGTTCTACAAACTACAACTCTAGGGTTACATTATCACTGTTACTTGAGATTAAGTGATCCTCCTTGCATTGTACTATGGTACTAAGCTAACATGTAGCTTAGAGGGTGAGTACTCACAATCTTTTTCCTTGGGTTGGGGAATCAAGAATGAGAGGTGAGAGGGGAAAGATTTAATGGGAGCTTGAGGAGCTATTTTTTCCTACAACAGGGTGGTATGTATTTGAAATGAACTGCCACAGGAAGTGTTTAAATCAAGTACAATAACAATTTTTAAAAGGCAGTTGGACAGGTATCTGAATCGAATATTTAGAAGATTATGGGCCAAATGCTGGTAAGTGGGATTAATTGGGATGGGCATCTTGTTCAATGTAGAGCAGTTGGGCTGAAGAACCTGTTTTTGTTCTGCATAATCCTTTCTGGCTCGAGTGCAATACTGAAACTACATTTTCTTTTGTGGCTGGTGCCTTCTGAATCATTTATGAAGTAATTCATGTGTACTAAAAGCTGACTTTACACTGGCAAACTGTTACATGAATATTCCCAGTCTTACCACCTCTGATTTCCATCAATTAGAATTCTGTAGTACTCTCTAACATTGCTGCTCTTTTTTGTAACTTGCCTAGAACTTGTCGCAGGGTCTGCTCTGCACCTATTCTGTATCTGTCAGAAACACCCTGGAATTTTAAGTTTAGGTTTTATGCTTTGGTGAGCTTTGGACAATCATCCTTATCCTTGCTGTGACCAACCATTTCCATTCCAAGCATAACTCAACCATACCCATGTCTCAGTTCATCTGTTCAAATTCTCACCTATGCCTCTTATCTCCAGTTTGATTATTCCAAGCACTCGTAGCTGATGTCCCTGTCTTCCATTGCAGATAAGAGATCATGCATAGCTTTGTTGCTAGTGTTAAAATTAACAATCCTTTACTTATACATTCTCTGTTGGGCAATGCCCCAGTTTTAAAAGATGTCCTTCTTGGATTCTTTCCTGGTATCTCCTGTCCCTGTAACTTTGACCATTGTTTTCTCATAATACAAAAATATCTGCCTATAGATGCCAAGGCCTTCAGTTGAATTCATGAGCCCTGTTGAAGGGTCTCAGCCTGAAACGTCGTCTGTTTATTCCTTTCCATAGATGCCGCCGGACCTGCTGAGTTCCTCCAGCATCTTGTATGTGGAATTCCCTAGAAATCTCTTGCTTGCCAATCGCTTTGCTTCTCCAGTTAACTCTTAAAACCTTGTCCTTTGCCAAGGCCTGTGGTCATCCACCCCAAGATTCTTGTGGCATCAGATTTTCTTATGAAGTCCCTTGTAAGAGCTTTAGGATGCTTTACTATGCTGAAATGTTATTATGCACAGCTATTGGAAGGGTCAAGTTATAATGGTTGTCAAGATGATGTGGTGCAGATGAGATTTAAAAGGTACGATAAAGATAGGAAGATGAATGAGTTGCCATGCTTTTAATCTTTTGTTTTTACTTATTCTTCACATGGAAGGAGACTATTCAGCCTATCAAGTCGATGCTGATTTTCAGAGCGATATCTTAAATCTTCGCTTATTTTTTTGACACCATTTCTTCCTCTCATTCTCAGTAATTCTCTGTACAGGGGTCAATTTACAGTAGCAGTTAAATAAACCAAGCAGCATAGCTATAGAAGTTGGGAAGAAACCTGTTGTGTCATGGAGGAAAACAGAATTCTGTTCTGATGCGCAACTACAATATACTTCTTGAAGGCTCTAATTTACTCTGTTATTAAGAAGAGCACCATGTATCTTGAGTTTTTCTTTTAAGTTGTTTTGAATCATTCCAATCGATAATGGTTAAGCTATGTGTCATCAAGGGAACCAAAAGTACCATCACATTTCACAGAGCAACATAATGTGTTTGTAGCATATTTGGACCAGAGTAACTCAAGAGCCATCAGCAACTACACAGTTATTGTTTCACCAGGCAACAGTCCAATAAACACACTTACTGAGAGTGTAAATTCTGAGCATGACCAGCGGGACCATTCACATTGACGTGCGGTGTCTATTAATGAATTCAGTACAAGTTACTGAAAGTGCAAATTTTCAGTGTCATTTCAGGGGAAGAATAATGCCAATCATTTTTTTTCCATTCTGGCTCCATGTAACTTCAGAATGTATGTGCTATTTGGTTCAGAAAGGAGGGACATCTGATGGACCTTAAATAGAAGTGGATTGGGTGGATTAATGCAGGTGAATTGGTTCATTAGTGGATCAGATCTTTTGAACCCATTTTTTAAAAATAATATTTGCACGCAATGAATTACTTAAATATGACTGTTTTATTCAAAAACACAAAATTCCATCGATGCTGGAAATCCACAGCAACACATACAAAATGCTGGAGGAGCTCAGCAGGTCAGCCAGCATCTATGGAAATGAATAAGCATTTGATGTTTCAGGACAAAACCCTTTCTTCTTTAATGGGTGTAGCTTTATCCTAAAGGTGGTTATTTCTTTTTCCAACCTCCCCCTTTCCCTTTATCCAGTAATACGATGCAGTATTAGCAATAGCCACCAAAAATTGACCTGAACTGCCTTATTTGTTGAAAAACCAGTTAATTTTGTAATACATATCACAAAGAAATCATTTTATTAATATGGTATGCTTTTGAAGAATATATTAAAGTTTTAAAAATAACCATGCCAGATTAAATGTAATAGCCATCCTCTGCTTACTTGTCAGGCCATTGCTTGTGTAATCTGTTCAGCCATGGGAAAATGATGTGGGCAACGCAGGTCACGTGTGCTAGCTTGCGCTGTCCGACACAAGGCAATATGATTTGATTGGCCGGTTCTGGGATGGTAGTGATGAGACAGGTTTGAGGACAGGCATAAAGACGACTGGAAAAATTACCCAAGGGTTTGATCAGGCTTGCACTGTCACAGCAGAGTGCTGATAATAATAGGACCCCTTAGGTTTAAAAGCTGTGCGTTGCAATTCCCACTGTTAATCACATTGCTGCACATTTTTTAGGATCAGTCTTTAAAGTCAGATGAATATAACAGCTCTTATTTGTGGGCTTAGGCAGTGACACTATTAAATTAGCAATTGATCTTGATGCTCTGTTAAAATATTTTAATTGTTTTTTTTAAAGGAAAATGGCAAAAATCTAACAGTGTTTGTATTTACACTGTGCTGTGGGGTCTACAATGATCAAGAAAATTGCTCTGTGTTCTTAGTTCTGATTATGTGGTTTCACCAGATTCTCACAGCTTCAGTGATCCTGACATGAAAGTACCTCGCAGGGCTGCTGTTGGGTTCATGTCTGTCAGGGCATGTAATGAGTTTCTCACTGCAACAAGCTACCCCTCCCCCCTCCCCCCCTTCTGCAAACCAGCATACCATGCTTTTGTGTCTTTGCTGTATTTGCTGCTTATCCTATGGAGGAGATGGCATTAGTTGTTCTGCAGCAGGTGGAGCTGCTGCAGTGTATTCAGCTCAGCTGACTCTGGCATTCAGACCCCCTCCGAGACCCTTGGCCTGGGAGATATTACTACTTGGCAGGAATGTGTTTCTTGGAAATGAGGACGGCCAAATGATGGCAGGTTTACTGCGAAATTTTAAATACAAATAGTGTGAATCTGCGTCAGAAGGTGAACAAGAGTTGTGTTTGTGGGGGAGTGTTGGAATGAGAGGAGGGGGATAGAGAGAAGTAAAAGTACTGTGAGGAATGCAAGTCCATCAAGGAGCTTTCAAAAGTGAAGATACCACAGACATGGAGTAGAAACTGAGAGGCTCTAAGCCGTTGCTTACTGAGCCGTTCAGTCCCTCTGTCATTTTTCATTGATTAGCCTGGAATTAACATGTCTCCTAGCATCAAAAACTTGGATTGTTTCTCACCAATGCTGTGTCACTGCAAAGTGGCGTGTACCAACAACACTATATCATTGATGTTTGGATGTAAGGTGGGTTGAAATGATGTTCCTGCATGTATGTTTTGAAAATGCAGTGAGAGTCACTGATGCATTTGTAAGCCTTTTTAAGTGTCTGCAAACCGATGTCAATATTAGGACTGTAGATTAAAAAGCCTTCTCTTAAAAGATGCTGAGATTACACACTGCAATTCAATCAATGGGAGATAGTGAACTCAGCTGTTTAGCTCAGGCATCTTACAAACTACTGTATGTAAAGTGCGATACACAGAAACTGCTGCTCTTCACGATGAGAATCCTATTAAAATGTGCTGTGATATTGCTGCTTAATGCTGTTAGAATTTGATATTTGTGAAACACTCTCAGCAGCAGTGCTTTTCATTTACTGTGCAGTATTTACAGCAGTGAAGAGGGTATGGTCTTTTGACATTTTTATCTTGTTTGGATATTAATATGATTTTTTAAAAAATGACAATTACACTGTTATAAAATGGGATTCTTTGAAATTCATTCATAGAATTTAGAGCTAGACTGGGGCAAATGCTGATATTGTTGAGTATTTTTCATCTAGTCATGCTTTTGGATTTGAATTGAAGTTCAGCTGAAAATGCTGCAGCTAAAGATGTTGTGTTTACATGTCGTCTAAATAAAAGACAATATTTTTATTGAAGAGAATGAGGTTAAATTTATTTTCAGCTGTATTATAAGTGTAAAAATTGCATGACTAATGTAGCCACCCCTTGATTATATTCTCCCTCTGAAAATAATCCATTTTGAAACATAGCCCATTTGAATTGTATTTATTCCAGTCAATATTGGTTAAAAATCAATAAAAAATGTTGGCATTTTAAACATAAATAGGCTTTCCCAGAGTACTCCCAGCAACTGTCTTACTTTGGATATTTTTTTCCTGGGGATTTGTAGGGTGTATTTATGATCTTTGTTAAAATTAACAAAAAACTTCTTTTGCCTATCTGGTCTGCCACCCCTTCATTTCACTGCAGTGGTTTGTGACTTAGTCAATTTATGCCAGCTTTAGCACCTACGGATGGTTTTCAGAGCTACAAGGTAACTTTGTAAGAGGACTTAAAGACATTCTGGAGTGATGAAAAGATGCAGTCTGGCTTTAAAGTAACATCATTGTTATAACATGGTGAGCTGATGGATGTGATCAGTCATACTAAACAAACTGTGACCAGTTGCAGAGCCAAGTTAGTATTTTAGAATTGGTTGAATCTACCAGATATGATTAGTAGAGTGGCTTAGATTGGTCAGGATCCCTTTTATTGGGCAAAGTAACTTGTATGCCTTGTAACTCCTTCATTCTTCACAAATGTCTGTATGAAAGCATTTGACTTTTAAGATTTGTCGATCCTGATTTCATTTTGCAGTTTACAAAACTTAAGTCTGCGCAAATAAATGGAACAATTTTTTTTTCAATGGCCTTTGGTTAACGATGTCCTAATCTAGCTCCCCGGATCTTCCCTTATTTTAGGTTATGTTTTCATGGTTGTTGCATGGCTTTTAATATATTAGCAAAGCACATAATTTGTTGGTTGAATATAAATTGACAGCATAAGGTAACACAGCTGAGCCTATTGCTGTATTTGTGTAGCACACTTATAGCGAAAAACAGATACTACTTTTTACATAGCTCCTTGCGACAAGTAGCAATTGTTTTAGGACGTGTCGCATTAAGAGCCACATACTGACATAGACATTTTGATATATCTGAAAGTAGGCACCTCTGACAAAGTGGCACTCTGTTCTGTACTGTTAATTTAGAAGATTTCTTCAAGCCTGCAGATGTCTTTTTCAACGCACCACTGGATAGCAGTCCAGAGTGTTTATTCTACAGACCTAAGTTTGCTTTAGCTTATTGCAGGTCTTATTCTCTCTGCTAACCCAGTTGAAGGTGAATAACATGAGAAGAAATAAAAACACACATTTTGATTTATTTGGTTCTCTACTACTCATGGTGCAGATCCCCCACTGAGCTGGGTTAGTTTTTAATTGAGAGTAAAAATGCAAATAAGATTACCTATTTAAAAAAACGGGCAAAAACATTCTGAAGTTTTTGATGAGAACAAATGGTGAAGAGACAATTGATAGCATGTGGTCCAACACATGAGAGTCTTGCAAATGTACATACAATATTATGAGCTTTCAATATATCCACTGAAGTTTGTTTCTTTAATTAAAAGCAAGGGTTGAATTCATTTGCAACAATAATAAATGTAAAATCAATTTGGCGATATTATATGCTGTTTGTGTTTTAACAATTAAAAATAGGAAATGCCTGAAATATTCAGAAAGTTAGACAGGATTTGTGGAGAGGGAAACAGTTAACATTTCAGGTCGCTAAATTTTTGCCTGACCGTTGAGCTGAAATGTTAACTCTTTCTACTAATGTTTTCTGACATAACTGAAAATACCAAAGCATTTTCGATTTTCTTCCCCTGGTTTTCAGAACTTGCAGTTGCTTGCCCTAAATGCTTCTTGCCTTTATTGCTTATTCCATAATTCATGAAAAATTGAATTTTGTTTCATTTATAAAACATCTTATAATTAGTCCCATTAGCTTTTGAATTCAGGTGTATTTAGCCTTCCGAATTTTTTTCCTCTCATGAAAACTGGGGTAAGTAAATCTGTGGTTTTGAACATCAGCAACCATGACATTAGGTTGATAGGTTAGCATTTGATTCAGCAAGAAATAATTCTACTGTCAAAAGGTTATTGTATCAATTATTATGAAAAGGTTATCTCTCGTTGTGAAGTTTTAATGTTTAATACAGTTTTGCTACTGGATTAGGGTTGTGTGTGATGCCATTAATTTAAAAAAAATATGTGGCTGCTGTTTGGACATGTAAGTAATCGTGAACATAACATATTATCCCGGCATTTTGTCTAAGACCTGTCCAGGAACTTCTGTGAGCGAAGCTTTGCAGCAGTTTGAAGATGCACTGAATGTGAACTCAAGCCTCTAAGAAATACCTGTTAGAAAGAATATTAAGGAATATTTGAAACTTCAAAATACCTGCCTATGAGTAGTAAGATTTAAGCACTAAGCTATTCTGCAGCTAGTAAAGATGCGTTGTTGGAGATTGAGGGTAAGGATAGAATAAATGTTGCCTGTCGTATTGCAGGTTTGATATAGAACCATAGAACATTACAGCACAGAAACAGGCCTTTTTGGTCCTTCTTGGCTGTGCCGAACCATTTTTCTGCCTAGTCCCACTGACCTGCATCTGGACCATATCCCTCCATACACCTCTCATCCATGTACCTGTCTGAGTTTTTCTTAAATGTTAAAAGTGAGCCCACATTTACCACTTCATCTGGCAGCTCATTCCACACTCCCACCACTCTCTGTGTGAAGAAGCCCCCCATTGTTCCCTTTAAACTTTTCCCCCTTCACCCTTAACCCATGTCCTCTGGTATTTTTCTCCCCTAGCCTCAGTGGGAAAAGCCTGCTTGCATGCACTCTATCTATACCCGTCATAGTTTTATATACCTCTATCAAATCTCCCCTCATTCTTCTACGCTCGAATACAGTCCGAACCTATTCAACCTTTCTGTGTAACTCAGTTTCTCAAGTCCCGGCAACGTCCTTGTTAACCTTCTCTGCGCTCTTTCAACCTTATTAATATCCTTCCTGTAAGTTGGTGACCAAAACTGCACACAATACTCCAAATTCGGCCTCACTAATGCCTTACACAACTTCACCATAACATTCCAACTCTTATACTCAATACTTTGATTGATAAAGGCCAATGTACCAAAAGTTCTGTTTATGACCCTATCTACCTGTGACGCCACTTTTAGGGAATTTTGTATTTGTATTCCCAGATCCCTCTGTTCTACTGTACTCCTCAGTGCCCTAGCAATTTTACCTTGTATGTTCTACCTTGGTTTGTCCTTTCAAAGTGCAATACCTCACACTCGTCTGTATTAAACTCCATCTGCCATTTTTCAGCCCACTTTTCCAGCTGGTCCAAATCCCTCTGCAGGCTTTGAAAATCTTCCTCACTGTCTACTACACCTCCAATCTTTGTATCATCAGCCAATTTGCTGATCCAATTTACCACATTGTCATCCAGATCATTGATATAGATGACAAATAACAATGGACCCAGCACTGATCCCTGTGGCACACCACTAGTCACAGGCCTCCACTCAGAGAAGCAATCCTCCACTACCACTCTCTGGCTTCTTCTATTGAGCCAATGTCTAATCCAATTTACTACCTCTCCATGTATACCTAGTGAATGAATCTTCCTAACTAACCTCCCATGTGGGATCTTGTCAAAGGCCTTATTGAAGTCCATGTAGACAACATCCACTGCCTTACCTTCATCCTCAATCCCGAAAAACTCTAATAGATTGGTTAAGCATGACCTACCACGCACAAATCCATGTTGACCCTCCCTAACAAGTCCCTGTCTATCCAAATACTTGTAGATCCTATCTCTTAGTACTCCTTCCAATAATTTACCTACTACCCACAACAAACTTACCAGCCTAAAATTTCCCGGATTACTTTTAGAACCTTTTTTAAACAACAGAACAACATGAGTTATCCTCCAATCCTCCAGCACCTCACCCGTAGACACCAACATTGTAAATATATCTGCCAGGGCCCCTGCAATTTCAACACTAGTCTCCTTCAAGGTCCGATGGAATACCCTGTCAGTTCCTGGGGATATATCTACTCTGATTTGCCTCAAGATAGCAAGCACCTCCTCCTCCTCAATCTGTATAGGTTCCATGACCTCACTGCTTGTTTGCCTTATTTCCATAGACTCCATGTCAGTTTCCTTAGTAAATACAGATGCAAAAAAACCATTTAAGATCTCCCCCATTTCTTTTGGTTCCATACATAGCCAACCACTCTGATCTTCAAGAGGACCAATTTTATCCCTTACTATCCTTTTGCTCTTAATATACCTGTAGAAGCTCTTTGGATTATCCTTCAACTTGACTGCCAAAGCAACCTCATATCTTCTTTTAGCCCTCCTGATTTCTTTCTTAAGTTTTTTTTTGCACTTTTTATACTCCTCAAGCACCTTATTTGCTCCCTGTTTCCTACACATGTCATAAATCTCTCTCTTTTTCTTTATCAGAGTTCCAATATCCCTTGAGAACCAAGGTTCTTTATTCTTATTCACTTTGCCTTTAATCCTGACAGGAACATACAAACTCTGCACTCACAAAATTTCTCCTTTGAAGGCCTCCCACTTACTAATCACATCCTTGCCAGAGAACAACCTGCCTCAGTCCACGCTTTTTAGATCCTTTCTCATTTCTTCAAATTTGGCCTTTTTCCAGTTTAGAACCTCAACCCGAGGACCAGACCTATCGTTATCCATGATCAAGTTGAAACTAATGGTATTATGATCACTGGAACTGAAGTGATCGCACACACTTCCGTTACCTGTCCTAATTCGTTTCCCAATAAGAGATCTAATATTGCATTCTGTCTAGTTGGTACCTCTATATATTGATTTAGAAAACTTTCCTGAACACATTTTACAAACTCTAACCCGTCTAGACCTTTAACAGTATGGGAGTCCCAGTCAATACGTGGAAAATTAAAATCCCCTACTATCACAACTTAATGTTTCCTGCAGTTGTCTGCTATCTCTCCGCAGATTTGCTCCTCCAATTCTCACTGACTATTGGGTGGTCTATAATACAACTCCATTAATGTGATCAGACCTTTCCTGTTTCTCAGCTTCACCCATATGGCCTCGGTAGACAAGCCCTCTAATCTGTCCTGCCTGAGCACTGCTGTAACATTTTCCCTGATTAGCAATGCCACCCCTCCATTCTTCATTCCTCTGCCTCTACCACGTCTGAGGCTACGTCCACACTACGCCGGATAATTTTGAAAATGAAGCCTTTTCTCTTCGTTTTGATCCTCTGTCCACACTAAAACACCATTTTCATCCCCCGAAAACGGAGATTTTCAGAAACTGTCTCCAGAGTGAATAAATCTGAAAACGCCGAATATCCGTTGCAGTGTGTACGGGGTAAACGGAGCTTTTTAAAACCGCTGTCATGACGTGCCGGAACAGATGGCGGCAGCCCGGCATTTCATTGTTTTCTTATTATTCTTCTTCTTATTATTATTACTACTACTACTTTATTGTTGCCATACAATTGATACTAGAGTGTACAATCATCACAGCGATATTTGATTCTGTGCTTCGCAGAACCTAACAATTTCAGAACAGACGGCAACGAGACTGAAGCCAGAAGAGTTAGAAATGTACTCACCAAATACTTTGACCCATAGCTTACTGAATAAATAAATATACTCACTTTGCCCTGTTTTCTGTCCTTGCTTGTATGAAGGTGGTTTACCTATTTATGCAAGTACTTTTCTGACAATAGGTGTCTAACAGCCTAATGTAACATTGTATGGAAATACAAGATAACACTGATGCAGACATATTTTATACATTTAACAAGGTGCTTTATTAATGCAACAGAGTTAGTCAGTTTTTCAATGTTCATCGTCAGCCGAGTCATGATGTCCATGAACTCCCTGTCGGTTGCCTCCATACACTCCAGTATTTGTTTTTTTTAGTTTTAAGTTCTCCTGCGCAAGAGCCAAGAGCAGTTCCTTTTAAGTTTTTCTACTCTGTAACTGGACAAATGTGCACCAAGTATACCGTTTCCTCTTCGCTTGTTTTCTGTGTGTCCTGCGCATACCCAGTAGGAGGAGATTCACCCAAATATTCGTCTAATGTGGACAGAGATATTTTGAAAAATGCTTAGTGTGTACGCCTGTGGTTTTTACTCGAAACTGGCGTTTTCAAAATTATCCAGCGTAGTGTGGACGTAGCCTGAAACATCGGAACCCTGAAACATTAAGCTGCCAGTCCTGCCCCTCCTGTAGCCGAGTTTCACTAATGGCTATAATGTCGTAATTCCATGTGTCAATATACGCCCGGAGCTCATCTGCCTTCCCCACAATACTCCTTGCATTGAAATAAACACACCTCAGAAGATTATTACCACCACACGCAAAACCCTTCTATTTGTGACTTTGCATGAACTTTTAACATAATTTATTTTCACCCCCACTCCACTATCTGCTCTGGCACTCTGGTTCCCATCCCCCTGCAAATCTAGTTTAAACCCTCCCAATAGCACTAACAACCTCCCTGCAAGGATATTGGTCCCCTTGTACAAAAGTAGTTCAGGTATAACCCGTCCCTCTTGTACAGGTCCCACCTGCCCCAGAAGAGGTCCCAGTGCTCATGGAATCTGAAACCCTGCCCCCGACACCAGTTCCTCAGCCACGTGTTCATCTGCCAGAGCATCCTATTCTTACCCTCAGTGGCACGTGGCACAGGTAGCAATCCTGAGATCACCACCCTCGAGGTCCTGTACTGCTAGTGCTTGTGTTTTTGTCCTCTTGAGTTGTCATGGCTTATAGCCTTCAGCTTTTTTTTCCAAATGTTCCTTCAACTTGTTAAAAAAATTATCAGTATGTAAGCACACCTTTTCTATCCTACACCCCTACCTTTCATTTTATTTAGTCCCTTTCTGGTAGACCTTTCACCTAATGATTACAATTTTCATTAAGTAACTATGATGCTGATATTGATATGCCTTCAGGAGGTCTGCAGTGATTCAAGAAGGCAGCTCACCATCACCTTTGCAGACAACTGAAGGCTGGCAATAAATGTCGGTGTTATCTGTGACATCCACATAAACTCTTTCCAATTATAAGGTTAAGCATGGTTCTTTTGCACATTACTGTTAAGCAGGTAAAAGTCAATAGGATTTTTAAAAACATTTGGTTGGAGAACATTCTAAGTGGCTGCATCACTGTCTTGTGTGGGGGTGAGCTACTGCACAGGATCGAAGTAAGCTTGCAGAGAGTTCAGCTCCATTTTGCGCACTAACCTCCATAGCATCCAGGACATCTTCAAGGATCGGTGCCTCAAAAATGTGGCGTCCATCGTTAAGGACCCCCACCACTCAGGGCGTGCCGTCTTCTAATTCTTACCATCAGGAAGGAGGTACAGAAGCCTGAAGGCACACACTCAGAAATAGATTCTTCCCCTTTGTCATCCAATTTCCAAATGGTCATTGAACTCATGAACACTACCTCACTAGTTTTTATTTCTTAAAATAAAAAGTATTTTTATTTTATTTAAATAAATTACTTTTCATTTATTTAAAAATGTTTTGCATTACTTATTTAAATTAATTATTTAATATAAATATATTCTTGCTGTAATTCACAGTATTTTGTTCTCTATGTTATTGTGTCTTGCATTGTACTGCTACCACAATGTTAACAAATATCACGGCATACACTAGTGATATTAAACCTGATTCTGATTCAGATTCTATCTTGGGGCATCCTGTGATTAGTTGAAGGGCATCGCACAAATGCCTGTTTGTCTCAGCCCTGTTAACTTTGGTGTCCTGCAATGCAGTATTATAGGGTAGAATCTAAAAAATGTTCTCATTTGAAGATGCGAAGTCCTGACACCTTTAGATTCTCTTACGTTCATTAAGTGCTGTTCAAATCCACAGCATGAATTTACCTCAGATGTTGTGGTTGTTTAATATGTGTTCAGCATGGTACTTAAGATAGCAGAGATAAGTAACTAGTGAAATATGTTTTGATTTTTGTGGAGGAATGACTATTGGCCAAGATTTTGGGAGAACATTTCTTCAGAGATTCTAAGTAGCTTTTGTTTACCCTCATAGGCAGATAGTCATCATTGGCTGTAATGCAGAAATTCAGAACTTTAAGGTCTGCATGCCTCGAAGAGCAGTGGGAAAAGTTGAACAATAATCTAAAAGCAGTATTCTGCAAAATAGTGGTAATACCCAGCAGGTCACCATGTACTTGCAGGGAGAGAATTGATATTTTAGGGTGGCAGCCTTGCATGAGAACACTTCGGTTCTATGCAATTTGAAAAATACACTAATATCACAGAATATACTTTGTGCTGATGACCTTGATGATTTATAATGTAACTCTTGCCTCAGGAATTCACAATGCCACTTTCCTGGGATAAGGTAAAACAAATAGAATTGTCCAGTTACTCATTTGTCCTTTTGATTAAAAATGTGGGCAATACCTCATGGGGAACATAAATCTGAAGAATTTAGTTCAAATCCCCTTTTGCCACAGGACGTTTCAGGAACGTACAATGCCTATAAAAACTATTCAACCCCTTGGAAGTTTCATGTTTTATTGTTTCATAACATTGAACCACAGTAGATTTAATTTGGCTTTTTTGACACTGATCAACATTTGACTGTTTTTTTGTGTCAGAGTGATCTAAATTAATTACAAATGTGAAACACAAAATAATTGATTGCATAAGTATTCGTGTCCTTTAATATGACACACCAAATCTTCACTGGTGCAGCCAGTTGGTTTTAGAAGTCACATAATTAGTTAAAGTGTCCTAGCTTTATATAAACCTGTGTGCAGTCAAGGTATTTCAATTGATTGTAGTACAGATACACCTGTATCTGGAAGGTACAACTGCTGGTGAGTCAGTATCCTGGCAAAAACTACACCATGAAGACAAAAGAACACTCCAAGCAACTCTGCGAAAAGGTTATTGAAAAACATATGTCAGGAGATGGATATAAGAATATTTCCAAGTAATTGAATATCCCTTAGAGTACAGTTAAATCAATCATCAAGAAATGGAAAGAATATCACATAGCTGTAAATCTGTGTAGAGCAGGCCATCCTCAAAAACTGAGTGACCCTGCAAGAAGGAGACTAGTGAGGGAGGCCACCAAGAGACCTATGACATCGCTGGAGGAGTTGCATGCTTCAGTGGCTGAGATGGCAGAGAATGCACATACAGCAACTGTTGTCCGGGTGCTTCACCAGTCACAACTTTATGGGAGAGTGGCAAAGAGAAAGCCACTTGAAAAAAAAATCACATGAAATTTTGGCTAGAGTTTGCCAGAAGGCATGTGGGAGACTCTGAGGTTGGCTGGAAGAAGGTTCTATGCTCTGATGAAACCAAAATTGAGCTTTTCGGCCATCAGACTAAACACTATATTTGGCGTAAGCCAGACGCTGCACATAATTAGAAAACACACCATCCCTGCCATGAAGCATGGTGGTGGCTGCATCATGTTGAGGGGATTCCTCACTGCAGCAGGCCCTGGGAAGGCTTGTGAAGGTAGAGGGTAAAATGAATGCAGTAAAACACAGGGAAATCCTGGAGGAAAACCTGATGCTGTCTGCAAGAGAACTGCGGCTTGGGAGAAGATTTGTTTTCTAGCAAGACAGTGACCCCAAGCATAAAGCCAAAGCTACATAGCTACATAGGAATGGCTTAAAAACAACAAGTTAATGTCCTGGAGTTGCCAAGTCAGAGTCCAGACCTCAATCCAATTGAGAATTTGTGACTAGACTTGTAAAGGGCTGTTCACTCATGATCCCCATGCAACCTGACAGAGCTTGAGCAGTTTTGTAAAGAATGAGTAAAAATTGCAATCTCCAGATGTACAAAGCTGATAGAGACCTATCCACACAGACTCAAGGCTGTAATTGCTGCCAAAGGTGCATCTACTAAATACTGACTTGAAGGGGGTGAGTAATTAAGCAATCAATTATTGTGTTTAAACGTTGTAATAAATTTAGATCAATTTGTAGAAATTTGTTTTCACTTTGACACGGAAGAATCTTTTCTGTTGATCAGTATCAAAAAAACCAAATTAAATCCACTGTAATTCAATGTTGTAAAACAATAAAACATGAAAATTTCCAAGGGGGGGGAGGGTGAAGGCACTGTATATCCATCATCAGTGATTGAGACCACAGTATTAGCAGACTATAGTCTTTAAAAAAATTACAAAACAGTATCTGTAAGCAGAGAAACAGTAGCATTTCAGCATTTTCTGTTTTTTATATCAGATTTTCAATTGTCTGCAATTTTCCTTTGAATTTTATTATAAAAAGATGTCTGGTTCAGCAATTTGTTTTTGGCGAAGGAATCTGCCATTGTGTGGTTGACGATTAGGTAATTTCTAAAAAGACGTAGTAAGCCACTCTGTTCAAGGGCAGTTGAAGGATGGACAAATGCTGCTACTATTGCTGGTGATGCCCACATTGGATGAAATAATTATCTATAAAAGGTATTATAACCTCAACATTCAGTGCTGAAAGGAGATACCTGTTCTTAAAAGTTGCTGAGACTTTACAATGCTGTGTCCACAATGAAGATTTGTTTAGTATACTTGAGGCCTTTAATCATAAGGAAATACAAAGATTTGAGCTTTGGGCAGAAATGTGAATTAACCTACAAGCAGAGACAGGAGCAAGACTGCACATTCTGGAAATCTGGATCAACGTACACATGCAATACTGGAGGAATGTGGGGTTGGAAGGGGTAGTTGGTCAGGCAGCTTATATGGGGAAAACGAAAGGTCGACGTTTTGGGATGAGACCCTTCATTGGGATCCGGATGAAGGGCCTTAGCCTGGAATGTCAACTGCTACTTTTCTTCCGTAGGTATGGCCTGATCTTCCGAGTTTCTCCAGTGTTGTGTGTGTGTTGAATACAGCTCTATCACAATCCTTTGCATGCTGGAAGTGGAGGTCTTTCTGATCTGCTCCTGCTCTTTTGTATGAGCTGTGGATCATTGTTGATCTTTTTTTCCAAAATGTATAGCATTCATAATTTTAAGATGATGGCTTGATCTTCTGGTAAACCATAAAAAGGTAAAGAAAAGGGTCAGAGTCTACCATCCAACCTGTGCATACCAGTTATAAATGAGAATGAGGTTAGGGTTATGTTTTAAAATTAAAGAGTATTTGCATTGAAGAAATGATGGTCTTAGAGAGACTGTTAAATGCTTTAAGTATTATAGTTTGAATAATTGTCGTTTTTCCTTCCCCTTGACTGGTCTATTCTGTCCTCTGGATCCGAACAAATCTGGCCCTTAAATTAGGCAATTTCACCATTCAATAAGAGCGTTGTGAAGAGCGAGGTGAAAAGTATTTGAATGTGACATTGCAATCAATATAGATGAAAACTTATGCCTTGGTTGATACTTGTCACTGACTGTTGATAGTTGTGGATAAGGAAACCATGCCTCAAATGCTGATGTTTTTACGCACACTTGTTAGATTGCTGTATCAATGGTGATGCATATAAATTGCATGTAAATGATTTGTACTGTCTGATAACTTCCAATGTTGTGACTGGTTAGGTTTTATTCTGGTTTATTATTTAAAACTCTTCCATGCTGCAGGTTGGAAGAGTGGGCTTTAAATGTCAGCCCTGTTTTGGTATCTCTAAGTTTTTTCTGAGTATAAATTTCATCTTTATTTTGCTGATTTTTGTTCTGTTTACTGTATACTATAATTTGAAGCCTTAAATGGAGACATTCACAATGTTATCCTAGTTTCAGCTGATGACCTTCCATTATAAGGTTAAAGGGCAAATGTTTGCAAATTGTGGAATGTTCAGTTCCTTTAATACGCCTTTAGGAAACATGCAGCAAGGATGATGCAACATTGAGGCATGGACTAATAAGTGGCAAGCAAAAGTTGGTCCCAGGCAATGGCCAACACGAACATGAATGTCTGACCACTTAGTACTCATGACATTGCCATTGCTGAATCTCACACCATCAGTATCTTGGAGGTCAGAAATTCAGCTGAACCTGCCCAGTAAATATAGTGGTCCTAGAATCTTGTCAGAGGCAACGCATTCTTCTGATCTCCAAGTATTTGCAAATGCCGGCATACCTTTGGGATCTGGGAGAACATTGGAGCCTCAAGAAGTCAGGGGAGGTAGGTGTTGGAGCAGGACTGGTGGTTTGCAGTCACAGAGAATAAGGACACTCCATTCAGCATCTGAGAGAATGGAACCTGAGCTGTCTTCAACTTTGAGGCAGCACACCTCTACAGTGCATAATGTGGCGTACTTAATTAAGGCTAGATATTAATTCCTTAGACTATTGTTGGCTTACAAGTGAATGCATCATAACCTATGACGACTACTACTACTACTACTACTTCGACTCAGGCCTAGGGGGACCCTGGACCCCTGGACCCCTGGACCGCAATCATTAAGGACAAAATCCAGGTTCCTCTCAAGTCACATTCAGTGGGGATCTGGAAATGTATCATCATCTAAATCCTTCCAACAGCAGGACAGTAGGACTGCAGTGGTTTCAGGAAGTAGCTTTTCACCACCACCTTGAAGATAGTTAGGAGCTGTACAGTGGTGTAACAAGTCGCAGGCCAGACTTAATCCTACCCTTTGGTCCTGTGTGGGATTTGCACATTTTTCCTATGGCAATGTTCAAAAGTTCAAAGTAATTTTATTATCAAAATACGTATGTTTCACCCTCAGATCATTTTCTTGTGAGGAATCACAATGAAAGACCGCACCCAACAGGATGGGCAACAACTAATTTGCAAAAAAAAAATTCAGACTGTGCAAGTACAAAAGAAATAAAAATGATAATAAATAAATAAGCAGTAAATATAGAGAACATAAAGTGAAGAGTCCTTGGAAGTGATTCCATTGGTTTTGGGAACAGTTCAGTGATGAGGCATCATTTTAGTGATGTGGAGTGGAGTTTATCCCCTCTTTTTCAAGGGCCTGATGACTGAGGGGCAATAACTATTCCTGAACCTGATGGTATGGGTCTTGAGGCTCTTGTACCACCTTCCTGATGGCAGCAGCGAGAAGGGAGCATGGTCTGGATGGTGGGAGTTCTTGATGGACACTTTTCCTGGGACAGCCTTCCATGTAGATGTGCTTTATGGTGGGAGAGCTTTACCTATGACCGGGCCATATCCACTATATTTTGTCAGCTTGTCCTGACGAAGCCATTGCAGTTTCTGTACCAGATCATGATGCAACCGGTCAATATACTCTCCACCACACATCTACAGGAGTTTGTCAAAGTTTTAAACTTTGACAGAATTGCGTTGCAAGTCAGCATAGACTTGATGGACAGCATGGTGTCCTTTTGTAAACCATGCCAGTCTTGCCAGTGAATTCTCTACCCGTTTATTAATAAGAAAGATATTCAGTGATAATTTGTGATATTTTCGGATCATCGATAGTTGGCGCTACAGCAGTGACTTACTGCGTTTAAGATTTGAAGCATTAAAACTGAAGTCTGAAAGTAGAGATGGAGATTGAAGATGTGAAGGGAAAAACTTCTTTAGGGATCACTTTAGGGATCACTTTTTCCATAGAGTGTGGTGGGTATATGGAGCAAGATGCCAGAGGAAGCTATACAGATGGATATATTTACAGTATTTAAGAGACATTTAGACAAGTAGTGAATAGAAAAGATGTAGAGGGATATGGGCGAATGGGATTTGCTTAGATTGACATCACTGTCAGGATGGATGTGTTGGGCCAAAAGGTCTGTTTCTGTACTATGTGACTCTTTCCCTCTGTGACTATAAACTAATTCTGAATTGGATCATTCAGAATTCTGTTAGATTTAAATGTTTAAATCTAATGTCAAAAGACTTATTTGGGGAGCATACGGCCAAGGCAGTTGTCAGGTTTATTCTCTTAGCCACCTTGCATTAAAAAATTTTAAAGTTAATTTCTCTCCAAGATTAATTAACCAAATTGAGGCTCGTTTACTCCATCTGAGTGCTGTACAGGTTAAAAGCCAATAGTTAAAAAGATATTCAGTGAATTTGAATAGAGTGAGAATAGAGAATAAAAAAGTGTTTTCAAAAAATAGTCTTAAGCATCTGAGCACCTCAGTGAACTGTAATTCATTGATTGCCTCTCAGTGTTTTGGAATGCAAAATGCGGAGAAGTGTTGCATATCGAGATGATGATGTGACCTTATTTTGTGTTGTTGTTGTTTAACCTCAAGCATATGGCAGGAAGGAAGTGAACGTAATTGACATTATGTGTAAAAAAAAAACACACACATAATTTTTGACTGTGACTTGATTCAGCTTTGTTTCAGTTTTGGTTGATGGAATATGAAGTTAGTTTTGCTTTAAGCATTTGCAGCATTCTGTTCGCTTGACCGGAGCTCTTGCGCGCACGTCTCTACTTAACTGGGATTGGAAGATACTGAATGGATTGGAGACATGTTCTGTGCACAGGTTAGCTTTAAACCACAGAGTAGAGGCTAGTTCATCAATCAGCTAGAAACGGTTAATTGAAGTCATGGCAAAGGAATTCCACCGACTTTTTAGTCCAGACAGTTTGTATTTTGTAGGAGGTGAGTTTAGGTAAGTGTGACAGAAATTCATTAATTAATTGAATCAGAAGCAGAAGCAGGTTTAATATCACTGGCATGTGTCGTGAAATCTGTGAATTTGCAAAGTTAATTAAATGACTATTCTTGTACTGCTGAAGTACTTGGGACTGCATGGCACACATGGTAACACAAGGAACTTGTCACTCTTAATTGATGAGCCAGGGTCAGATGATTGGATACTAACGCATCAGCGAGGGAGGAGAAAATCTAACTGGGAGGCTGTCATACCCTTTTCGGTTCAGCGCTCCAACTATAGTTGCTAAAGAGTCACGGGGATGTGACCGAGTAAGGCAGGGGTAGGGAAATGTACAACTTTGACCAGCAATTCTGAGGTTCTTGCAGCCCACATGGCTGAGAAGAGAGACAATTAGTTGGATGAGCCACATGACCTGTGCAACTGTGATCTGTGAGCCATTCGATATGACTATGAAATGATGCTCTCAGTAGCCTGAAGTAGAAGTCCTAAAGGTTATGTTGCCTGCTTATATGCAGGGTTAAGGACATGATCTCAGGGTTGAAGAGGATCTTGCATTGAGAGCATAAAGATCCATTTGTGGTCTTTGTAGGAATTAATGATGCAGGGGTATTTGATGAATTAATGGGAACATCTAGAGTCCAAATTAAGAGGAAAGAATATAGAATGATTTCTAGGTTATTATGTGATATGTGCATTTCAACATTGATTCATTAATTTCAGAAAATGGAAAATGTGGCTTAGATTGTTTTTGGAAGAAGAGTCTGGATTGATGAAGAGGGAATTGTTTAATTGGGATGGGTTTTGCATGAATTGGCATGTAATTGGTGTTTAATAAGGGCTTTAGTACTTAAGGTAGTGTTGTGAGGGAATTGGATTTTGAGAGATTTACAAGCTAAAAGGATAAAGTAACGCAGGGTAATAATGGAATTGTGCAGTGCAGTTGGGTGAGACTAGAACTAGAGGTCATAGGTTAAGGGTAAAAGGTGAAATGCTTAAGGGGTACATTGAAGGGGAACTTCACTCAGCGGGTGCTGAGAGTGTGGAATGAGCTGCTAGTGGAAGTGGTGGATGTGGGTTTGATTCAACATTTAAGAGAAATTTGGATAGGTACATGGGTGGGAGGGGTATGGAGGGCTATGGTCCAGGTGCAGCTCGATGGGACTAGACAGATTAATATTTTGGCACGGAGCAGATGGGCTGAAGGGCCTGCTGTGCTGTAGTGTTCTATAACTCTGAGACCCGTTCCTACAGTTTGTTAAAATAGCAAGATATTGATACGAAGACAAAATTAAATTTTGTGGCAGCAGTGCAGTGCAAGACATGCGTTACAAGCGTACATAAGACAAATAACAAGCCAATGTCCCTGGACCGTTCAGAGATCGTAGAGTGGAAGGGAAGAAGCAGTTCTTAAAATGTTGAGTGCAGTGAATTCATGTCAAAAAAATAGTTATGATTTAACAATCAGTACTGTGGCGTGGTTTCTGAGGTTGAGAACTAAATATCATGAAATACTTTGAGAGACAAAGTGGAAAAGGTTGGTTAATTCTGACCTTAAAAATGGGATAAAGAAAAGGATCCCAGCTTGTAAAATCAAGTACTATATCTTTTGACAAATTTACAAGTAGTAAGTGGCAGAGAACATTGGGAAGTGGTGGTGTTCTGTTGGCCCCGAATTGGAATGGGCATTTAGAGTATTGCAAGAATGGGAAAATTAGATGTGCCTACAAGCACAGGTAAACAGCAATTATGGGTGGTGACTACATGATCTGTGCAAACTAAAATGACAGTAATAATGTGGAGGATGTATTTATGGACTGCACAAAAAGACCTCTTTAGATGATGTGCTTTGGAACCTAGGATAGAGAGGTCTATTTTAAATTCAGGGCAGTGATGGAAGAGTTTATTGAGGATCTGCTAGTGAAGGTTTGCTCGACAATAGCAATCTCTATAAAGACTCAAATTTAATATTTCAATCTAAAATGTGAATGATAAATACAAATAAAGCAGGCCATATATTTTTCAATTGGCTACAGTGGACTGGGAAATGGGTAGGATGATAAAACCAGCAATGGTTTGCTATTAAACCCTGTGATTTGAAGATCGTTCAGGTGTTTCTGCGCTCTGCAGCTTCAGAGAGGATTATGGGAGGTAGAAGCTGCATGCGTGAACCTTGTGGAGAGAAGGCTGTGGGATGGGGCGCAAGCTGATGTTCAACTCCATTTTGCCGATTAAAGCTTCCATTGTCTGCCGATTAAAGCATTGAAGGAGATTGAAACATCGATGCGAATGCGGAAGGTGTGTGCTGGCTGTCTGCCTTTTGATTGTCAGTGGAATCACTCTGCTCTGCAGAAGGGAGACTGCCTCTTTTGTCGCTACGGGGATCGCTCTACTGCCAGAGAGGGGAGACTGCTTTTTGGTCGCTGGTGGGATTGTGCTGCTACCGGAAATGGAAGTCTACTGCTGTGCCAAGAGAATGTCACCCAGGTTTTCTGCATTTTGGATATGGACTTGGCCTATGCACATTTTTCAGTCTTAAAATTTTTACATTCTGTGTTTTTTTGCCCAATTTTCCTTGCTGTTTTGTGTGCAGGAGGGGGATTTTGAAGTTAACGTGCCTGTTGAGTTTTAGTTCATTTTTTTTTGTGGGGAGGAGGGATTTGGGGATTGATGACCATGCTGCCATTTTTTTCTTTCTTGATTTTGTGGCTATCTGGAGAGAACAAATTTCAGAGCTGTATACTTTGATAATAAATGAACTTTTGAAGCTTAAATGTCAAATTTCCATGTTAGATATATCTTGTTTTCTAGGCAAAAGAGACAAAATGGTAAAGCAGTGACTATTGAGAGCTTAGAGAAGGCATTAACATAAAGGAAAAGACAAAATGTTGCTGTAAAAGAAAAATCAGCGTTCCTGAGGATTGGAACGATTCGGAGTTAAAGCAGAGAGAGCTAAGACCCAAATAGGGAAAATCTTAACTAACATTCTCTAAATGTGTAAACATAAGAACTAGAACCAAGAGAATGCTTTATTATTCGGCAGGATCATATCAGATCATGAATTTCAATTTCATTTTCCCATGTTTCCAATATCTTTTCAATTCCCTTAAAATCTAGACATCTATTGACCTCTGTTTTGAATGGACTCTGAGTTTCCGTGGCCCCTCAGTTATAGAACTTCAAATATTCACCACTCACTGTGAAGGAATGCTTCATCATCATCCTAATTTACCTACCCTTTATTCTGTTTCTCCAATCCCAGGGTAAACATCACCCTGTCAACAGTGTCTGTTAGAATTTTAAATTTCAATAAGATGACCTTTTATTCTTCTGGAGAAACCAGGGCAAATATACTGGTCACAAACAAGAGAAAATCCGCAGATGCTGGAAATCCAAGCAACGCACACTGTGCTGGAGGAGCTCAGCAGGCCAGGCAGTATCCATGGAGAAAAGTACAGTTGACATTTCAGGCTGTGACTTTTCGGCAAGACTGGAGTCTCCAGTCTGTACTTTTACTGTATGTTGTCTGTACTTTTTTCCATAGATGCTGCCTGGCCTGCTGAGTTCCTCTGGCATTTTGTGTGTGTTGCAAATATACTGGTGCCCCTCATGGCAAACCTGCCATCCTAGAATTCAGTCCAGTGAATTTTCATTGCACTCCTTCAATGCCGACATTTCCTTTTGGTAAGGGGGATGAAAATTGTGCGTTGCTCCAAGTTTATTATCAATGAGGTCTTGTAAAATTCCATTAATCCTTGTTTCCATACTCAAATAATTTCAAAATAAAAACCATGCCATTTTCCCTCCTATTCGTCAGCTTTCAGTGATTTGTGCACAAGGATTCCTAGTTCCCTTTCAGTATGTTACCATTTAAAACAAAATATAATTTTTTATGTAGCTAAGGGGATGACCCCACATTATTCTACATTTTATCCTATTGCTATGTTGCCCACTTGCTTAGCTATTTACATTGACTTGAAGCCTCTTTTCATTCTGTTCTCTCCTACCCATTGTGTCTAATTTGGTGTCATCACCAACTTGGAATTATATTTGACCCAGTCAACCAAATTGCTAATATAGGCTGTGTAAAGCTTGTGTCAAAGCACTTTTATCCCTGCAGTTAACCAGAAGAGAGAAGCTGCCAACTTGAGAAAGGATTCTTATACTCTGGGCTTTCTGTGTGCTTTCATCTATAGCTGGTGCATGCTACCATTTCTTTGTTCTCTAATCATCTGAAAATCTAAGTGCTCCCCATTCACTGGTTCTTAGTTTTTTTGAGTCCATTAGTCACATTTTGGAGGCCTCCAATTGACTAGTGAAGCATGAGTTTTCCTTAGTGACACTAATACAGCTCAGGGCGAAGGGAGTTCGAACAACACACAAGCAGCAGGCCTGGCAGCATCTCTAGGAAGAGGTACAGTCACATTTCGGGCCGAGACCCTTCGTCAGGGCTAACTGAAAGTCCTGACGAAGGGTCTCGGCCCGAAACATCCACTGTACCTCTTCCTAGAGATGCTGCCTGGCCTGCTGCGTTCACCAGCAACTTTTATGTCTGTTGTTTGAAATTCCAGCATCTGCAGATTTCCTCGTGAAGGGAGTTCGAAGTTCAGTTTTGGTGTCCTCTGTAAGAAGTTTGTACATTCTTCCCATGACCACATGGATTTCCTCCAGGTGCATTGGTTTTCACCCACGATGTACTGGTTAGTAGATTAATTATTTATTATAAATTGTCCTGTGATTAGGCTAGGGTTAAATAGATGGGTTGTTGGTAATGTGAGTCACTGGGCCAGAAGAGCCTGTTCTGTTCTGTACCTCTAAATTTAAAAAAAGTATCATTAGTTAATGCATTTTCCTAGTCAACCGTCACCAGCTCACCCTCATATCTTCAGTTTCCTTTGGATTTAATCTTAATTTCAGATTGAACAGCACTACTTATAAAAATTAATGCATAATTATATTTTATTGTGTTCATTCTCTCCTGAGACCATTTTACAATTTTTTTAATGTATTTGTTTATTTTTATTTGAGATACAGCTTGGATTAGGCCCTCTCGGCTCTTCTAATCGCGTCACCCTGCAATACCCCAATTTAATCCTAGCCTAATGGGACAATTTACAATGAGCAATTAGCCTCCTAACCAGTACGTGTTTGAGCTGTGGTAGAAAACTGGAACATCAGGAAGAAATCCACACGGTCACAGGGTGAATGTACAAACTCCTTACAGGCAGCAGTGGGATTTGAACCCAGGTTACATTGTGCTAGCTACTATGCTACCATGCTGCCCACTTATTTAGTGGCCTTTTCCTCACTTGGATATTCAAATAAACCAAGAAAACCATCAGGCAAGCATACCTTATTACTGCCGATTCGAATTGACCACTCTGTATGTTGATTGAAACCTTCCCACTCCCATGAGTATTGTATTTTTCTATTTTTATGCACTTCTAATTTCCTAATATGTCATGTTCAATATTACAACTATTATTTGGTGTCTTTTGCTTTGTCTTTAGCTATTATTAATCCCCTAGGCTCATTCTAATTTTGCATTGTGGCCCACCAAGCCAAGGTCATTCCTCGCTACTAAACTAATCTCACCTCTAATTAGTAACATGATATCTCTGCCCGTGTTTCCTAAATTTCCATAGCTGATGAATATTCGGCTTTCAGTTTAGCTAATAGTTAAGGAAAATGGTAGAATCTATTAAGTGGAAACAAGCTGCTTTGAAATTAACTATAACATTGGGCAAAGTCAAGATGTGTTTATGATATGTGAATTGTATTTAACAGTTCTATTGGATTGTTTTGTCTGTTTTAATTAGGAGTAACAATAAGGCCTTTAAAATGCCACATAAGAATAGCCTGTCATGGTTTGAGGGTTATTTCTCAGACAGAAGAGAAAATCAAACAAGTCATTTTCAGTTTGCGATATTGTGACTAGTGGGAGTGCTATAGAGATTTCTGCTAGGGTCTCAGCTGTTCAATCTCTGTCAATTATTTGGATGAAGAGATCAAGTATAGTACGCCCAAGTCTATTAATAAAACCAAGCTGGATTGCTGTGTTTCTGTGGTGGTGATAGAGAATTTTACAAATGATATAGACCGGTTGTTGAATGGGCAAGGACAAGCTCAATTGAATATAACATGGAAAAATTTTAAGTCATCTTCCAGGAGAAAAATTGGAAGCTGATTTTTTTTCTAATAGAGAGACCTAGACGTCCTCATAGGTACATCTTCGAAGGTTTAGTAAGCTATTTATAACACTGATAACATCTTGACGAAGGGTCTCGGCCTGAAACATCGACTGTACCTCTTCCTAGAGATGCTGCCTGGCCTGCTGTGTTCGCCAGCAACTTCGATGTGTGTTGTTTGTTCCTTTTAATGTAAGAGTAGACATCTTGCTCCAAAATGTAAAGCCCTAGCGAGACAGCATATAGAGTATGTATAGGTCCAGTCTCTCTCTTCAAGAAATAGAAACTTTGCACAAGAGAGAATTTAAGAAGGGTTCACCAGATTTGTTCTTGGGACGGTAGATGTGATAAGTGAGAAATGATGCGTGAGTTGAGAAGGATATGGGAGTATTGTGGGGGTGTGGGAAATTTTGAAATACACAAAGTTCTTACAGGACTTGACTAGGTATGTGTATTTGATGTCTCTTTGACTGTGCTGTCCAGGATCAGGAATCATAGATTCAAATTAGGTGTTTTGTTATCTAGGATAGAGAAGAGTAATACCTACATCAGCTGCTGTTTACTGATTACAGCTCACTGTTCAACACCATCTTAATCTCTGTACTAATCAAAAAGGTTTAAGCCTTGGGCATTTGTACCCCTCTCTGCAACTGGCTCCTTGACAGTCCTCATCAGGAGACAACAGTCAGTGCAGAACAGAAATAACATCTCCTCACTGACAATGAACCTCGGCGTACCTCAAGGATGCGTGCTTAGCCCACCGCCCTACTCTACAGCCGTGACTGTGTGGCTAGGCACAGCTCAAGCACCATCTATCAATGTGCTGAGGACACAACTATTGTTGGCAGAATCTCAGGTGGTGACGAGGCGTACTGGAGTGAGATAGGGCAGCTGGTTGAGTGGCATTGCAGCAACAGTCTTGCACTCAGCGCCAGTAAGATCAAGGAATTGAATGTCGACTTCAGGAAGGGGAAGTTGAGGGAACGTACACCAGTCCTCATTGAGGGATCAGCGCTAGAAAGGGTGAGCAGTTTCAAGTTCCTGGGTGTCATCATCTTTGAGCATCTATCCTGGGCCCAGCATGTTGATATAATTACAAAGAAGGCACAGCAGCTGCTATTTTTCATTGGGAGTTTGAGGAGACTAAGTATGTCACCAAACACTCTTGATGTACTGTAGAAAACATTCTAACTCGTTGCATCACCACCTCGTATGGAGGGGTAATTGTTTATTGCAATGTACTGCTGCCGCTAACAACATATTTCACGACATATGCTAGTGATATTAATTCTGATTCTGAAATTCCTTTACAACTTAGAAGTGACTGAATTTTGCTACCCATTTGACTTGTGGAGTCTTAGCCACTTAGAATATTCTTGGCAGTTTCTTTGGATATTAATGAAATCTCGAGAGGAGGGGTTTGTGTGGGAGAGTCGTGCCAAGGCCACAGGGGGAATGTGTACAGATAACGCCAGAGGTCAGGTTTGAACCTGGTTATTTGGCACTGTGAAGTGCTGGCTGTACTAGCCGCACCATTGTGCCATCCCATAGCAAAAGTAAGAAGGTTTGCTTAATTGTACCGGGCATCTGTGTATGTATTGGACTTTGTAGTTAAGGAAGGATGTCAATATATTGAAAAATTCAGAGGATCTTAAGAAATCTAATGTCTGGAACAGATATCCTTACAAGGCAAGGTTGGATAGATTGAGTTTAAAGTGTTGGTTATTTGATTGAACTGTAAAATTCTCATGGGCTCTTGACATGGGATTGGACAGGCTAGATACAGGAAGATTGTTCCCGATGTTGGGGAAGTCCAGAACGAGGGGTCACAGTTTGAGGATAAAGGGGAAGCCTTTTAGGTCCAAGATGAGGAAAAACTTCTTCACACAGAGAGAGGTGAATCTGTGGAATTCTCTGCCACAGGAAACAGTTGAGGCCAGTTCATTGGCTATATTTAAGAGGGAGTTAGATAAAGCCCTTGTGGCTAAAGGGAACAGGGGTATGGAGAGAAGGCAGGTATAGGATTCTGAGTTGGATGATCAGCCATGATTGTACTGAATGGTGGTGCAGGCTTGAAGGGCCGAATGGCCTACTCCACCTATTTTCTGTGTTTCTATGGTGGATGTGGAGAGAATATATCCTTCTGTTGGAGAATCTAGGACTTGGGAGCCATGGTTTTTAAAATGTTTAAATGATATAAATTTGCTTATTTTAGATGGGGATCAGGTGAATTTTTTTTTGAGGGTGGAATTCTCTTCTTCCCAGGGCCTTAAGGGCTTCCAGTATATTTTAAGGTAGAGATATTCTTAATAATCAGCTGGGTGGCCAGTTACCAAGGAGTAGATGTTGCAGTCAGATTCGCATCATTAAATGGAGGTTCACACCTGAAGGACCTGCTCCTAATTTTTATATTCAAACCAAACTCATTGGTCATGCTTGATACTGAAATAGGTTTTTCTGCAATGTGATACAGAAAGAGCTCATCTAAGCAAGTTTTTGTTCACCTTTCTGGATAATTGGGGAATAAATTGCCATCTATAAAATGAATAAGAAATAAGTGGTGCACACTTTTGGGATTGCAAAAGGAAGCATATTCTTGTTTGCTTTGTTGTAATTTTGTTTTTCTCTTGCATTACTTTTCTACAAAGCTAAGGAAATGAAATCCATGCCCTTGATTATGTGCCAAATGCAAAGCGTATTTGTGCTGTGTTTGAAATATTGGTCTGTTCTTTGTCCCTATAGCCAACATTACCCAGATGCCAAGTAGTTGCAGACTTTAAATTCCTCAGTGTGCCTTTATCTCCAGCCCACTCCTGTTTTTTACACTTGTCATCCTTATAGTTTTGAAGTCATTGTTCAATTTTTTAAAAATCAGGAAACACTGGGAACACCTGGCAGTTCGGGTATATCTGTGTAAAGACTTAATATTTTGGATCAAAGTCTTTATTAGTACTGAAATGTTAGAAACTGAATTGATTTTAAATTGCAAGTGTGGTGGAGGAGAGGTATGGGGATGGTTCATATGCAGATGAATGGGATAAAGGAAGCATCTCTGACAGGGCGAGGGTGGGGTTGTCATATTGATATGCTGAAAACATCTGATTGATTGAGGGTAATAGAAAGAAAGCAAGGGAAGTAACGGGAAGATCACTTAGTGGTCGATAGAGCAGTCAGTGTCCAGAGAGAGAGAATCTGAGTTCATTTTGCAGATGATCTTACAGTAGCAGATCTGCTCAGATGGAAGCTGGGATGCTACATTGCACCTCATTGGAACAATACGGGAGGTCACAAGCAGAAGACTCCAAATGGCAGTGAGATGGTGAATTAAAGTGACAGTCAACTAGAAGGTCAGGGTCATTCTGGCAGGCTGAAGAAAAGTACTTTACTCTTAAATGTTTATCCATTGAGTATGGGAGACCCTAGTGTATGGATCAAACACATAATAAACTGGATAGGAAGAGGTGCAAATGAATATTGCTTCATCTGAAGGGACGTTATGGGTCCCTTATGCTCACTAGATGGTGGAAGGTAAAAGACTAGGTGCTGCATCTCGACAGTTACATGGGAAAGTGCTGTGGGAAGTAGAGTGGTTGGTTTCCATGGGAGACCTGGCCAGAACATGAAGGGAAAACCTTTTTGAAATGTTATCACTAGTGATCTTCAAGATTTCAGCACTAGACACATCCCATTCAATTTTCCAAAGTGTGACTGAAGAGCCTTTGACCTGATACATTAACCCTGTTTCTCCTTCCACAGATGCTGCCATGTCTCCTTACTTCCAGCATTTTCTTTTTTTATTATGATTCTAGAATCTGCAGAGTTTTTTTTCCATGTTATTGGTTTAATATTTTGTGTTGAATCATGGATTGCTTCATTTGAAAAGACTAATTCTAAACTGGACTGAGACTCCCGAGATTAATCTTCTTATCATTACATTGAGAAAGGAAGCAAAGTAGTTAGTAATATATGCTAGATTTGAACATGTGACATATGAAAATCTATTGGTAAAACTTTTAATACCATCAATCAGCATCTCATAGATTTTGTGGTTATCCTCTAATTGGCCCATATCACTTTCTCTTTGACATACTCTTTATCATTTTTAATAAGACTTCTTAATATTTAATTGTCCTCGAGTTATTGTAATAATTCTTTTTCCATTATGTAGTCCTGTGAAATTTACAGTGGAAGTAGTTATTTAATTGGGAGCATAAGTAATACTTTCTAGCCTCATTTTGATGCAGTTCATACCTGAAATATCTAGCTGAAGGTATTGAGCTGTCTTGGGAGGAGCTGCTAGTGTGGACTGGCAGTGTCAGTGTACATTTTTTAAATGAAAATTTTATTTTCCCCAAGAGAGATTTCCATGTCTCATTTGATGGTGAGGTAAACTGGTTCCTTTTTCATACTAGTGAATGTTTGCGGGTCCAAACAATTTATCTGGTTTTATTTTTTGATGTACAAAACAGATGCATTCTTGGAAAGTATTTCATTAAGCAAAGATTCATAAATTGGGAAAGTTAGGGAAATAAATTACAGGTGTCTCACTGCAGTATATTCCTATGCTGCAACATACTGCAGTAAAAATCCTATGATACATTTACAGAGGTAAGGACAAAGAGGTGATCACGGGAAGCAGAGTAGTGGCTATGAGACTGCTCTGAATCGGTGGTCTGGGCCATGTTCGAGAACATATCAAAGGACCTGAATAAGTATGCCATGGTTGTCAAGGACTTTATAAAGACAAGTGTGGACATGTGTGTTCCCACAAAATCATTCAGAGTCAACCCCACCCCAGACAGAATCCCTGGATGAATCAAGAGATTAGCATTCTGCTGAGGACGAGATTGGTGGCATTTAGGACTGGCAGTCCAGGTGAGTACAAGAAGTCCAGGTTTGACCTTGGAAGGGCCACCTCTCATACAAAGTGGCAATCCGAGACTAAGATTCACAAAGGGATACTCGACAACTGTGTCAGGGCTTGAATGCCTTCAGCTCCTGCAAAGCAAAATGGAGTAACATAAATGGCAATGAAGTTTTGCTCGCAGATGAGCTCAATGCCTTTATGATCACATAGACTGACAGTACAAGAGGATACCTTGATGAACCCTGATGACCCTGTGATTTCAGTCTCTGAGGCTAATGTAAGAGCATCTTTCAGGAGGGCGAGAGTACATGGAAAACATCTGGCCCAGCTGGCATACCTGGCCGAGTTCTGAAGGCTTGTACTAATCAACTGGTTTGAGTGTTTACGGACTTCAGGCTCTTGGTTTGGCAGATTGAGGTACCCACTTGCTTCAAGCAGACATCAATCATACCGGTACCGGTTCCCATTAAAAATGTGGTAACCTGCCTCATGCACTATCATCCAGTAACACCTATGTCTACCGTGATGAAGTGCTTTGACAGGTTGGTCATGAAACACATCCACCCCTGCCTGAGGAGCTACTTGGGTCCATTCCAATTTGCCCACCGTCACAATAGGTCAAGAGCAGAAGCCATTTTACTCAACTCTGCACAACGAAGATACATGGGTCAGGATTTACTTCATTGACTATAGAACAATGTTTAACATTATCACCCCCCACAAAACTCATTTCTGAGCTCCAAGACCCTGCCTCATTACCTTCCTGCGCAGCTGGATCCTCAATTTCCTCAATTGCAGACCCCAGTTAGAATGAATTGGCAATAGCATCTCCTCCACAATCACCATCAGCACAAGGCTGTGTGTTTAGCACCCTGCTATACTCACTTTATACCTATGATTATGTGGCTAAGTATATCTCCAATGCCATGTTTAAGTTTGCTGATGACAGTGCTATTGTTGGCCAAATCAGTGGTGATGATGAATTGGCATACAGGAATGAGTTTGAAAATCTGGTTGCATGGTGCCACAATAACACAATCCATAACACAATGCCACATCAAGTTTCTCGGTACACACATCATCGATGATCTCACCTGGACTGTACACACCAGCTTTGTGGCAAAAAAAACCACACCAGCGTCTCCTCCACTTCAGGCATCTGAAGAACTTCGGCATGGGTCCCCAAATCCTCAAGGCCTTCTACAGGGGCACCTGGCTGGCTGTATCACCACCTAGTATGGGAACTGCACCAATTTTGATCACTGACAGTGCAGAGAGTGGCATGGACCAACGGATCTGTGGATGTGAACTTCCTTCCATTGAGGACATTCATAGCAGCAGGTGCAGAAAGAAGGCCTGGAAGATCACTGGGGACGCCAGTCACCTCTACTGTTTCGGCTGCTTCCGTCTGGCAAGCAGTACTGCAGCATTAAAGCCAGGACCAACAGCTATGGGACAGCTTCTTTCTACAAGCCATTAGACTTTTAAATTCACGTGTCTATACATTACGACAGAGTCATAACGCAAACATTTTTACTCCCTCACCTTGTAGGATATAAGTTTTAAATAAATTCTGAATTCTAACAACCTCTCCTTCAACGCTAGTAAAACCAAAGAGCTCTATTACCCTACAGGGGCTCCTGAACTTCATTCATCACTTCTCTGAACTGATTCTACTATCTACAAACTCACTTTCGAGAACTCTTTACAACTCACTCTCAGTATTGTTTTTATTTGCACAGTTTGACACATTGGTGTTTGTCAGTCTTTTTCTGTTAATGTATGGTTTTTTCTAAAATGTTATTGTATTGCTCTTATCCATGTAAATACCTGCAAGAAAACGAATCTGAAGATAGTATATGGTGACATATATGTTATGTAGTTTGATAACTAAATTTGAATTCTGAATGCAAGGAAAGTGGCATGTTAAAAAAAAACTGGTTTTTAGCCCGAAGCTGTACCTCAGAATCCCGATGTGGCCTTTTATATATTGGCGAGACCCGACGCAGACTGGGAGACCGCTTTGCTGAACATCTACGCTCTGTCCGCCAGAGAAAGCAGGATCCCCCAGTGGCCACACATTTTAATTCCACATCCCATTCCCATTCTGACATGTCCATCCACGGTCTCCTCTACTGTAAAGATGAAGCCACACTCAGGTTGGAGGAACAACACCTTATATTCCGTCTGGGTAGCCTCCAACCTGATGGCATGAACATCGACTTCTCTAACTTCCGCTAAGGCCCCACCTCCCCCTCGTATCCCATCTGTTACTCATTTTTATGCACACATTCTTTCTCTCACTCTCCTTTTTCTCCCTCTGTCCCTCTGAATATACCCCTTGCCCATCCTCTGGGTCCCCCCCCCCCTTGTCTTTCTTCCCAGACCTCCTGTCCCATGATCCTCTCATATCTCCTTTTGCCTATCACCTGTCCAGCTCTTGGCTCTATCCCTCCCCCTCCTGTCTTCTTCTATCATTTTGGATCTCCCCCTCCCCCTCCAACTTTCAAATCCCTTACTCACTCTTCCTTCAGTTAGTCCTGACGAAGGGTCTCGGCCTGAAACGTCGACTGCACCTCTTCCTACAGATGCTGCCTGGCCTGCTGCGTTCACCAGCAACTTCGATGTGTGTTGCTTGAATTTCCAGCATCTGCAGAATTCCTGTTGTTTGATGGAATACCATTTAGTATTTTTCCATTCTGCTTATTTCTAAAATGTATGTAATGGTATATATCTGTTTTATTTATATATATATATATATATATATATATGTGTGTGTGTGTGCGTGCGTGCTAAACTCTTCTTGGGCTTCCAGTCAGGTATAGGTATCAATATTAACCAACGTTTAGATGACAAGCTCTGAAGATGGCAGAGCCTGTCATCGAAATGTCAGTTAAAATCAATATCTATACCTGGCTGGAACCCAAGAAGAGTTTACTCGTCACATTTGCCAAGAAAGCACAAGATCCTTTTTCATATATTAGAGTTATTTTTATATGTAATGTGTGTGTGTGTATACATTGATCTTCTTTCACTCTGGGTAAAGTAGTAAGCTGCAAAGCAGTGTGGACGTTTTGGTTGTTTTTTCCTTGATTTCTGAATGATGATGGAACTTGAATAAAATATATCGGTGTATGTAAGAATTTCGTGCTAAAAAATTCTGTAGGACATGACGGTATTGCCACACGTGCTACGAGTCAGCATCTCCTGTTTGCTAAGCCTTTATCAATTGTTATTTTTTGTTTTCCCTGTCGAAGTGCTAATACATTGCTGGTGCACTGAAAAGGGAGCTCTAACTTGTGCATACATTGGAGAAGCCATTTCAAGAACTGTGGTGATAGATTTAGAGGCATCTGTTAGTCTTGCGAGACCATGGATCTGCGCCTGGAAAGTCTTCACTCTCCAGGGCGCAGGCCTGGGCAAGGTTGTATGGAAGACCAGCAGTTGCCCATGCTGCAAGTCTCCCCTCTCCACGACGATAGATTATGATCAAAATAATTAAAACTTTCATTTCATAAAAGAATACAAATAATATGCATGTGAGGCAGCACCTATGGAGAGAGATGTTCATGCAGATTTTTTTTATCTGAATTCAAGTTTTAAAAATGTTCCTCATGTTTCCCTGGAAAATTTATACTTCGTAAAATCGTTCCATTAAATGTTAAGTTAAACATCTGTTATGTAAGCTGGAAGAGTATAAGCATGACCTGGATTTTATATCACCTTATATTCTGTCTGGGTAGCCTCCAACCTGATGGCATGAACATCAACTTCTCTAACTTCTGCTCATGCCCCACCTCCCCCTCGTACCCCATCTGTTATTTATTTTTATACACACATTCTTTCTCTCTCTCTCTCTCCTTTTTCTCCCTCTGTCCCTCTGACCCTCTGACTATACCCCTTGCCCATCCTCTGGGTTCCCCCCCCACCTTGTCTTTCTCCCTGGGCCTCCTGTCCCATGATCCTCTCGTATCCCCTTTGCCAATCACCTGTCCAGCTCTTGGCTCCATCCCTTCCCCTCCTGTCTTCTCCTATCATTTTGGATCTCCCCCCTCCCCCTCCCACTTTCAAATTTCTTACTAACTCTTCCTTCAGTTAGTCCTGATGAAGGGTCTCGGCCTGAAACGTCGACTGTACCTCTTCCTAGAGATGCTGCCTGGCCTGCTGCGTTCACCAGCAACTTTGATGTGTGTTATCTGGATTTTAACTTTTCTTTTGACAATGTGTTGGACTAAATTCAAAATTTTCCATCATCTTTGCTCATGTCCTATGTTTCTTCTGGTTTTACAGAAGTATCGTTATCAAGATGACGATGCATCTGCACAAGAACACAGCTCTCCGCAGATTAGCAATGACATGAAGGGCCCAGAGCTTGTACATGTGTCAGAGAAGAACCTCTCTCAGATTGAGAACATTCATGGTTTTGTTTCTCAGTCACATATATCTCCAATGAAGGTAAGAGGCTGGGTTCTACAATCAAACAACATGGGACTTATTTATGGAAGCTATCTGTTATTTAACCCTTCACTAACACACTAACATTCTTTAGCTTTATAACAAAAATATGTTTAGTTTACAATTGAATTTTTAATGAAATAGTATACATTTATGCTCTAATTACAGAAGATTTTTGTTAGTTTATCACCTCCACAATCAATTGTTGACATCTTGTAAAGGTTTATTGAACCAGGTGCCTTGAAGTAACGTTGAAAATACTGGCATTGTGCTAGATGCTGTGGATGTACATATGCTGCAGTAACGAAACTGCAGAACTTTTAAAGCATGTCATCTTTCTTGAAGCAAGAGACTAGGAGCCTTGTATGTTCAGAATTCTGCAACTGTTGAATTTTTTTTGTCTTGGGTGGGAGATTCTAATGTTTGGATTTGTAAACTTTGCTGTTGCATGTGTTAATTGCCACAAAATTAGAGAACAATGAAATCAAATGTGATACTGAGCAGCTTATGATTTGGTTATCACTCTAGATATTTGCAATGTAAATTTTAAGATTAGTTAAATTGTGTCAATATGGTAAAGGAAGTTATGTAAAAGACTAGCTCTAAAAATTTTGAAAGGCTTGGGAGAATATTTTTGAAGTATTGTTCACAATAGATACCCTTGTATAGCAGTTATATCCAGAGTTAACCAACCAGTTTTTAATCTTCAGGACATTGAATAAGTTATGTTTTGAATTCCACTGGTTTGGAGATCAAAGCAATTCTGAATCCTTGAATGAGATTCATTGAAGTTCCTCTGCATGTTTCTTTCAAGATGAGGCACTGAATCCTTTTATAAATTCACTTTTCTAACATCTGTTTTGACAGCCTCTTGAGTCTTTAGAAATTAATATTATATGGGATGCCTGCTCCAAGCAACAAAATCTCAAAGGATGTTGATTTGAGTATTTTAATGTTTGGACACAGATGCTTTCAACGGGTTTCTTGTGTTGAAGACTTAAAAATTGGTCGGGCATGTTATTCATGATGTATTTTCCCCTTCCATCTCCTCCTCCTTTCAGTTTAATTCATCATTTTACATGACATAACTGCCTCTACCAGTTTTAGTTTCTGACCATTTAAGTGTATGATCATTTATTCATCCATGTCTCGTTTACTTCTGATCTGAAGTATCCAATCAACTATTAAGTGGTGATTCTTGAGGATTTAAATTCTTGGTCTTACCTTGAGCTGTAAAGCATCGGGTGTACAACAGGTACAATTGTTCCCAGATCATGTTACAGATACAGATATTAACATTGTTGTTCTGTAACAATGAATGTGACACAAACAGCAAAAAGAAACAAACAAATGTCTGGGGAAATTCGGCAAAGAGGTGCTTGACATGTGGAGTTGACTTCCTGGATCAGGACTGAGTGCTGGTTAAAAAGAGGGGAGCAGAAAGGGTGAGATAGGGGCTGCCAAGTAATAAGTGGAACTGGGTGAGGAGAGAGATGATGGGAAAGTGGAGCCTGTCACATATATGGCAGGGCATGAAGTGAGAAGACAGTGGCTGATGTGTAATACATAGAGAGAGATAAGGAAGAGGAAAAATCTGTCTTTAAATTGAGTTTTTCCAGCAGTTTATATTTTGCTCTAGATTGCAATCTCTGCAGTCTGTTTTATCCACAATGAATGTGATGGCTGGCTGATTAGTAGCTGACGATGATGCTACCTTGTTCCACTCACTACATGATTTTTGCACAAGTTCAACAGCCACCATTGTCGTATTGCTGAAGATAAATGCTCTGGTAGCATTTGACACTGCCCAATACTATGTAGGTGCAAGGTTATCCTCTAATTAAACCTTAAATGTTAAAAAGAAACACGAAGTTAACATTTTGTAAATTACATTATATTTGTAGATGCTTGAAAAACATTTAATGAAAATTATAATTTGTAATTTACTTGTTCACATAATTGTGCATAGTACCTTCTACATAGCCAGCACGTGGTGTAGTGGCATTAGCACCAGACTTCGAGGCCAATGGTCCCAGGTTCAAATCTGGCCGGCTCCTTGCACTTTCCATCCATGCTGGGTTGAGCATTGTGCTCGTAAAAAGCAGACAAATGCTAAGGAAATGGCAAAAAATGCCACCCGATGTGCCCTAAGGCGTGAAAAGGAACAGCAACAACCTTATACATAGCTTTGATGAATATGGGGGTTTCATTGTGGTACGCCTAATTTGTTTTTGCTTTTCAATAGATTTGTGTACTTCTGTAAATGGCATCATAAGCAAATTTGAATGACAATATGATATATAGTTCAATCATCACGAATGCAATGGATGATATCTCGTGATAATTTAAAATTCTTAAGCGCTGTTGCAAATTCACGTTTGCTGTGTATATTCTTTCCTGGAAATGTAATTGCTTCAGAACTAAATTTATCTTGACAACTGCTCTTTTAACTTGCTTTATACTACAGTCTCCTGTGACAAGTCAGAAATTTTAAGGAAACTGCTGAGATTTTTTTTCTGAGCATAATTAATTGTTTTCACCAGCTTGAATGGATTTGTTTTTCTCATATAAATTAAGTCATAAAGTATCTCTTGAGGACAAGCTGTTATTCATTTCCTTGTTGATGAAGTTGTCAAAAGTTAACAACTTCAGTTGATGTTGACCAACCTGCACTAAATGTCGAGAGTGAATATCAGGAAAAAATTTGAATGGATCAGGTTTTTTTTTGAGCAACAATACTTCTAATTTGTAGCAGAAATTAAGTAAGTGTAGCCACACTAGACATCCGTTAAACATAGCCCCAATGGATAGTCTTTGAAAGGAAATTGACAAAGTTTCAGTGTGTCATCAATTTGAATGCTGGAGAAATTGTATTAGATTCCAGCTGCATCTTTGCAATTGAAGGGAGTTGCAGAAATTCAATCTTAGGTTTTACCCAAGTGGTGAAATTACCTTCAGATGCCTATTGTAAACTTGAGTACATTCCTGTTTAGACAATATATACCAATGATCCTGGAGCTGCAGTGGAACTTCTGCAGATATTTTACATATGTTGTAGCTCCTTTTAACAGAGGACCAATAACTGGTTCATAGAGCTGTTTCCCAAGGCTTTTGTCAAACCCCACTTGGTCAGACCCCAGTTGGAGTACTGTGTTCAGTTCTGGTGTCATCTCACCACAGGAAGGATGTGGATGCTGGAGGGTGCCTTAGGAGAATAGGTTGAGTGAACTTGGCCTTTTCTCCTTGGAGCGACGGAGGTTTAGAGGTGACCTGATAGAGGTGTACAGGTGTCCCCCGTTTTTCGAATGTTTGCTTTACGAAACCTCACTGTTACGAAAGACCTACATTAGTTACCTGTTTTCGCTAACAGAAGGTGTTTTCACTGTTATGAAGAAAGGCAGCGTGCGGGAAAAGCAGCGCGTGAAAAAAGTAGCGAGCACCCCGAGCAGCCGCTCTTCCCCCGATTTGGAACAGCATTCTCACTGGCATTGCTTAAACACGTGCGTGTGAGCAGCCGTTAGCAAGATGAGTTCTAAGGTATCGGAAAAGCCAAAAAGAGCTCGTAAGGGTGTTACACTTAGCGTAAAACTAGACATAATTAAGTGTTTGGCTTGTGGAAGTTGCCGAAGATGATGGGTTTTGGCATCCCATGGCCAAGAACCGATAGATGAAGAGCTGATGCAATTGGAAGGAAAGGATAACAATTGAAACCGAATGCAGTAGTGAACGGGCCGAAAGTGAAGTCGTCCAGGAACTGAATGTGAAGCAACTGCGTGAGATTTTCGCTGCAATGATAAAGTATGACTTTAATTTTGAAAGGGTACATCGGTTTAGGGCATATTTGCAAGGTGGTTTGAGTGCTTACAAAGAACTGTATGATAGAAAAATTCGCGAGGCTTAGCAGTCAAGCATACTGTCGTTTTTCAAACCTTCCACATCAGCCACAGCAGACGATGAACCTCGACCTTCAACATCGAGGCGGGCAGTCATAGGAGAAGATGAGCTGCCTGCCCTAATGCAAACAGACGACGATGAGATGACACCCCAGTGTCCTACCACCTCAACCCCTGGGCCGCGGACAGATACCGATTCGCGGAGAATGCAGCGGTAGCCGGGAGGCACACATCACATCTTTAAGAAAAAAGCCAAAATAAACATGCTAATTAAGTAGGTGCCACCCGGCACATAATTGTCGGCCCATATCAGAGGCGATGCACTGCACCACCCCACCCTCCGACAACTCACCATCATCAGTGTGCTCGGCGCTGTCTTCCCAATTCCCATAAGTGATACTACACTGTACATACATTATTTCTACTTTATATCAGCTGTGTATTTGTACGTGTTATTTGGTATGATTTGGCAGCTTCATAACTTAAAGGTTACTGGAGAGAGTGTTTTTGCCAACAGCGCTTGCGTGAGATTTTCTGCCGAGAGCACTTGCGCCGTGTTTCTGCTGAAAGCGCTTGCATGAGATTTTCGCTACGGAGAACAGTGCAGGCAATGATTGTGGAAAAGTATTTCTACTTTGTATAGGCGGTGTATTTATCATATCATTCCTGCTTTTACTATATGTTACTGTTATTTTAGGTTTTATGTGTTATTTGGCATGACTTGGTAGGTTATTTTTGGGTCTGCGAACGCTCACAGATTTTTCCCATATAAATAAATGGTAATTGCTTCTTCGCTTTACGACATTCTGGCTTACGAACCGTTTCATAGGAATGCTCTACCTTCGGATGGTGGGGGAAACCTGTATAATATGATGAGAGGCATTGATCGTGTGGATATCCAGGGGCTTTTTCCCAGGGCTGAAATGGCTAACACAAGGGGGCGTAGATTTAGGGTGCTTGGAAGTAGGTACAGGGGGGATGTCAAGGGTAAGTTTTTCACACAGAGAGTGGTGGGTGCGTGGAATGCATTGCTGGTGATGGTGGTCTTTTAAGAGATCCTTAGATAGGTATATGGAGCTTAGAAAAATAGAGGGTTATGTGGTAGGGTAATTCTACGCAGTTTCTAGAATAGGTTACATGGTCAGCACAGCATTGTGGGCCAAAGGGCCTGTAACATGCTGTAGATTTCTATGTTCTATGTTTAGATACCTTAAAAAAATAGCTTTTCTATATCATACTGTAGGATATAGATCATCTGGAACATTGAACAGAGTATTAGCAAATGGAATTTAATCCTGACAAGTGCCAGATAATGCATTTTGGAAAATCAAATAAGGTAGAACATATACATATAAGTGAATGCCTCGAGGCCCGACACTTGCAGCAGCTGTGGCAGAGTCTGCCATTCTAGGATCGCCCTCAATAGCCACAGTTGATGCTGCTCGACAAACCAGTGACTACCAGAGGTGCAGTATCTATGGTCAACCATGACCGACGGAGGCCACACACATACAGTAAGTGGTAAGGAACGTCCATAGTTCCCTGAAAATGGCAGTATGGGTGGTGAAGAGTTTATATGGCATGCTTGCCTTTAGAGGTTGGGGCATATAAAAGTTAGGATGTTATGTTGCAAGCTTTCACTGGCTAGCATTGCGTGCAGTTCTAGTTATCACGTCGTAGAAGGATGTTGTTGCACTGGTGAGAGTTCAGAGAAGATTCACCAGTACGTTGCCTGGATGGGAGGAATTTAGTTATGGAGAGGGGTTGTATAGGCTGGGACAGATTTCTTTGCAGCAAAGAGGTTGTGGGGTGATGTGCTACTGGTGTATAAAATTATAGGAGACATAGGTAGGGCAGATGGTCAGAATTTTCTTCCCATGGTAAAGGTATCAAAAACAAGAGGGCATAGGTATAAAGTGTGAGGAAGGAATTTTAAAGGGTAATTGAAGAAATAAAACTGTCTTTACAGAGTTGTTGATATCTGGAATGCACAGAGGAGGTGGTGAAGTCCGATCCAGTTGATTTAGTGCAGGCATATGTAGATGAGCAAACAAGTCAGCATGGATATGCTGGGCCGAAGGGCCCATTTCTCCACAGATCTGTGACTCAAGGTATGAACTTGCATGTGATGAACAGACCTTGTACCTCAGATCTGGTTGTCACTGAATTTTATTTCTTATCTGTTTTCCTACGTGAGTCGAATCAATACTGGTCAGTTCGCATGCACGATGTAATTGATATCCTGCTGTTGTCTTGAATCAGGACTAATGTTAGCTTAAACCAGTATAGGACTTTGCTATACAATTTCATAATCAAACAACAGGACCAGAATGATCAGGACCAAAGTGCATGACTATACACTTCGCTCCACCATATTCCACCTGCGACTTCTATGCCCATTCTTCCAATCTGTCCCTTCTGCTTCCTCAACACTACCTGCACCTCCACCTATCTTCATATCACCTGCAAACTTTTCCACAAATAAATCAATTCCATTATCGATATCATTGACATATAACATGAAAAGCAGTTACAACAACAACCCCTGCGAAACACCACTAGTCACTGACAGCCAACCAGAAAAGGCCCCTTTGTTCCCACTCTTTGCCTCTTGCCAGTCAACCAATCTTCTATCCATGCTAGTATCTTTCCTGTAATACCATGGGCTCTTTTCTGGTTAAGCAGCCTCATGTGTGGCACATTGTCAAAGGCCTTCTGAAAATCCAAATAGACGACATCCACTGACTCTACTTTGTCTATCCTGTTTGTTATTTCCTCAGAGAATTCCAATAGATTCGTCAGGTAAGATTTGCACTGAAGGAAATCATGCTAACTTTGGCCTATTTTATCATGTGTCTCAAAATACCCCAAAAGCACATCTTTTATAATGGGCTGACTCCAACATCTTCTCAACAGCTGAATTCAGGCTAACTGGCCCATAATTTCCTCTCTTCTGTCTCCTTCTCATCTTAAAGGGTGGAGTGACATTTGCAATTTTCCGGTCCTCCTGAACCATTCCAGAGTCTCGTGATTCTTGACATAGCATTATCAAAGCTTGCACAATCTCCTTAGTACCTCTTTCAGAACGCTGGAGTATAGTCCATCTAGTCCAGGTGACCTATCCACCTTTAGACTTTTCAAATTCTCAAGCAACTTCTCCTTAGTTATGTCAACTGCACTCACTTCTGCCCTCCGACACTCTTGAATTTCTGACATACTGTTAGTGAAGATTGACACAAAATACGTACTACACTTGTCCGCTATTTCTTTATCCCCCATTACTACCTCACCAGCGTCATTTTCCAGCAGTCCGATATTCACTCTTGCCTCACTTTTTATATTTCTGAAAAAAAATTTTGGTATCCTCGTCTATATTATTGGCTAGCTTAGCTTCTTCGTATTTCACCTTTTCTCTCCTTATTGCTTTTTAATTGCCTTCTGTTGGTTTTGAAAAGCTTCCCAATCCTCTAACTTTGCAGTAAATTTTTGGTGTATTATATGCTTTTGCTTTTGTGCTGTCTTTGACTTCCCTTGTCAACCATGATTGCATCATCCTCCCTTTAGAATACTACTTTGTCTTTGGGATATATCTAGCCTGCGCCTCCTGAGTTGCTCCCAGAAACTCCATCCATTGCCGTTCTGCTGTCATCCCTACGTTTTTACAGTGACATAAATTTACTTAACCGAGAGACAGACTGTTAAGTGAATTTATGTCAATGTAAAAATAAAACACCCATAATGTCTTTCCGAAATGAAACAGCTGAGATTAAATTGAACAGCGTCATGTGAAAAACTCATTGCTTATGCTTGAAGTAATTTGTTATTCTTGTCACTCTTTGGCATTGACAATTGTAAAGGTCATTGAGTGAATTGAACTTGGAACAAGGTAAGCTAGGACATAGTTGTAAATACTAAGGGGAAAAATGGCATGACTAAAGCCAGATTAGTAGATATTATTAAGAAGTATTTGATCTGATTATCTGGAATAAAAGGAGAAAAACTTGTATCTGCCTTGCCATTAGCCTTCTAGACAACTTTTTGGGGAGTGGTGGGAAGGTTATTATGGTTCAATTAGGAAATGGAAAAGTGATGGCAATTTTAAAAAAAAAGGTTGACGTGGGAACAAATCAGGAAATTAACAGCCAATTTATATTCTGATTGTTGTAAATCTATTGTACAGGCTAAAAGTCAGCAATTAAACATTTGAGCTAATTGATGCCATTTCACACAGATTTGTAAATGGTTGGTTTTCAAGGAAAAGATAATTCAGAGAGGATTCTTTGAAGAGCTTTTTAAATAGCCTTGAGTTTTCGTGGAAAAGACTTGTAATCATGGTAACTTGTGAAATTATCTGCAGTGTGCTTGCTATGATGAGAAAACAGCAGGTGGATTTGAAGTTTATTGGAATGAAAAGTGTACAGGGAATGTAATTCATAATCACAACATAAATACTCAGGGCTTTTGAATAAGAAAAAACATGCTGATTAAGGAACTGCATTATCAAATAGTGGCAGATTGTGACTGAATGATGATGAGCACCTGCATATTGCTTAATGTGGGGGGGGGCAGAGTTGGAATTAATAATCGGCACCTTTAAAAACTTGCATACATGTAGATTATTAAAGAGACAGTGCAGGTAGAAAACGCCATAAACATCCTAAATACATAGTTGGATTACTGCATTGAAATGTTTTTCAAGATATGCCTTGATAGGGATTGAAAAAGTAATGAATTGAGAAGAATGCTAAAGATTTAATATTACACTTTCGGAGGAGATCTAACATGGGGTGTTTCATTTCTGGAGCTGAGTAGGTTGAAGTGTAACATCATGGTGGCTGAAGTAGTGTGAGATTCTCCTGCTGTCTCCCCGTAATCCTTAACCCCCCCCCCCACCAAATAATCAAGAGCCTATCTGACATATGGAGGGTGTTTAAAGACAACTCCACAGAGAAATGAGGCAGGAATATTCCAGTAAGAAGGAATGTCGGGAAACCTTGGATATTGAGAGAGATGGTAAATATTGTCAAGATGGAAAAGGGAACATATGTAAGGTTTAGAAAGTTAAGATTAAACAAAACCCTTGAGGCAGAAAAGAGCTTCCAAAGTCCATGCCAAGAAGGACTAAAGAGAACGCCAGGGCATTCTGTATGTACTTCAGTGCAAGAGGATAACCAGGGAGTGGATAAGACCACTCAAGTATAAAGAAGGTAGCATGTGCTTGAGGTGGCGTAAATGAGTACTTTGCATCAGTATTTGCCAAGGAGAAGGAGGTGGAAAGTTGGGTGCCAGGGTGGAGCATGTTATTGGCTAGGGAATTTTTGGGATTAAAAGGGAAGTAGTGTGGGATCTCTTAAGAGCATTAAGGTGGATAAATCCCCACAGAGCCTGATGGGATGTACCCCATATGATTGGGATTGCTGGGGCCTTGACCAATATCTTCATGTCCGCTCTAGCCACAGGCAAGATTGTGGAGGAGTGATGAGTAGCTAATGTTGTTTGTTCCATTATTCAAGAAGGAAACATGCATACTTCTGGAAACTAAAGTTTGATGAGTCTCTGTGGTGATGAATTTACTGGAGCGAATTCATAAAGATAAGATTTATGAGCAATTGGAAAACCATGGCCTAATTAAGAACAGTCAACGTGGCTTTTTAGATAAAAATGGCCAAGAGGTAGAAGATGATTTCCGCTGAATCTGTTACTATTCAAAAAACACTCAATCTGTGCAATGACTGAGCCACCAAGGTAAAGAGTTCAAAAGGTTTGGCACCCTTTTCCTGAGACTATGACTTCAAATTCTAGCCTCATCTGAGGACATAATTAACCCTGCATCCCAGTTGGTCAAACCCGGAAGAATTTGTCAGTACCAATAAGATCCATCGTACATCTCAGCGCTTTATGGTAAATAAATCTTTTATTAGGTAAGGCAACCAGAACTATGAAAGTACTCCACATGCAATCTCACCAAGGCCCCCTGTGTTTGCAGTAAGATATTGTTGCTCTTGTGGATCCAAATTCTTTTGTAGAGACCAATATACTATTTGCCTCTGTGTTCAGTAATAAACAAGTGCATATTATTTCAGTTATGTGACTGAACTTAGTACAAAGATATAGGTTTAGATCTTAATTCAATTTAATCCAGTTATTTTGACATACACCAGAAAGTGTGACCATAAAGACTGCAGAATTATTTTTAGTTTCCAGCTGTGTTTCGCCTCAGAGAGTCAGTGAATTGAATCAATCCACTACCTGAAGTGGGTTACATGTGACATTCAGCACCAACTAATGATGATGGTGTAAAATTGTGATTGGTGAGTCTATTTTATACCCTCCCAATTGTTTTTCAGTTTGCCCCTCCTCCCGCTACCAAATTTCATTAAGTTAACTAAGGATAGGCAATAATGACCTTGTTATCTGTGACGTTCACCTCGTGAAGATCGTGATAGCACAGGAAATAAATTTCTAATGTAATGTTGTGCAGATTATAAATGTTTGTTTGCTGATTAACTCAAATATGCCACCTGAGGTTAATGTGGCTTCCTGCAGATGAAAGGCAAGCCCAGGAAATAAGCCTGCATGAAATTAAGTATTTTTATTTGTGTTGTACTGAATTGCTTTCTGCTTGTGTTCATAGAGCACTCCAGTAAACGTGACAATTATACACAGTACTTTGTCATACTTTGTAACAAAGCCTCTCAGCCCCAGCATTTTCAAATCGCTTCCTGAAAGCAGTGGCTTGTTGTGGACTATTGCATGATTCTCTGTAAAGACTATTCTTGAAGTGAATGCATAGGCTTTGATTGAGACGGTTAACTTGCTGTGGGGTCTGCAACTGAGCTGACGGTATTTTCAATTTTGCAAATTGGATTAAGATTGAAAACATTGCAAAATCAATAACCTGTTTGTGGCATCTCGGTTGTTCTAGTTATCACAGACGTTTTGTGACAAAAATAATCTTGCCTTTTAAATCTTGGTACCTTTTTGCTGGTCTGTGTGGTTGTCTGGTGGCTCCAAGGAACAGCTGTTTTCCACTTCTGAGCATTTGCCGTTGGCAGGATATTGAACTGTGGGAGATGACAGTGTCATCCAAATCCAAATGTGATCAATGCACATGTTTTGAATGAGTGACGTTTTAAATAAGGGGTTATAAAGTTATTGGCCTGGATTGTGCAGTTAGCCTGGCATTTGTTTTTCGTTCCCCTACAGTTGTCCACGCAGATTTGACCTGGGCTTTTGTGCAGCAACCTTTCACTATCAGGGGCCTGAAGTAGTGGGCACCGCCTTCATCTCTGGAGCCTGTGTGAAAAGGCAAGCAACACTGATTTCTGTACCTATTGGATGGAAGAATCCTCAGTGAGGCAATATAAAATGGAAAGTGCAAGTTAGAATATTCATTTCGATGCTAAGTGATGCAGAGAAGCTGAACAGAGTGGTAAAATATAGGTTGACTGAGAAATAGGAGAGTGTTTTAAATTTACACCAGTTCAAAATTGAAGCTCTGAGAATTGATGTAACTGTATTATTTGAGAGTAATACTTAGCATACAGGTAAAAATCTATTGGCGCCGGAAAGCCATAAGTTTCTGCTGAGTCTGTTGGTGAAGTGCTGACATAATGTAACTCAAGGGTAAAGAGCTCAGCTGCCTGACTTCACTGTGCTGTGCCAAAATTTGTTCCACTTAATGATGAATGATTTTAGTATTTTTGTTATTATTGCTACATAATCTGGGCTGGTGTGACTGAGAATTGTGTTTCTGAAGTGATATTTTTCTGATTTCAGCGAGTTTCTGACACAGCTGTTGAGGGCCAATGGAAGAAAATATAGATTTAACAAGGGAGAATATTTTTTGTGAAATCGGGCTTTGTTGCCATGTAATACCAGAGCATTTTCTGACCATCAAGGGCTTCGATTTAGGGTGGAGGATGGAAACAACTGATGTAATTATCTGTTTCTCTAATCAGGTCATTTCTCCCCCTTCCCTCATCTCAGCTTCCATTCCCCATTGTGGCTTCCCTCTCATCTCTTCTTGACTTGTATGCTTGTCACCATCTCTTTCCACCCCCCCACCCCCATGTTCCACTGTCCTCTCCTATCAGATTCTTCCTCCTTCAGCCCTTGACCACCACCACCTATCACCTCCCAGCTTCTAACTTCATTCTGCCTCTCCCCCACCTTCCCCCTCACCTGACTTCACCTGTTACCCCCCTGCTGCCCCACAGTCCACTATGGAAGCACCAATGCCCTTGAATGGAAAATCCTACAAGAAGTGAATGTAGCCCTCCCTGTCCATAATGGGGAAAGCCCTCCCCACCATTGAGCCCATCTCTACAGAGTGTCGTCACAGGAAGTAGCATCCATCATCGGGGCCCCACCACCCAAGTCGAGCTTTCTTCATGCTGCTGCCATCAGGAAGAAAGTACAGGAACCTCAGGACTCACACCACCAGGTCCTGGAACAGTTAATACCCTTAACCATAAGGCTCTTGAACCACAGGGGATAACTTCACTCAACTTCATTTGCCCCCAACACTGAACTTTTCCCACAAACTATGGACTCACTGTCAAGCACTCTTCATCTCATGATCTCAACGTTTATTGCTTAGTTATTTATTATTATTATTATTTCTCTCTTCTTCTTTTGTATTTGCACATTTTGTTATCTTTTGCACACTGATTGCTCTATTGGGTGCAGTCTTTTATTGATTTGCGCAAATTTCTGCAGATGTATTGTGGAGAGCATTCTGTCTGGGTGCATCACTAATATGGTATGGAGAGGGCGCTGTACAGGATCAAAACATGCTGCAGAGAGTTGTAAACTTAGTTCCATAATGGGCACTACTCTCTGTAGTTTCCAGGACATCATCAAGGAGCAATGCCTCAAAAAGGGGGCATCCATCATTTATACCACGCGCTGCATCCGCAAAGCAAACAGCATTATGAAGGACCCCATGCACCCCTCATATAAACTCTTACCCCTCCTGCCATCTGGAAAAAGGCACCGAAGCATTCAGGCTCTCATGACCAGGCTATGTAACAGTTTTTTCCCCCAAGCCATCAGACTTCTCAATACCCGGAGCCTGGCTTGACACCAACCTACTATACCCACTACTGTGCCTACTGTCTTGTTTATTATTTATTATTATTGTAGTGCCCGCACTGTTTTGTGCACTTTATGCAGTCCTGGTTAGGTCTGTAGTCTAGTGTAGTTTTTGTGTTTTTTTTCCTTACGAAATTCAGTGTAGTTTTTGTATTGTTTCATGTAGCACCATGGTCCTGGAAAACGTTGTCTCATTTTTACCATGTTCTGTACCAGCAGTTATGGTCGAAATGACAATAAAAAGTGACTTGACTTGACTTAACTCCCATCACCCAGGTCATGCCTTGTTCTCATTGCTCGTCAGGAAGAGGTATAGAAGCCTGAAGGCACACACTCAACGATTCAAGAAGCTTCTTTCCCTCTGCCATCTGATTTCTGAATGGACATTGAACACTACCTCACGATTTTTTTTAAAATTTCTATTTTTGCACTACTTATTTTATATATTTACTGTAATTCAGTTTTTTCCCCAATATTATGTATTGCATTGAACTGCTGCTGCAAAGACAACAGATTTCACAACATATGCCGGTGATATTAAACCTGTTTCTTGGATTTACTGAGTATGGCTGAAAGAAAACGCATCTCAGGGTTGTATATGGTGACATATATGTACTTTAACTTTGGAAGCATTAAATTCTCGGTACTTAGGCCTGTCTCCCTGGCAGTGGAATTATAGACCCACTTAATGCAGCAGGATTATTAAGCTTTTTTATAAGGCAATAGCAGTGTCTGTGTGGAGAGTTGGCTTAAAGGACATCAGTATGAATGAGCCTAACAGCATCCCTAACTGAGAAATAAATAACTTTTGATGACTGTAGATATGTTGCACAGTGTTTAGGAATCGGTGTACCATAGCTATGCTTTCATCACTACCTCAGAATTGCTTATGTCCTAGGTCAAGTTTTCTGCCAACTTCCTACCAGAATGAAGATTTATCAAAATTGTTTGCTTTGTGTCTTATGCTCACTGTAATCTAAGATGAAGTGACTGCTGGTGGAACTGCTGGAGGTTCGGAACTGTAACCCAACTTCTCTACTGGTACATAAAATCCAGTAATACCACCTATTCCCTTATCCCTTATCAGGGATCCAGTGACATTATTGCATTAAACAATCAGTATTGATCAGGTTATTATCTGTCTTTGATTTTCAGTGGTCTACTTTACCGAGTTAATGGCTGCCATTAAAACGGAGCCATGTTTTAATGATTCAAGCTGCTTGGAAGCTCTGGTAAGATGGTGGCATGCTTGGATGCAGCAGCCTCTCCAGGTCCAACAAATGGTACAAATGAGTGTCTTAAATGTTTTTCTTGTGATCACAAGACCCTGATGGAACAAAATAAAAAAAAAATTTGAATCCCCGATGGATACAAAAAGTACTGCAAATCCAGTTTATTGGGGAGACTGACGGTGGGGGAGTTGCATTGCCTCAGTTGTTGTGCTAATCAGCCCCTAGTGCCCGTTACAGCCATACAGGAGAGGAGATGCTGGAAGCAGTGTGGGAGCTGGGTTTGGGGCTGGCCCCTGCAGTCCTGCTCTCCCACCTGTGCTGCTCGCTGGTGTTCACTCCTGGAAGACAAGCTGGATTGCTTTTATCTGTTGCTGACCCAGCAAGAGGAACTGTTGCGTGCTTGCACTTGCAGAAACGTGGCTCCAGGACAATATCCTATGCACCATTAACCTTCAGGCCATGTCACTCAGGGACTTGTGCTAATCTTATTTTTGTGACAATGTGGTCTATTGTAACAATGTGCTGTGTGTGACTGTATGAACTGTGTTTTGCATCTTTGCTGCGCAGGAATGCTGTTTCGTTAAGCTGTATGCATGTGTATGGTTGATTAACAATTAAACTTGAACGGGGAAAGGTATCACAATTCTTTTAAACTGACTTTAAATATTGTAGCGTATAGCCTACAGTATAATAAGGGACTACTTTATGTTTTAGTAACATGTCGTTGAATGTGCTATTAGGCGCGTATTGCTCTGTACGTGTGTGCTGAATTCATTTTGTGCCAGTAACAAACCATGAAACTTAGCTCCCGTCTCCAGCATTTTTATTAATAGCATTGTTTTGTAACCAGGCCACATACACAACAAATTGGCGACGAGTTTAGTGAACCTACATCGTGTCGGAATGCCGTGTTTTAGTTGATAATGACACTCGGAGGAAGAGCGCAAGGAACGAGCCAAGGAGCGGGAGGAGGAGGCAGAGTGAGGCCGTGAGTCTGTCCGCCAGAGAAAGCAGGATCTCCCAGTGGCCACACATTTTAATTCCACATCCCATTCCCATTCTGATATGTCTATCCACGGCCTCCTCTACTGTAAAGATGAAGCCACACTCAGGTTGGAGGAACAACACCTTATATTCCGTCTGGGTAGCCTCCAACATGATGGCATGAACATTGACTTCTCAAACTTCCGCTAATGCCTCACCTCCCCCTCGTACCCCATCCATTATTTATTTATATACACACATTCTTTTTCTTTTTCTTTCTCTCCTTTTTCTCCCTCTGTTCCTTTTACTATACCCCTTGCCCATCCTCTGGGTTTTTCCCCCCTCCCACTTTTCTTTCTCCCTGGGCCTCCTGTCCCATGATCCTCTCATATCCCTTTTGCCAATCACCTGTCCAGCTCTTGGCTACATCCCTCCCCCTCCTGTCTTCTCCTATCATTTTGGATCTCCCCTTCCCCTTCCCACTTTCAAATCTGTTACTAACTCTTCCTTCAGTTTGTCCTGACGAAGGGTCTCGGCCTGAAACGTTGACTGTACCTCTTCCTAGAGATGCTGCCTGGCCTGCTGCGTTCACCAGCAACTTTTTTGTGTGTTGCTTGAATTTCCAGCATCTGCAGATTTCCTAGTGTTTGCTTTTCCAATGCCTTCTCAGTTTTGATGATTGTACATACTTTTAAGAGTAACATTCACCTTTTCATGGATTTCACTTTGCGTTCGTCATCTTTGCAAGATGGAGGTGACTACTCTTTAAGGCTGGAATCTGCCAATTTGTGGATTATTTAATTTATTCCAGATAATAGAGTGAAGACCCAATGCCGGACAATCGAGAGAAGAACCCCCCCCCCCACCTCGAGACTTCAGTTATAAATAGGTCTTAGACCAAAAGTAAAAAAAAAAGGCTTGTTATAATTTGATATTATTAAGTTACTAAGTAAACAAATGGTGGCATTTGTATGTTAAGAGTAAACATATTTGTATAGCATAGTGCCCCAGTTAAAAAAAACAGTTGATACACTATTAAAATAAAAGGGGAGGAGTGTACCGTATAGCCTACAGTATAATAAGGGACTACTTTATGTTTTAGTAACACGTCGTTGGATGCGCTATTAGGCGCATATTGATCTGTACGTCTGTGCTGAGTTTGTTTCATGCCAGTAAAGAACCATGAAACTTAGCTCCCGTCTCCCACGATTTTATTAATAGCATTGTTGTGTAACGAGGCCACATACGCAACAAATATCATAACATAAAATTAGTTTTACCTTCTACTTGACACTTTAGTTATGCTTCACAATTTAACTGGCAAAATGCACTTGCATCATCTTATATTATTATTCTTGTGAGGCCCCAAGTTGTAAAAAGTGGCATGTGCTTTGATATTTAAAATCCTATCTTTTATAGGTGGGAGAATGACCATAAGACATAAGAGCAGAATTAAACCATTTCTCCCATCGAGTCTGCTGTACCATTTGATCATAGCCGATTTATTTTTTTCTCTCAACCCCATTCTTCTGCTTTCTCCCCATTACCTTTGACGCTGTTACTAATTAATTATCTATCAACCTCTGCTTTAAATATACCCATTGATTTCGTCTCTACAGCTGTCTCTGGTAATGAATTCTACAGATTTGCCACCTTCTGGCTGAAGGGATTCCTCCCTATCTCTGTTCTAAAGGGGTGTTCTTCTCTTTTGAGGCTGTACCCTCTGGTCCTAGACTCTTCTACTAATGGAAACATCCACTCTATCTGGATTTTTCTAAATTCCAGTAGGTACAGGCTCAGAGCCATGAAACGCTCCTCATATCAAAATGGCTTGATATTATGGTAAAACTTCCATTATTAAGCATCTTATTGTTCAGAAATCTCAATAGTTTGGCATCTGCCTTAGTCTTTACACTGGACTGGAGTGTGCAGCCAGATCAAAGGTCTAGATTGTGTGCCAAATGTATCCAGGAGTAGAGTCTGGAACACCAGGAATTGGGAATGTTGTTGGATTTGTTGCTGGAGTTGGGGACTTGAGTGCTTCTATATAACCTACTCCCTTTAAGTTCACTGGGTTCACTGGAAAATGTATATTCTACTTCGTAGCATGTTCTTTCAGAAAAAAATAGTGAAATAGCTTTGGGTATTAACTGGAGTAATATCCAATTGTCTGGAAAACCCAAGGATGTTGTTTTCACTGTGAATTAACTTTCCTGATTCCTGCCTTTCATCTTGAACAGTATCTTGAATCACACACCTTTAGGTGTATAGAAGTAGAACTGTGGTAAGGAGAGAATGTGTTTAGATCTTGAAAAGCAGAAGTTTTATCAAATTTCTAGAGGTGACAAATTCATTATGTTTGTTTTCTTATCCACTATTTTAAATCCATTGATCTTAAGTGAGGCAAGAATCTGTTTTGAGAGGTGCTGGTTGAAGAAAGATTAGGCTGCATGGTGCCAGGTGAACAGTTGTACAGTCCAGATGGCAACAGAAATAATTCAACAGCATATCTACCCCGGGGACTGGAGCCAAAAACAATTTGCTTGCTCCAGATAAATATCCTGCTCCTCTGAGTTTGGAAGTCCTTCATATGATTAATTTATCTTCCTTTTTTATTAAAACAAATCCCTATTTTTTTTTCCCCAGTAAGAAATGTTATAAGTTTGATTCTTTGAGATGTATGATTCCTGAGTATAAGATGCCATTGCAATTAGTTATTCTGTGAGTTTTTGTAGTAAATATCATAGGATATTCATTTGTATAATGCCTTGTAGTTGATCCTGCACTTTGATTCCTGCTGGAAATCTTAATTAGATAAGGTTTCCTTTTGTCTTTCTCTTCAAGCACAAATTACCAATCATCCTGTAATTACTTAATGGCACACAATGGATTGTTCCATTAGATTGTTTCAATTTGTCATTAAAGGTTGATCTGAAGAGTTGCATTTATCTATATTGGGAGAGTGGGTGGAGGAATCTGCAATTTGTCTTTATTTTAGTGTCAACTGGAATAAAATAATCCAGTTATTTTCTCCTTTTTGTGCTGGAAGCTATAAAAATAACTTGGCCACAATTTTGGGCATCTCCGGTTGAAAGCTGCTCCAAGGAAATGTTATAAGCCTCAGATTAACTGTGTAATTTATTAAACGGTAACAAAAATCTGACAGCCTTGTACATCTCTGTGCGTGGCTTCAATCGGTTAATCAAACCTAATTGTACTTTGCCATGAAGCATGGCCTCCAAGAGGAGATTGGTCAGTGGTGAAACACACTAATCTTGGCCAGAAAAGTAAATAGTTTATTCTTCCCTATAAGTGCTGCCTGACCTGCTGAGTTCCTCCATCATTTTGTGTGTGTTACTCTGGATTTCCAGCATCCATACAATAATAATTCGTCCTTATGCTATTTTTGGTAGAAGGGGCAGCTTCAAGTTGTTTTGTTTGTTCTTTACCACTCACTCCCTTAGTAAAGGGTTTTGTAAGTGAGGCCTTTTGAACATTCAGCTATTGAATCTTGTATGAAAACTACTTTTAAATCTGTCTGATAGTGAAATGTGGAAGACCACAATTAAAGATGTTGCAGTTACATTCTTCCACCAGTAGATGGAAGCATTTTGCATTGAGAATTACCTTCATTTAGACAGGGAACAGTTGGTTCCTTGTTGTTAGTAGATGATACTGCAGCAGTACTCTTGTGTGACTGACCAGAAATAATTAGGTCCAGGCCAGTTGAATAACATGAGGCAAATCTGTTTAGTTCTGACTTCCTTAGCATTCACACGTATTCTCTGGAGAACTCGGAATAAAGGATATGGCTTAGTGTTGCATATTTAATATTTCAGTAATATTGTAGTTTTGTTTGCATAATTCATTATGGGTTGAATGTAAAAGTACATGAATGGCAGACGTCATTACACCACTACATCAAGTGTGCATCATGCTCAAGTAAAAATGAAGTTTACATGCCTCTCTCAGGTCCCTTTGTTTTACTTTCAATTAGTTTTATGTTTTGTAGTTACAAAACATTAGAGGTGCCCTCGAATGAGAGCTTGTATTATCTGTGACTATTCTGCACTTGTAACTAAAATAGTTTTGTTTGTTCTAGTGATGGTTACTACTTCTTCAGAATACCTAATCAAAGAGATTCAAATAACAGATATTATTGGAAATACCTATCAGGCAGCACCTGTGGAAGAAATAATTCATTGTAACTGGGTCACCTATATGCAAAATGGATATGCTTCTGGTCAAGATGGTGTCGAGCTACGATCTTTGTTGAGGTCATCACTCAGACTTGTTTTTCTTGGTTGCTTTGGAATTTGTGTAAGGATGGTTTTGGGGACAGAGGGGAGAGTTGGGGGTCAGATCAGCATTTAGGGGCAGGGGTGTGGGGAGATTAGGTTTCAGGCTGGAATCCAGACCTCTGGACATTTGTGACCAGCAAGCTAACAAGGATGAGGGCTAGTGCACCCTTACCCCCAGGTCAGCAAGTTGTCTGTATGTTCTCTGTGTGGGCAGGGGGAACAAGTGATTGTGGCCCCCTAGGTACATGAATTGATGAGACTGGAGTTTGAGACCTAGTCTTCAGTCCCAGTCATCGGAGAGTCCAGTGTTTGGAGCTTAGTGTTTGTGCTCCTCATTCTTTGTCATTGGCGGGTCATGGCTTGATACTGAAGATCAAAGTCCACAGGTCATTTGGAAATCCAGAAGTCAAGGCCCAATGGGGCAGTCCACAGGAGACGCAGAAACCCAATGCTTGCAAATCCATGAGTCCACTGGCTGATGGAAGCTGGAGCCTGGAGACAACCTATCCTGGGGTTAGAGGGCGGTGTGTGGGTGGGTGGTGGGAGGGAGGAATGGGCCTTATTTTGCTGCTGTTGCTTTATCACTCGTGTTCTGTATTACGGTGTTCTGTGTTGTTCTTCCGAACTTTGTGGCCATGCTCTGTTAGTGCCAGAATGTGTGGCAACACTTCTGGGCTGATGTCAGAACAGAGTCATAGAAAAGTACAGCTCAGAAACAGGCCCTTTGAGCCATCTAGTCCATGATGAACCATTTAAACTGCCTACTCCCATTGACCTGCACCCAGATCCTAGCCCTCCATACCCCTGCCATCTATGTACCTGTCCAAACATCTCTTAAACATTGAAAATGAGCTCACGTGCACCCCTTGTGCTTACCGCTCTTTCCACACTCTCACAGCCCTCTGAGTGCAGAAGTCGCCCTTCATGTTCCCCTTAAATTTTTCAGCTTTCACCCTTAACCTCTAGTTGTAGTTCCACCCAACTTCAGTGGCAAAAGCCTACTTGCATTTACCCTATCTATACCTCTCGTAATTTTGTACACCTCTATCACATCTCCCCTCAATCTTCTATGTTTCAAGATATAAAGTCCTAACCCATTCAATCTTTCCTCATAACTCAGGTCTTCCAGTAACATCCTTGTAAACCTTCTCTCTACTCTTTCAACCTTGTTCACATGTTTCCTGTAGGTAGGTGAACAAAACTGCGTACAAATTAGGCCTCACCAACGTCTTATACAACTTCAACGTAACATCCCATCTCCTGTACTCAGTACTTTGATTTATGAAGGGCAATGTGCTGAAAGTTTTCTTTATAACCCACTGAAAGCAATGCCACTTTCAATGACTTATGGACCAGTATTCCCAAATTCCGTTGTTCTACTGTACTTAATGCCCTACTATTCATTGTGTAGGTCATACCCTGGTTGGTCCTACCAAGCTGCAGCATCTCACACATATCTGTATTAAATTCTATCTGCCATTTTTCTAGCTGGTCTAGACTCTGCTGCTAGCTCTGATAGCCTTCCTCGCTGTCCATCACACCCACAATCTTGGTGTCATCCGCAAATTTGCTGATCCAGTTCACCACATTATCATCCAGATCATTGATATAGATAAGAAACAACAACAAACCCAGCATTGATCCCTGCAGCACTCCTCTAGTCACAGGCCTCCAGTCAGACAGGCAACTATCTACTCTCTACAGTTGTCTGTCGAAGAAATTGAAGGCAGAGGAACAGACTGTAGTACCCTGCCTTTCTGTCATTCTTCTTGACACTCCCTGACTATTCCTAACAAGCCTGACTGCTCTCTAACATACTGTTATTTTTTTCACTACTTGGTGACTTCACATGCCTGTGATGTTTTTCAGTGAAATTAGTCACGCCAGGTAAATACATTGTTTACTGAATTCGAAGCGGAACTCTTTGTTTTCTCTTGATTAAATAATAGGGCCAACAAGGACCCTATTGTTCACTTGTTTACAACAAGAGGCTGAGCAAGAAATATTGGAAGTTTAACTTACTCAAAAATAACCGTTTGACCCCTGGAAGATTCAACTGCTGTGTTAGAAAGCTGAGCTTGGTAAAAAGACCCCCTGGATCCTAGGCGGTGAATATCCACCATAAGAGTAACTCTACCAAGAGGAAACAGTTTCTCAACCTCACTCTCATGTCTTCTCAACATCTTGCATCTCAGTTAGATTTCCACTCATCCTTTGAATCTGTCAAGTATATAGGCTACTTTTCCTTGATCTATAACTGACATAACTGTATAATGATCTATAGCAGATATAACTGTAAGATAGCTGACGTGACAGGAATACATCTTACATTTCTGCACTGCAATGACTCCAAGGTCAGTATATCGTTGCTCTCGTATGGAGACTGAAGTACTCCATAATGTTGTTTCATGATTTCCCCGTATAATCTCAGCGAGACTTATCTACCATTGCACTCTGACCTTCCTGCAATACAGCCAACATACTGTTTACTTTCTGATAATTTGCTGCATATCTATTTCCTGAACCAATGCAGCTGGATGCTACAATATTCATTGTTTTCCTCAAATTTTAAGCAAGCTTTTCTGTCTTCTACCCAAAAATACAATGTCAGTTTTTATTTGAGGTTCAGGTTTATTTCTCACAAACATGTACATCGAAATGCAGTGAAATGTGTGGGGTGCGCTGGGAGCAATCTGCAAATGTCACCACGTATTCTGGCGCCAACGCAGCAAGCCCACAAAGCTCAGCAGAACAATACAAGGCAGCAGTAAAGCAAACCCCTTTCCTATCCTTCCTACCCTCCCACCGATTCACACACACAGGCAAGCCTTCAGGCTCAGTGCAGGCCACCTCTGAACCTTTGGTCCTTGTCCTTAGATTCTCATACCCGCTGGCATTGGGCCTCCAGTTTAGGTGGACTTCACCCCAGGGTGCCGATCATAAGTTTGACCTTCAAGCATTGACTTCTGGACTCAAACTGTTTATACTTTCCTCTACTTACGGTTTGCTCATTTGGATAACCTGTTTTATCCTTTAGCTGACTGTTCCCTCACAGCCAATTTTCTCCTTTAGCTTTGTATCTGCAATCAGACATTCTCTTTTCCACTTAATTCATATATGTAGAATCACTTATGCTTCAGTTGCTATACTGATCCCCTGGCACTCTACTTGAAACCGCTTAATTGTTAAGCTTTGAATTAAGGTTTGCAACCCTTCCTATGAAAATTGCTGGTTTCTGCATTTTCTTTTCAGAGGGAAGGGCAGACATTGAGAAGTTGATTTCTCTTGGTAGAGAAACTCTGCCTCCTAGTTTTAAGTACAAGACGTCAAACATTTCTCTCTAAGAGAAGTGGTTTCTTTGCACTGTTGTGTATCTTTGAAATTTTCAACTCATGGGGGAATGTTTTAGAAGTTGTTGTTAGAAGTTTCAAAGCCAAGCAATGAAGGAGTCACAATCATAATCTCTTGAGAGAAAGGCATGAGCCTCTGTACACTTCTATTGAAGTTATACAGTTTCCTTTTTTTCAGTGCTCATTTTACATATTAAATCTAAAACCTAACATAATTTAAGGATATACATGTACAAACTAGGGGCAGGAACAGACCCCTCAGACTATTAAGACTTTTCATCTTTTTACTAAGATTGTAGATGATCTACTTGTAACCTCAATTCTGCATTCACATCTACTGCTATACATTTTCACTCCCATACTAGTTTTGGATATTTTGAAACAGATATTTAAATTCTGCTTCCACCGCCTTTACAGAGGAACGTTACAGAAGCTCTAATTCTTGCCTCATTTTTCTTAAATAAGCAACCTCTTGCACTTAAACAGTGCCTCTAATTCTAGATTTCTCCCACAGCAGGAAACATCCTCTTCATATCCACCTTTTCAATACCCTTTGAGTTCTTGAATGTTTCAGTCATGTCATTTCCATTCTTCTAGTCTCCAATGGATGCAAGCCTAGCCTGTCCAGTTCTGGTTATATTAATGCCCTGGAGAAGTAATGTAAAATCTCTCAATTATTCAGAACAACATCTTGTCAAAATAGTTTCCCATTTTCCTGCATTATCGTACATCCCTCTGCATGGTTAACCAACCTATATTCCTTTTTAGCCTCCTTGTATTCACATCACACTTTTCCACCTTCTCTAGTAATCAAAGTTAACAACGAAACTTTCAGCCCATTCACTGTGTAGCCTCATTGCAGTGATGTTACACAGCATCCACAACAGGACCACCAGACTCCAGAACACTTACTTCCCCCAGGCTGATCAACATTTCTACTCGGTAACCTAGCCTGTAACCTTGGAACAAAGTTGATGCACAATAAGATTAAAGAACTATCGGGGAAATTACCTTGCTCAGCAAATGGATGCATCAAGGCAAAAGATGGCAGCTTAACTATGAACAAAGGGGAAATCCTAAACAGATGGACAGAATATATGAAAGAACTTTTTGAAGACCAAAGAGTAGAAAAACCGAACATAAAGAAGGATCTTGAAGGTCCTAGCATTCTAAAATCAGAAATTCGAGCAGCTATAAATCAAACAAAACATAACAGAGCAACTGGTCCAGACAACATCGCTGTTGAAATGATACAGAAGATTTTGGAATTGAGAAAATAACAGAAATAGCAAATGAAATCTATGATCATGGGGCGATACCTGATGATTTAAGTTCATCACACTTCCAAAGACAGAGGGAGCAACAGAATGTGAGTTACATTGTACGATAAGCCTGATGAGCCATGTGGGAAAAATTATTCTCAAGAGTAATCATGATGGGAGCAAGACGCTGTATAAAACCGGAAATCAGTAAAGAACAATGTGGTTTTATGGAAAACACTGGAACCAGAAATACAATTTTCATGCTACAGATGATCTGTGAACGAGCCATCCAGGTACAAAAAGACATCTACCTATATTTCATTGACTATACAAAAGCTTTTGATACTGTCAGACAGCAAGATCTTCTGGAAATGCTTCAAGATCTTGACATAGATGGGAAAGATATACGTTTCTTAAGAAACTTATACTGGGACCAGACAGCATCCATCAGAATAGAAGGAGAAGTGAGTGAGTATGTGAATATCATGAGAGGAGTCAGACAAGGTTGTGTCTTTTCGCCAGACTTATTCAACCTGTATAGTGAAAATATCATGAGAAGTATCAAAGACATCAAAGGATTCACAATTGGAGGCCATAATATAAATAACATAAGATATGCTGATGACATTGTACTAATAGCTGACTCAGAAACAAAACTTCAAGAACTACTCACTATAGTGGCAGCAGGAAGTAATCGCAGAGGCCTCTCAATCAACACCAAGAAGACAGAAAGCATGGTCATCTCCAGAAAGACAAACATCCCACAATGTGTGATCAAGATCAGAAATACAAACATCAAACAAGTCAACAAATTCATTTACCTTGGCAGCCTAATAACAAGTATTGGCAGGTGCGGCACAGATATCAAATACAGAATAGCAATGGCGAAAGAAACTTTTCAAAAAATGAGGACCATATTAACAGACAGAAAGATGAGCACGTACACTAAAAACAGAATACTGCAGTGCTACATTTATTCTATCCTGACTTATGGAGGTGAATGCTGGACCATTTCTCCAGCAATGGAAAAGAGACTAGAAGCAGCTAAATTATGGTTCTACAGGAGAATGTTAAAAATATCATGGACCACACACACATCAAATAAAGTTCTCAGAAGAGCTCAAGCAGTTCGATCACTCGTACCAACAATAAGAGAAAGACAACTCAGATTCCTAGGACACATCATACAGAAAGATGAACTAGAAAAACTCATACTCTCTGGAAAGATTGAGGGAGGTAAACTTAGAGGAAGAGCTCGGCTTATGTACATCAGAAGCATAGCCAGGTGGCTACACATCGAGGAAATGGAAGTCATCCAAAAAACGAAGGATAGATCTATATGGAAAACCATGGTCACCAAAGTCCGCCTTGGATATGGTACCTAGACAGACAACCTAGCCCACCGTGCACCTACCACTACAATTTTATTAGTTCCCAACAGTCACCCTTTGTACTGATGCTCCTGTGCCAAGCATCACTTTATGAACATACAATTAGTCTATGTATACAAGCTAATCTTATGATTTGTATTTATTGTGTTTTTGTTGTGGTTTTTATGCTGCATTGAATCCAGAGTAACAATCATTTCATTCTCCACACTTGTGCACTGACCAATCTAAATCTTGAATCTCCATCCCTCTTTGGAATAAGTTGGTACACCACTCAATATCTTGTAAACCAGTAAAAGATTCATATATGCTTGTTTTCTGCTTTGCTAGTTAGTCAATCTTCTATCCACACCAGAATGTTATTATCTGTACCAGGTGCTTTTATTGTTTGCAATAACTTTTGTGTCATCTTATCAGATGCCTCTGGAAATGTACTTCTACCTCAGCCCTCTATCTACAGTACCTACAGCTGGTGCCATGCACATACCCAGATTTTCACAAAGTAGCTGAGGTGCCACATCAAAAGTCAAACGTGGTTTCCCTTTCACAAAACCATGTTGACTGACTGGCTGATTATCTTGAATGTTCTTGAGTACTCTGCCAGGGCATCTTCATGGAAAATTTTGTCAGTTGACAATTGATCAGCTGTAGTTCCCAGCTGTTTTCCTCTTTTACGTTTAATAAATAATTTATATTTGCTATTTTCCAGTTAAATTAATCATTCCTGGATTCTCCTTCCAGCAGATTTTCGAAAATTAAGGCAAATACTTGAACTATCTAGCTAACCACTTCTTTTAATAGCCTTCTATGAAGTTTGTAAGGACCCAGGGACCTGTTAGCCTGCAGTTTCATCTATTTACTCAATGCCAATTTTATTATAATTTATTTTCCAGAAATCCCTCACTTACTTTCCAGTTACTCATCTACATAAGATATCATCCACATTTTGATAACAAACAGTACTGTGTAAAAAGTCTTCGGCGCATACAATACTCTGCCTGAGCCTTTTGCATAGTATTGTTCAACGGTTTTTGACTCGGAATAAGAAGGCTGCGAGTGAATAGCTGATTTTCGGAGCCAAGGCAGTTTTTACCACTTGGGGTAAAAGAGAGGTAAGACTGCACAGGCGCTCGACGTCAGCCAGTGGAGCGCAAAAGGTTTAAAAAGAAGACCACCATATCCAGCAGGCAGCGAGTGAGAGGGCTTTGGTGCAACGGGCTTAGGCGGTAATGGGACGAGGCGAGGTAGGTTTACCGGTGTTATTTGCGGAAAGGTGGAAGTATGTGTGTGAGGCCAGTTTACTGTGCTCGGTGTCAAATGTGGGAGGTCCTGGAGTCTCCCAGCCTCCTGGACGACCATATCTGCACCAGGTGTGTCAAGCTGCAGCTCCTAAAGGACTGAGTTAGGGAGCTAGAGATGCAGCTCAATGACCTTCACCTGGTTAGGGAGAGCGAGGAGGTGATAGAAAGGAGTTATAGGCAGGTGGTCACACCAGGGCCACGGGAGACAGGCAAGTGGGTCACAGTCAGGATGGGGAAGGGGAAGAGTCAGGTACTAGAGAGTACCCCGGTGGCTGTACCCCTTGACAATAAGTACTCCTGTTTGAGGACTGTTGGGGGGAGGGGGTGAAGAGACAGCCTACCTGAGGGAAGCAACAGTGGCTGTGCCTCTGGCACAGATTCTAGCCCTGTGGCTCAGAAGGGTAGGGAAAGGAAGAGGAAGGCAGTAGTGAGGGAGTCAGACAGGCGATTCTGTGGACGCAGGAAAGAAACTTGGATGGTAGTTTGCCTCCCAGGTGCCAGGGTCTGGGATGTTTCAGATCGCATCCATGATATCCTGCAGTGGGAGGGAGAACAGCAAGAGGTCGAGGTACATATTGGTACCAATAACATAGGTAGGAAAAGGGAAGAGGTCCTGAAAGACAGAGTACAGGGTGTTAGGAAGGAAGTTGAGAAGCAGGACTGCAAAGGTAGTAATCTCGGGATTACTGCCTGTGCCACGCGACAGTGAAAATAGGAATAGAATGAGGTGGAGGATAAATGCGTGGCTGAGGATAAATGCGTGGCTGAGGGATTGGAGCGGGGGGGAAGGGATTCTGATTTCTGGATAATTGGGATTTCTTTTGGGGCAGGTGTGATCTGTACAAAAAGGACGGGTTGCACTTGAGTCCCAGGGGGACCAATATCCTGGCGGGGAGGTTGCTAAGGCTACTGGGGAGAGTTTAAACTAGAATTGTTGCGGGGTGGGAACCAAACTGAAGAGACTGGGGAAGAGGAAGTTGGCTCACAAATAGAGAAAGCTTGTCGACAGTGCGAGAGGGAGGATAGGCAGGTGAAAGAGAAGGTACATGCTCAGACCGAAGGTTTGAGATGAGTTTATTTTAACGCCAGGAGTGTTGTGAACAAAACGAATGAGCTTAGAGTGTGGATCAGTACTTGGAGATATGATGTGGTGGTCATTACAGAGACTTGGATGGCTCAGGGGCAGAAATGGTTACTTCAGGTGCCGGGTTTTAGATGTTTCGGACAGGACAGGGAGGGAGGCAGAAGAGGTGGGGGCGTGGCACTGTTGATCAGAGATAGTGTCATGGCTGTAGAAAAGGTGGACAACATGGAGGGATTGTCTACAGAGTCTCTGTGGGTGGAGGTTAGGAACAGGAAGGGGTCAATAACTTGGTGTTTTTTATAGGCCACCCAATAGTAACACGGATATCGAGGAGCAGATAGGGAAACAGATCCTGGAAAGGTGTAATAATAACAGAGTTGTCGTGATGGGAGATTTTAATTTCCCAAGTATCAATTGGCATCTCCCTAGGGCAAGAGGTTTAGATGGATTGGAGATTGTTAGGTGTGTTGAGGAAGGTTTCTTGACACAATATGTAGATAGGCCTACAAGAGGAGAGACTGTACTTGATTTGGTATTGGGAAATGAACCTGGTCAGGTGTCAGATCTCTCAGTGGGAGACCATTTTGAAGATGGTGATTATACGTCTATCTCCTTTACAGTAGAATTGGAGAGAGATAGGAACAGACAAGTTAAAAAAATATTTAATTGGAGTAAGGGGAATTATGAGGCTATCAGGCAGGAAGTTGGAAGCTTAAATTGGAAACAGGTGTTCACAGGTAAAAGTACGGAAGAATGTGGCAAATGTTCAGGCGATATTTGTGTGGAGTTCTGCATAGGTACGTTCCAATGAGACAGGGAAGTTATGGTAGGATACAGGAACCATGGCGTACAAAAGCTGTAATAAATCTAGTCAAGAAGAAAAGAAAAGCTTACAAAAGTTTCAGGGAGCTAGGTAATGTTAGAGACCTAGAAGATTATAAGGCTAATAGGAAGGGGCTTAAGAAGGAAATTAGGAGAACCAGAAGGGGCCATGAGAAGGCTTTGGCAGGCAGGATTAAAGAAAACCCCAAGGCATTCTACAAGTATGTGAAGAGCAAGAGGATAAGACGTGAAAGAATAAGACCTATCAAGTATGACAGTTGGAAAGTATGTATGGAACTGGAGGAAATAGCAGAGGTACTTCAGTGAATACTTCAGTATTCACTATGGAAAAGGATCTTGGTGATTGTAGTGATGACTTGCAGCAGACTGAAAAGCTTGAGCATGTAGATATTAAGAAAGAGAATGTGCTGGAGCTTTTGGAAAGCATCAAGTTGGATAAATCACCGGAACCAGACGAGATGTACCCCAGGCTGCTGTGGGAGGCAAGGGAGGAGATTGCTGAGCCTCTGGCGGTGATCTTTGCATCATCAATGGGGACAGGAGAGGTTCCGGAATATTGGAGGGTTGCAGATGTTGTTTCTTTATTCAAGAAAGGGAGTAGAGATAGCCCAGGAAATTATAGACCAGTGAGTCTTACCTCAGTGGTTGGTAAGTTGATGGAGAACATCCTGAGCGGCAATATTTATGAATATTTGGAGAGGCATAATATGATTAGGAACAGTCAGCATGGCTTTGTCAAGGGCAGGTCGTGCCTTACGAGCCTGATTGAATTTTTTGAGGATGTGACTAAACATTGATGAAGGTAGAGAAGTAGATGTAGTGTATATGGATTTCAGCAAGGCATTTGATAGGGTACCCGTGCAAGGCTTATTGAGAAAGTAAGGAGGCATGGGATCCAAAGGGACATTGCTTTGTGGATCCAGAACTGACTTGCCCACAGAAGGCAAAGATTAGTTGTAGACGGGTCATATTCTGCATGGAGGTCGGTCACCAGTGGAGTGCCTCAGGGATCTGTTCCGGGACCATTACTCTTCGTGATTTTATAAATGACCTGGATGAGGAAGTGGAGAGATGGGTTAGTAAGTTTGCTGATGACACAAAGGTTGGACGTATTGTGGATAGTGTGGAGGACTGTCAGAGGTTACAGCAGGACATTGATAGGATGCAAAACTGGGCTGAGATGTGGCAGATTGAGTTCAACCCAGATAAGTGTGAAATGGTTCATTTTGGTAGGTCAAATATGATGGCAGATTATAGTATTAATGGTAAGACTCTTGGCGGTGTGGAGGATCAGAGGGATCCTGGGGTCTGAGTCAATAGGACGCTCAAAGCAGCTATGTAGGACCCTGCTCAGATCCCATTTGGAGTACTGTGCTCAGTTTTGGTCGCCTCACTACAGTAAGGATGTGGAAGCCATAGAAAGAGTGCAGAGGAGATTTACAAGGATATTGCTTGGATTGGGGAGCATGCCTTATGAAAGCCGGTTGAGTGAACTCGGCCTTTTTTCCTTGGAGCGACGGAGGGTGAGGAGTGACCTGATAAGAGGTGTATAAGATGATGAGAGGCATTGATCGTGTGGATAGTCAGAGGCTTTTTCCCAGGGCTGGAATGGTTGCCACAAGAGGACACAGGTTTAAGGTGCTGGAGAGTAGGTACAGAGGAGATGTCAGGGGTAAGTTTTTTACTCAGAGTGGTGAGTGCATGGAATGGGCTGCTGGCAACGGTTGTAGAGGTGGATACGATAGGGTCTTTTTAAGAGACTTTTGGATAGGTACATGGAGCTTAGGAAAATAGAGGGCTATAGGTAAGCCTAGCAATTTCTAAGGTAGGGACATGTTCGGCACAACTTTGTGGGCCGAAGGGCCTGTATTGTGCTGCAGGTTTTCTATGTTTCTCTGTTTCTTCTGTGTTTCTAATATCAATGTGGAACATAGAGAGAGTTTGTAAATCTGGCTAGAACAAACGACGATGGGATTGGCGAGGGTGAAGCACTGTGGGAGGGGTGTGGAACATATGTGCAATGTGTTTTGCTTTCAATAAGGAAGATTCAGTCTACAATCAGCTGGTCTGTTCCACTGCTCATGAGGCAAAATGGAAAATCAGCATACCCTCAATCAATTAGCTCTGATAAGAGGAAACTATATTGTTGAAGTAAATGCGTGCTGTAATTGTGGCATGGTGACGTGACTTGTTCTACTGTCTCATCTCCAGAGATGTTGGCTCACATCTGATCTTGAGTCCGCCATGTGCATTGCCATCATGGTTTCCGCTAGCTGCTCTGGCTTCCTCCTACATTTTAACAGATGCTGGTACATTGATTGGTAAATGTAACATTGCTCCTTACTGCTGGATGTGACATAAAAGCAAAGGGGAGTTGACTGGATTGAGAAAGAAAGTTGGTTGCAGGGTGACAAGGATATGAGGAGAAGGGTGATGGAAGTGTTGATTGAAGTTGCCTTCTGTGTTGTCAGTAAAACACAATTTTTCACTTGCCTAATAACCACACTATCTAGTACACCCACCAACTTTGCCTTCAAAAAGTTGTTGCTTACAGACCAGTTTATGGAGATGATGCCAACTATCATTTCATGATCATGTTCTTGAGGGCTAGGATTTGATTTCCATTGCTGTGCCTGAGGCAGGATCTGAGACAGTGGATCTCCACTCTGGAAGATGAACTGTTTCCATGGGTAGAATAACAACAGAGAAGTGCTGTGCATAAGGCTTTACTCCTCAAATCCATATGTACTCCAGTCAATGCCTACTCTTCTCAAAGGCATTGTTAAAGAGCTTCAGTAAATCTCCTCTTCAGCTAGATCTACAGATTTTTTTTTTCCCTAATTGAAGCATCTGCCATTCGTTGTACCGGAATTAATAATGGCTAAATCTGTCTGACTGTATGGCAGTTTGCTAGAAAAGTTTCACTAAAACTTGCTGTGGGTACACCTTAATCAAGAAAAATTGCAGAGGTGGCAAACTGAAGTAGAATTGAAATTCTCCTGGGAAAGGGAAAGAAATGTATTTAGGGAGCTTTTAGAGGCTCTAGGGCAATAGCAATCTATATCTTTTTTTACTACTGGATATGAGCAAAATACATTATGCAAAAGAATTCTACTTCATTTTTATGGATAATTTATTGAAAATCAACCTTTACTAGCTTGGTTAAGAGCTGACAAAATTCATCCCGAGTAACTGACCAGGTTTGAATGATAAGCATCTCCAACCATGGATCTTTCTGTCGACTTGCTTCCCTCAGTCATTTATGAGAGAATCTCTGTTTATGTCAGCAATGTTTACTCATTTGTCTTGCGGCTTAGGATCTATTTGTGCAAGCATGCACAACACAGACCACTATTCACTGAAGCTGTTCCCTGTGCTGCTCTTCAGTTTTGGAATTATTATCTGCCAATAAAGACTGTTTCCCTTACCAGTTAAATAGCCTATAATTATTTGTTTCCTCCTTTCTCAAAGGGCTAAAATTTAAGTAGCATCACTATGGGTGTGATGTACTGGAATAATGGTATTGTCATCTTTTTAGGCAGTCACCTCAGTATCAAGGGTGACTTCCATTCTAGTTCTGAGGCAACCAGTGAGGCCATATGGAAACAGCAGATTCCCCTTTAATTGGGTAAAAGATGACTAACGGAGCAGACAGATGTTTGACTGCTGATCTTCCACGTGAAGAATTTAGGAATAGCCTGTTTTGGGGGTTTGGCCTATCAGCATAGTAAACTGAGTTTAACCAGGACATGGATGCTGCAGATGTTGGACTGGGAGAGGATCTACTGTTGGTTTACTTGGAGAATTTAAAAGACCTTGATGATCCAATATTGTTTAGACATGAGTTGAACTTTCAGCAGTGTCTCTCGGGGTTCTACCCCAAGTGGAGTCATTGCTTTCCATATTGGCAGAAAAATCAGTCAGTGTGGATTGCTTGGTTTGGAGGTTTATACATCGGTGTGGTAGTTACTTCTGTTTTGTCAGCAGGGTGTCTGATGCAATTGAAGTTACAACACAGATCAAATAGGATACAATCAACCTCAGTATAACTGCTTGTTTAGACTGCTCAGTTGCATCTCTTTTTTAAAATCAAAGAACTGCAGTTGCAGGAAATTTTAATGAAACAGAAAATACCAAAAAATAAACAGGTCAGATGGCATCTGTAGAAAGAAGCAGATAATGTTCAGGTGATTCTGATGAAGTGTCTTTGATCTGAAGCATTAATTTTGCTTCTCTTTACCAGAAGTTATGTGAGCTGCTGAGTGTTTCAGCATGTATTTTCTTTCTTCCTCTTTATGATCGCTTGACCAAGCCCTGAGGTGGCTGCATAATGTCACTTGAAAATATAGTTTGGCTCTAGCCACTCGTAGAGTTGTAGATTGTGACGTACTCCTTTCTGAATGTTGTTGTGTTTCTTTGTAAAACCTTTCAGTGACTGTCTAGCTCTATAAAGTCACTGTAATCAATGATGATTTGAACAGGTACAATTTCCGTGGAGTGTTTACAATTTCTGCTGTCCTTTAGTAACTCAGAGATGAATGAGGGAAGCTGCGAAGTTGCAAGCACCAGCTGGCTACTTGCCACTTGCTCCTTGCAAATGTAACATTATACTTGAGCCCAAACAACAGGAATTCTGCAGGTGCTGGAAATTCAAGCAACACACATCAAAGTTGCTGGTGAACGCAGCAGGCCAGGCAGCATCTATAGGAAGAGGTGCAGGCCGAGACCCTTCGTAAGGACTAACTGAAGGAAGAGTGAGTAAGGGATTTGAAAGTTGGAGGGGGAGGGGGAGATCCAAAGTGATAGGAGAAGACAGGAGGGGGAGGGATGGAGCCAAGAGCTGGACAGGTGATAGGCAAAAGGGGATACGAGAGGATCATGGGACAGGAGGTCCGGGAAGAAAGACAAGGGGGGGGGACCCAGAGGATGGGCAAGAGGTATATTCAGAGGGACAGAGGGAGGAAAAGGAGAGTGAGAGAAAGAATGTGTGCATAAAAATAAGTAACAGATGGGGTACGAGGGGGAGGTGGGGCCTAGCGGAAGTTAGAGAAGTCGATGTTCATGCCATCAGTTTGGAGGCTACCCAGACGGAATATAAGGTGTTGTTCCTCCAACCTGAGTGTGGCTTCATCTTTTACAGTAGAGGAGGCCGTGTATAGACATGTCAGAATGGGAATGGGATGTGGAATTAAAATGTGTGGCCACTGGGAGATCCTGCTTTCTCTGGCGGACAGAGCGTAGATGTTCAGCAAAGCGGTTTCCCAGTCTGCGTCGGGTCTCGCCAATATATAAAAGGCCACATCGGGAGCACCGGACGCAGTATATCAACCCAGTCGACTCACAGGTGAAGTGTTGCCTCACCTGGAAGGACTGTTTGGGGCCCTGAATGGTGGTAAGGGAGGAAGTGTAAGGGCATGTGTAGCACTTGTTCCGCTTACACGGATAAGTGCCAGGAGGGAGATCAGTGGGGAGGGATGGGGGGGACGAATGGACAAGGGAGTTGTGTAGGGAGCGATCCCTGTGGAATGCAGAGAGACGGGGGGAGGGAAAGATGTGCTTAGTGGTGGGATCCCGTTGGAGGTGGCGGAAGTTACGGAGAATAATATGTTGAACCCGGAGGCTGGTGGGGTGGTAGGTGAGGACCAGGGGAACCCTATTCCTAGTGGGGTGGCGGGAGGATGGAGTGAGAGCAGATGTACGTGAAATGGGGGAGATGCGTTTAAGAGCAGAGTTGATAGTGGAGGAAGGGAAGCCCCTTTCTTTAAAAAATGAAGACATCTCCCTCGTCCTAGAATGAAAAGCCTCATTCTGAGAGCAGATGCGGCGGAGACGGAGGAATTGCGAGAAGGGGATGGCGTTTTTGCAAGAGACTGGGTGAGAAGAGGAATAGTCCAGATAGCTGTGAGAGTCAGTAGGCTTATAGTAGACATCAGTGGATAAGCTGTCTCCAGAGACAGAGACAGAAAGATCTAGAAAGGGGAGGGAGGTGTCGGAAATGGACCAGGTAAACTTGAGGGCAGGGTGAAAGTTGGAGGCGAAGTTAATAAAGTCAACGAGTTCTGCATGCGTGCAGGAAGCAGCGCCAATGCAGTTGTCGATGTAGCGAAGGAAAAGTGGGGGACAGATACCAGAATAGGCACGGAACATAGATTGTTCCACAAAGCCAACAAAAAGGCAGGCATAGCTAGGACCCATACGGGTGCCCATAGCTACACCTTTAGTTTGGAGGAAGTGGGAGGAGCCAAAGGCGAAATTATTAAGAGTAAGGACTAATTCCACTAGACGGAGTAGAGTGGTGGTAGAGGGGAACTGATTAGGTCTGGAATCCAAAAAGAAGCGTAGAGCTTTGAGACCTTCCTGATGAGGGATGGAAGTATATAAGGACTGGACATGGTGAAAATAAAGCGGTGAGGGCCAGGGAACTTAAAATCATCAAAAAGTTTAAGAGCGTGAGAAGTGTCACGAACATAGGTCAGAAGGGATTGAACAAAGGGGGATAAAACAGTGTCGAGGTATGCAGAAATGAGTTCGGTGGGGCAGGAACAAGCTGAGACAATAGGTCTGTCAGGACAGGCAGGTTTGTGGATCTTGGGTAGGAGGTAGAAACGGGAAGTGCGGGGTGTGGGAACTATAAGGTTGGTAGGAGTGGATGGGAGATCCCCTGAGCGGATAAAGTCGGTGATGGTGTGGGAGACAATGGCCTGGTGCTCCTTAGTGGGGTCACGATCGAGGGGTAAATAAGAGGAAGTATCCGCGAGTTGTCGCTGTGCCTTGGCAAGGTAGAGGTCAGTACGCCAGACTACAACAGCACCCCCCTTATCGGCGGGTTTAATAATAAGGTTAGGATTAGTGCGGAGGGAGTGGAGAGCAGAGCGTTCGGAAGGAGTGAGGTTGGAATGGGGACAAGGTGTGGTGAAGTCGAGACGGTTGATGTCCCGTCGGCAATTAGCGATAAAGTGATCCAGAGCAGGCAGAAGACTAGAGCGGGGTGTCCATGAAGAAGAGGAGGGTTGAAGACGGGAGAAGGGATCATCGGTGGGGATGGAAGAGTCCTTGCCGAAGAAGTAGGCTCGGAGACGGAGACAGTGGAAGAAAAGTTCTGCATCGTGGCGAACACGGAACTCGCTGAGGTGTGGGCGAAGGGGGACAAAGGTGAGGCCCTTACTGAGGATCCAACATATTATTCTCCGTAACTTCCGCCACCTCCAACGGGATCCCACCACTAAGCACATCTTTCCCTTCCCCCCTCTCTCTGCATTCCGCAGGGATCGCTCCCTACACAACTCCCTTGTCCATTCGTCTCCCCCATCCCTCCCCACTGATCTCCCTCCTGGCACTTATCCGTGTAAGGGGAACAAGTGCTACACATGCCCTTACACTTCCTCCCTTACCACCATTCAGGGCCCCAAACAATCCTTCCAGGTGAGGCAACACTTCGCCTGTGAGTCGACTGGGGTGATATACTGCGTCCGGTGCTCCCGATGTGGCCTTTTATATATTGGCGAGACCCAACGCAGACTGGGAGACCGCTTTGCTGAACATCTACGCTCTGTCCGCCAGAGAAAGCAGGATCTCCCAGTGGCCACACATTTTAATTCCACATCCCATTCCCATTCTGACATGTCTATCCACGGCCTTCTCTACTGTAAAGATGAAGCCACACTCAGGTTGGAGGAACAACACCTTATATTCCGGCTGGGTAGCCTCCAACCTGATGGCATGAACATCGACTTCTCTAACTTCCGCTAGGCCCCACCTCCCCCTCGTACCCCATCTGTTACTTATTTTTATGCACACATTCTTTCTCTCACTCTCCTTTTTCTCCCTCTGTCCCTCTGAATATACCTCTTGCCCATCCTCTGGGTCTCCCCGCGCCCCCCCCCCCCCCCGTCTTTCTTCCCGGACCTCCTGTCCCATGATCCTCTCGTATCCCCTTTTGCCAATCACCTGTCCAGCTCTTGGTTCCATCCCTTCCCCTCCTGTCTTCTCCTATCATTTTGGATCTCCCCCTCCCCCTCCAACTTTCAAATCCCTTACTCACTCTTCCTTCAGTTAGTCCTGACGAAGGGTCTCGGCCTGAAACGTCGACTGCACCTCTTCCTAGAGATGCTGCCTGGCCTGCTGCGTTCACCAGCAACTTTGATATGTGTTGCTTATACTTGAGCCTTTAGCTTTACACTGGATTAATGAGCAGATGCCTCATCAAACTCCAGCTTTGAGGTTGAACTATGTGTAGCCCATCAGCGGAACACTATTGGGAAATCATGAGCCAGCTTGGGCAGCAAATTTGATATTTTCGCAAACATGCAAAGGTCTTGAATTTGTTGAAGGGTTCAAAGGTGCCAGTATACTTTCCACTTCATGCTGGCAGTGTCATGGTGTTATGTATGCCCTTCGGCCCAACTTCTTCATGCTTTCTACCTGAGGTAGTACGTTTAGCCGATATCCCTCTAAACCAGGGGTTCTCAGCCTTTTTTATGCCATGGACCCAATGCCATTAAGCAAGGGGTCTGTGGACCCCAGGTTGGAAACCCCTGCTCTAAAGTATTGCTATCTAAGAACTAAATGCTTAATTGAGTCCACCTCTTCAGCTTTGACAGCTCATTCAATTTATCCATTAGGCTCTGTGAGGTAAACAGTTTTCCCTTGTGTTCCTGTTTCTTTCCTTTCACACCTTGTATCTATGACTCCCCTACCCTGACGATTCACTTGATCTATTTTCCTCATGATCTTATAGACCTTTATTAGGTCATCCCCTCAATGTTCCATGCTCCAGGGGATAAAGTTCAAGTTTGTCCAGCCTTTCCTTGTAACTCGAGCCCTCCCGTCCCTTGTGAATCTTTTCTGCATCCTTTCAAAGGCATAATCAAAGACCCAGCACCCACCCTGGACATCCCCTCTTTTCCCCATTCCCACTGGGCAGAAGATACAAAAGTCTGAAAGCACAAAGCATGAGGCTCAAGGACAGCTTCTACACTGCTGTTGCAAGACTATTGAATGATTCCCCAGTACAATAAACTGGACCCTTGTCCTCACAATCTACCTCATTATGACCACATCTTACAGACTGCACTTTCTCTGTGGCTCTTACATTTTATTTTATATTCTGTTCTTATTTTCCTTTGTACTGGCTCAATGTAATGTGTAGTGAATTGTCTGATACGAATAGTGTGCACGACAAACTTTTCACATACCTCTGTGCATGTGACAATAACAAACTAATTCCATTTGTAGTTTGATGACGTGCTTTTCATAGCCGGTGATCAGAATTGCACAGAATACTCTGTGAGACCTTACCAACAACTTGTGCAGTTGCAACGTGATTTCCCAGCTCATGATACTTTCCATTGCCAGAAAAAGTTTGTGAACCTTTTGCAATTACCTGGTTTTCGTCATTGATTACTCATAAAATGTGGTCTGATCTTCATCCAAGTCACAATAATAGACAAACACAATCTAATAACACACAAACAATTGTACTTCCTCTCGTCAATATGTGTTCGATAAAGACATGAGAAGTATATTGTCTGTGTGTTATTAATTTGGGCAGATTGTTTTTGTCTATTATTGAGACTTTGAAGATCAGACCACATTTTATGAGCAATTAATGCAGAAAAACAGGTAATTAATTGTAAAGGGTTCACAAACTTTTTCAAAAGTAATAGACACTTTACTTAACAGATGAAGACAAACATGCTAAATGCTGCTTTCACCACTTCGTCTGCCTTAGTTTCCTGAAAGTGATGATGATATGCCTGTACTGCTCGGTCTCTCTGTTCTATAACACTTTTCAGAGCCCCACTATTTACTGTGCAAGTCCTGCCTGGTTTAACTTGCCAAAATGCGACACTTCATATTTGGTCTGATTTAAATTCTATCTGTCCTCCTTTGGACCACTTCCCTAGTTCATCTAGATCCTGTAATTATCTTAAATCTTCTCTGTCCACAGCATCACCAACTTTGCTGTCACCTCCAAGCTTACTAACTATGCCAGCCACATTTTCATCCAAACCATTAATTTGGATGAATTAATTTCATAGTTTCACACTACCGTGCTGCCCAAAGTTCACTAATTTGGGGTGGCACGGTAGTATAGTGGTTATCAGCAACTCCGGTTCAATTCCCACCACTACCTGTAAGGCGTTTGTACGTTCTCCCTGTGACTCTGTAGGATTCCTCCGGGTGCTGGGTTTCGTCCCATAGTCCAAAGAAGTACCGGTTCATAAGTCAATTGGTCATTGTAAATTGTCCCTTGATTAGGCTAGGGTTAAATATATGGGTTGGGCGATCCAGCAAGGGCACATTCCACGCTGTATCTCAATAAATTAAAAAAAATCATTAATATACATGACAGATGACAATAGACCAAGCAGTGATCCCTGTCGCACACCTCTGGTCGTTTGCCACTGATCTGAATAACGCCTCCACTGACTTCTGTTCTCATATACCGGCAAGTCAAACCAGTGCCCAAACTGTGGGTGTAAGACCCTCAAGTCAGTAAGCCCTCTTTGTGAGTGGCAGCTGGAAGAATTGTTTGATTGATTTATGTTTTGTGTTGGTTCCAGGCTGTGTATTTGCCGTAATTAAGACAATTAACACGGGCATCTCCAGACGTAGTTTTCTTCTATATCGGAAGCTGTATTTTAAAATAGACACTCAGCAGCTTAGAATTACCAACTGTGCTCCCGAATTAGAAAATAGGAACAAAAGAGAGGACAAACTACGTGTTGTGCTCAGTTTCTAGCTGCCACCTTGCTGATATTGAATGCATATTCTTTTTATTGTCATCTTCTGTAGCTACAAACATGAATTTCAAAACTGACGAGGGTAATCAGCTACTGTACTATTCAAAAAGCAAACATTGCAAGGTATTATTGTATGCCTTTTGTGTTTTCATGATACTTTACAGCTTTTAGAATGAGAAGGTGTTCAAGAGTAAAGTTTGTTTTGAGTAACTTATTTTTGCTCTATTTTAAACTATTCAGCATCTCTGTCAACAGGGCGACGCAGTCTTTCAGAACTCGATCGGGTCCCGCAGCTTTGCGTGGGTGGACTCTGGCCAGGGTCTTCCTCACCTCAGCTTCAGCCAGACGGAGTGTCTTCTCCCCTGGGGGGAGGGGTGCCTTCCTTGCCAGCACTTTGTTCTGCTCATCAAACCGGGCATAGAAGACAATCAGCCTCGCTGAGAGTTAAATATCCTGGTCAATGATGCACAGGGTAGACTTGAAGCCTGTAATCCTCTGACTTCCCCGCCACACGCGCCTCTCATCTCTGGTATCGCAGAAGTGGCTGTGAGTTCTTTGAGAATGCTCCCATTTCGCCTTCCTGATGGAGCGGGAAATCACGGTTCTTGCCCCCATGAGAGCTGTCGCATCCCCCGAACTAAAGGCAACATCACGATTCCTCAGCCTGGCACAGGCCTCTGCAGTAAGCCATGGCTTCTGATTTGCTCTCACCCAGATGTGTTTTGTGATGATAGCATCCTCAGTACAGTCCTCTATGTTGCTGGTCACGGAATCCACATATTCCTCAATGTTAACATGGTTGCCATTGGTAACACCTTCCCTGAATATTCTTCAGTTCGTGTTATCAAAGCAGTCCTGTAGTGCAGAGAATGCACCCTAGGCTGTGTTTTCACTACCTTTAGAACTGGTTTGACCTTTTTGATCACTGATTTGTATGCTGGAATTAACATTATAGATAGAGTCCAATGTGGGGTCGAGGAATTGCTTTATAGGTACCTGGTATTAGTGTAAACCAGGTCCAGTACATTTTCACTTCTGCTAACAAAATCAACATGCTGGTGGAATTTAGGCGGGACTGTGTTTAGGTTCAAAACTGTGCAGCTGTGTTGCAGCTGTGATTATATGTTGAAAAAGCCTTGCTTAAGTCATATTTGGAGTACTTCATTCTGTTCTGGTTGCCATATGACATAGGAGCAAAATTAGGCCATTTGGCCCATTGAGTCTGCACTGCCATTCCATCATGATTGATTTATTGTTTCTCAACCTCAATCTCCCGCCTTCTTTCTTTGATGCCTTTACTAATCAAGAACCTCTGCTTTAAATATACCCAATGTCTTGTCCTCCACAGCCATCTGTGGCAATGAATTCCATAGATTCACCACCCTCTGGCTTTAAAAAAAACTCAACCTCATCTCTTTTAAAGAGATGTCCTTGTATTCTGTGGCTGTGTCCTCCGATCCAAGATTTCCCCACTATAGGAAACATCCTTTTTGCATCCTTTCAAAATTCAATGAGTTTCCTCCCCTCCCCCTCCATTTTTCTAAACTTTCAGTGAGTACAGGCCCAGAGGCATCAAATACTCCTCATATTTTAACACTTTCATTCCCGGGATCATTTGAATGAACGTCCTCTGGACCATCTCCAAAGCCAGCACATCCTTTCCCAGATTAGGGGCCCAAAACTGCTCACAATACTCGAAGTGTGGTCTGACCAATGCCGTTGAAAGCCTCAGCATTACATCCTTGCTTTTATATTATAGTCCTCTCAAAATGAATGCTAAATGCTTTTTGTTGTCTCATCACAGGGAGCATTGGAGAGGATGAAAAAGTTATTCACAAGAATGTTGCCTGGGTTGAATTGAATTGACTTTATTTCTTATATCCTTCACATACATGAGGAGTAAAAGTCTTTACGTTACTTCTCCATCTAAATGTGCAATGTGCAATCATAGTAATTTATAATAATTTATAATAAATGGAACAGTCAGTGTAACATAGAAATACACTCAAATCAGCATGAATTAATCAGTCTGATGACCTGGTGGAAGAAGCTGTCCCGGAGCCTGTTGGTCCTGGCTTTGAGATGGTAGCAGCTGGAATAGATTGTGGTTGGGGTGACTCGGGTCCCCAGTGATTCTGCAGGCCCTTTTTCACACACCTGTCTTTGTTAATGTCCTGAATCATGGGAAGTTCACAACTGCAGATGCGCTGGGCTGTCCGCACCACTCTCTGCAGAATCCTGTGATTAAGGGAGGTACAATTCCCATAGCAGACAGTGATGCAGCCAGTCAGGATGCTCTCAATTGTGCTACTGTAGAAAGTTCTTAGGATTTGGGGACCCATACCAAACTTCCTCAACTGTCTGAGGTGAAAGAGGTGCTGTTGTGTGTTTTTTCACCACACAGCTGGTGTGTACAGTCCACATGAGATCCTCAGTGATGTTTATGCCGAGGAACTTAAAGCTGTTTACACTCCCAACCCCAGATCCATTGATGCCATTAGGGGTTAGCCCATCTCCATTCCTCCTGTAATCCACAACAAGCTCCTTTGTTTTAGAGGCATTGTTTTCTTGACACCACTGTGTCAGAGGGCGACTACTTCCCTGTAGGCCATCTCATTATTGTTTGAGATTGGACCAATCAATGTAGTGTCGGCAAATTTAACTAGCAGGTTAGAGCTGTGGGTGGCGACACGGTCATGGCTATACAGGGAGTAAAAGAGGGCACTTAGTACACAACCCTGAGGGGCCCTGGTGTTGAGAGTCAGAGGGGTGGAGGTGAGTGAGCCCTATTTGGAGAGTATTAGTTAGAAGAAGAGGGTGTACAAACTTAGATTATTCTCTCTGGAGCATCAGAGGCTGAGGTGCAACATGAAAGAAGTAAATAAAGTCAAAATGAGAGGCATAGATAGAGTAGCTGGTCAGTGTCTTTACCCCAGAGTCGGTATCTCAAGTACTAGGGCACAGAGCTGTGAGGTGAGAGGCAGCAAGTTGAAAGGATTTGTGAGTCAAATTGCTTCACATAGTTCTGCAGGGGGAATCCGATACGATAGCAACATTTAAGGGTATGTACAGATACAATGAATATAGTGATATGTGCCCTTTGCAAGCAGGTGGAATTAGTTTGGATTGGCTTCATGGCAGGTGTAAACATTGTGGGCTGACAGGCCTGTTCCTGTTCTATAAAAGAATATCTGGTGATCTGGTGGAAGTTTCCTGACCAAATCTTGAAGTTGGCTTTTTAGCATCTAATTTCTACAGGTCCAAAGCTCATTTGCGTTCAACAAAGAAATGCCGGTGATAATAAACAGATTCTGATTCTTTTAATGACTAATAAGCATCCCATAGCTTTATTTTAGAATTGTCATGTACCTTCCAAAATTTGAAGTGGAAATTTATAAAGTAAGAGCTATGCACATTGCCAGGACCCACAAACAGTGAAATAATGGTAAAATAGTTTTGTGTGTAAGGGTCAATTGTTGATCCCACCCTCCTGTGATGCAAGCAGTGCCAAAAGATTTAGTGCGCGTGGGAGATGGGTGCGGCGGGAATTAAGCATTTCATCTGAAAGCTTCTGCCTTATGTTTTTGCAGCGCTCCCTCTGCTGTAGGGCTTGTGTGGTGTGATCCTCAATTTAGAGTCAACTGTTATCAGCTGGCTCAAGCTGACTGTGATACTTCATTTAATATGCAAATTCAAACTGTTTCATTGATCATAGTACCATGAGGAACGGGCTGTTTTAGTTCTAGCTTTATGTGATGAAAAAAAATAAAATAATTTTGCTTTTACTGAATAGTCATGACATACTATCCTAAGAATAGAAAAAGACCTAGTTCATTCTGATGCAGTTACCCTAAAATTCAATTAGTTTTTCTCCCCCAATGGTTCCAACAGATTTTTAAAGTAACAAATTGTATCATATTAGCATTTTGGATGATTGGTAAGTTTGTGGATGACTCCAAAATTGTTGGCGCAGCAGACAGTGAATAAGCAACATGAGAAAGTCTGCAAATGCTGGAAGTCCAAGCAACACGCTCAAAATGCCGGAGGAACTCAGCAGCTCAGGCAGCATCGATGGAAAAGAGCAAACAGTCGATGTTTCAGGCTGAGACCCTTCTTCAAGACTGGGGAAAAAAGGATGAGGAGTCAGAGTTAGAAGGTGGGGGAAGGGAGGAAGAAACACAAGGTGATAGATGAAACCATTGGGGGGGGTAAGTAAAGATCTGGGAAGTCCTATTTGTATGGCTTGCACATTCTCTCTATGATCATGTAGATTTTCCATTGGTATTTCAGTTTTCCCCCACACCCTATGAACATGCATCTTGATGGATTAGTTGACCCTATTACCTGGCCCTAATACGTAGGTGAGTGGTAGAGAGTTGATGAGACTAAGAGGATTAGAAAATTGGTGTAAATGGGTGGGTGATGATCAGTGTGGATTTGGTGGTAAATAACAAACCTGTTCTTACTCAAAACTGGTCCTAAAACTAGCAGTGTAAATTTGAGTGTTTGTATTGGGGCCATTTCAGTGTTCAGGCTTTTTTGACAAATTGTGAATTTTGCTCCTGCAACGTCATAGCGGGTAAAACAGAGTATTTGAAGGTAAGCCTTGATTTTAAATTGTACCTCATAATTCAAAGTCGGCAATGACTGGAAATGTCTTTGTAGCTGTGTTTTTTGGTTTCACCAGTATATGGCAGTATTGTACAGGATATGCAGGCACATATTTTAAAATAAAATCAACAGCACAGTAATTGTCTTGGAATAGGATATTTAAATTGCTAATATCCCTTTTGTTATCAGGTTAGACAACTTCTGCCTTTATAATTGTCTGGTTATGATTCTGGGAAGAGTACATTTGTGTGCTTCTGTATTGTTTAAAATTTGTTTTGGAAATATCTTCTACAAAATAAGTACGGATTATAGTGGGAAAAGTTAATCTGATGGTTGGCCACCTTTGAATACCATGTAAATAGAATGAATTATTTTTTGTATGTTAATGATGCTGATCAGGAACTGGCTGATATCAGTCCTCCTTGTATGTTCAAGATTACTGAAGCCAATTAGGCCTGTGCTGTGTATGTTAACAGGATCAACTTGGATTTATAAGATGCTCTTAAAATTGCAGATGCTAACTTAGGTTCTTCACAAAAACATTTGAGATTGGACTATATGGTGTGTTTTACAATTGCATTGAGGGATGGATAAAAATGGAGAAAATCTCTAACCTCTGGTGTTATGGCTGGAAAAGAATGGATGTTAGATTGAGGTAAACTCAGTTCCTGCATGGACTTTTAGAAAGGAAAAGCTTCTGATATTCTGGTGGTTAAAATTCTACATGCCTTACTGTTTGCACGAAGGTGAAAGTAAATTAAACCAAATGTTGATTTTTTTCTCCCTCCTGTAAGTTCCATTTTCCAAAGATGTTTTCCACAATTATTAAGGTGATCAAGACACGAAACGGTAGGAGAAGGTCAGCCACTGGGTACTTCAAGTTTGCACTGCTATTCTGTTTTCATGGTCCTTCAATCTTAGATTGATGTGAATGGTTGAAGACTGCAGAATGATTGAATAAGCATAATATAAAACTAACTATAATAGCACAAAGAGGGGAAAAAGTTCATATCAATTATTTGTTACTAATTTTGAGTACTTTTTTAAAGTTCCTCCTAATAATTACCAGCTGCTTTTGAGAGAAAGGAGCTAATGACTCCTTGTATGATGTAAGGATATTCATAATGCCTATATTCACTGTGGTTTTGAATTGAAGATTTATTTGGTGCCTGCTCTGAGGACCACAAAAGGCAAATCCTGCATTTATGACTTGCATTTTCACTTCTCCCACAAAAATCACCATGCTGGCTTTCATGGGTTTTTGCGTTTAATTTCTGCTTCATGCTCCTGGTATATAAGACTGTTGTATAATTACACTTAGAGGTGTGGAACTTCTTGATACACACTCTTATTCTGCATCAAGGGCACCGAGCTAGGTAAATGTATTTCTAGTTATGAATTAATGTTGTACAAGTTGGTTTTCCCATGGTTTAAGATATTTAGCAAAGTGCTATCAACATAATTTGTTTGTTCAAATACTCTTAGTTAGCTTTGGCTATCAGTGGCTCCAACATCCACCATCATAAGGTTCTTCAAAAGACTGGCCATGACGTGCACTGACTCCAGCTCCCAGACAACCTCGATTCACTGCAGTTTGCCTACCGCCGAAGCAGCTCTACAGCTGATGTCATCTCCCTTGCCCTACACTCATCTCTAGAACATCTGAATAGTAAAGACATACTTTATACTTCGTACTTTATACTTCATTGTCGCCAAACAATTGGTACTAGAATGTACAATCATCACAGCGATATTTGATTCTACGCTTCACACTCTCTGGATTATAAATATTAAAAATATTAAAAATAGTTAAAATTAGTAAATATTAAAAATTTAAATTATAAATCATCAATAGAAAATAGAAAAATGGGAAGTAAGGTAGTGCAAAAAAAACCCAGAGGCAGGTCCGGATATTTGGAGGGTACAGCCCAGATCCAGGTCAGGATCCGTTCAGCAGTCTTATCACAGTTGGAAAGAAACTGTTCCCAAATCTGGCCGTACAAGTCTTCAAGCTCCTGAGCCTTCTCCCGGAGGGAAGAGGGACGAAAAGTCTGTTGGCTGGGTGGGTCGTGTCCTTGATTATCCTGACAGCACTGCTCCGACAGCGTGCTGTGTAAAGTGAGTCCATGGGCGGAAGATTGGTTTGTGTGATGTGCTGCACCGTGTTCACAATCTTCTGCAGCTTCTTCCGGTCTTGGACAGGACAACTTCCATACCAGGTTGTGATGCACCCTAGAAGAATGCTTTCTACTGTGCATCTATAAAAATTAGTGAGGGTTTTAGGGGACAGGCCAAATTTCTTTAGTTTTCTCAGGAAGTAAGGTGCTGGTGGGCTTTCTTGGCATTGGACTCTGCTTGGTTGGACCAAGTCAGGTCATTTGCGATATTGACCCCGAGGAACTTAAAACTTTTGACCTGTTCCACTTGCGCACCGCCGATGTAAATTGGGTCGTGTGGTCCGCTACTCCTTCTGAAGTCAACAACCAATTCCTTCGTCTTGCTGACGTTGAGGGATAGGTTATTGTCTTCGCACCATGCCACCAGGTTCTTAATTTCCTCTCTGCACTCAATCTCATCATTACCCAAGATACGGCGTACAATTGTTGTGTCATCAGCAAACTTATATATTGAGTTTGATGGAAACTTGGAAACACAATCATGGGTGTACAGTGAGTACAGCAGGAGGCTGAGTACACAGCCTTGTGGGGCACCAGTGCTCAGAGTGATTGTAGAGGAGAGCTTGTCCCCTGTTTTTACAGCCTGGGACCTGTCTATGAGGAAGTTGAAGACATCAATGCTAGACTATTCAGTCCTGACGAAGGGTCTCAGCCCGAAACGTCCACTGTACCCCTTCCTAGAGATGCTGCCTGGCCTGCTGCGTTCACCAGCAAATTTGATGTGTGAATGCTAGAGTATTATTTATTGACTACAGATCTGTCTTCAGTACTATAATTCCAAGCAAGTTCATCATCAAACGTAGAGCTAGCAGTTAATACTTCCCTCTGCAACTGGATCCTTGACTTCCTGACCAATAGACAGCACTCATTGAGGATAGGTAGCAAAACTTCTGTTACGATTATTTTCAACACTGGTCACAGGTTCGTGTCCTTCAGCCCCCTGTTCTACATTCATGACAGTGGCTAGATTATGCTCAAATTCCATCTACAAGTTTGCAGATAATACCGCTGTTGTGAGCTGTATCTCAAATAAAAATAGGTTACCATACAAGAAGGAGATAGAGAGCTGATTAACATGGTGTTATGAGAATAATCTTTCCCTCACTGTCAGCAGAACAAAAGAGCTGACCATTTACTTCAAGAAGGGGCTAGTGCATATGCTCCTGTTTACATTAGCATTGTGAAGTTATGATGGTTGACGTTTTCCAATTCCTGGGAGTGAACATCACCAATAACCTGGCCTGGTCTAGCCGTTCACAAACCGTGGCCATGAAAGCTCATCAGTGCCTCCACTTCCTCAGGAGACTGAAGAAATTTGGCGTGTTCTATTCGAGCATTTCCAATTTTTATCAATGAACTACAGAAAGCATCCTATCTGGATGGTATGGCTGCTGCTTTGCTTGTGACTGCAAGAAAATGCAGAGTAGTAGTCACAGCTCACCACATCCCAAAACCCAGAGTCCCCTCTATGGACTCTGTCTATACTTCTCACTGCCTCAGTAAAGTAGCCAGCATAATCAAAGCTCTCACCCACCCCAGCCATTTTCTCTTCTCCCCTCTCCCAGAGGACAGAAGATACAAAAGCCTGAAAGCACAAACCACCAGGCTGAAGGACACCTTCCTACTGTTAGAAAGCCATTGAATGGTCCCCTAGTATGATAACGTGGGCCCTTGATCTCACAATCCACCTCATTACGATCTTGCTTTTATAGTCTACTTGCACTGCACTTTCTCTGTAGCTATTATACTTCATTATACATTCTGTTTTTCTTTTTTCCTTGTACCTCAGTGCACTGGGTAATGAATTGATCTTTATGAACAGAATGCAAGACACGATTTTACTGTACTTCAGTACATGTGACTGTAATAACCCAATTTCAATTCTGCTAGATTTCCTAGTTTGGTCTAGGATTTTGCTGCTACATTTCTCTGTATTTTGCCTTTGGGACATAGCCACTGAACTAGGCAAAGGGAATTGATTGCTTGTGTGTAGTAATGTGGAGAAATAAACTCATTCAGTGTTTTTTTTCATGTCACCATCATGTCGGCTGTCAGAAATGTTTGTGTGATCTGTAGTCATGACACACTTGTACCGTGCATCAAGCACTCCATCCAGACACCCCTGGTTTCCCATAGCTTTGGGCTCCTGCTCCTGTTATTGAAGTAGAACATTACTTCAATCTTAAGCTATTGATTCCATATTCACTGCATTGACTTTCCATCTCTATATATCACTCCTTTATGCTTCTCTTCATAAAATTTAACTTATACTAAGTTCTGTCAATAATGTCTTAGATGATACCAAGTCTCACTTTATCATTGTGCTTGGATTAGCTGATGAGCAGAGCTTTCCAATTCTTCCTTTGCTCTAAATGTAAAATTATTATCCTTGTGCTTAACTCCCGTCTGGTTTACTATAATCATATTGATTCGGCCGTTTTCGGAAGACAATGTATCATGACCAACCCTGCTAGTCACCAACTTGATCCGTTAATGCAAACTTTACCATAAATTTTGAATTTTGACCGAATAATGGTAGAAGCTTAAGAATTCAGAAAAATAGCACTGAAACCGGACATGGTATATTAAAATTTGAACAAAGATTTAGATTTTCCACGAAGAGTTATCAGATTAGAAAATAGAATAGTACAGCACAGTACAAGCCCTTCGGTCCACAATGTTGTGCTAACTACTTAACCTACTCTAAGATTACTCTAAACCTTCCCTCCCATGTGGCCTTCATTTTTATTTCATCCATGTGCTTATCGAAGAGTCTCTTAAAATGTTCCTAATGTATCTGCCTCTACCACCACCCCGGCAGCACAATTCATACACCTACCATTCTCATTGTTTAAAAAAAGCCATGTCTGACATCCACTCAATAATTTCCTCCAAACACCTTAGAGGAAATTTCCTACCTGGGAAAATGTCTCTGGGTATTTACTCCATCTATGCCTTTTGTGTTGTCTACCTTTATCAAGTCATCTCACATGCTCGTTCACTCCAAAGAGAAAAATCTAGCTCTTCATAAGTCATGCTCTATAATCCAGGCAACATCCCGTAAATCTCTTTTGTACCTTCTCTTAAACTTTCACATTCCTCCTATAATGAGGTGACTGGAACTGAACACAATATTCCAAGGGTGGTTTAACCACGGTTATATTAGAGCTGCAACATTACCTTGTGGTTCTTGAACTCAGTCCTCTGACTAATGAAGGCCAATGCACCATACACTTTCTTAACCACCCTATTAATTTGCACTGCAACTTTGGAGGATCTGTGAACTTGGATCCTAAGATCCTTCTGTTCCTCCAGACTGTAAAGAACCCTGCCTTTAACCCTGTATTTTGCCTTTGATTTCAACCTTCCAAAGTGAATCACTTCAAACTTTTATGGGTTGAACTCCATCTGCCACTTCTCAGACCAATTCTGCAGCCTACGTTTTCCAATGTAACCGACGACAACCTACGGCACTACCCACAACACCACCAACCCTTGTGTCCTTTGTAAACTTATGAACCCGTCATTTCACTTCTTCCTCCACGCCATTCATAAAAATCACAAAGAGCCAGAAAAACATAGATTCATTATCATGACATTCCAAAATGCAGTTATTAATGCTGGCACAATAAAACTTCCTTACTAATGTGTAAAGAAGAATGTGTTCTTGTTTTTAAAATTGACCGTCTTGGATCTCCAAGTTTGATGCCATTTGCAGAAATGTTGAATGCCTTTCCTACGGAAGGCGCTTCCCTATAGTTTCCAATTGTAATTCCGAAGTGATCTTATGTCCCTGATGTTATAGGTGTGGTTCTTAGCTTCAATTTTGATTCACATAGAAAGAAAAACAAACACATAATTTTTCAGCAATTACGCCACTTTCTTATCCTCATTTCTGAAGGTATTGGCAGTTTTATTATTTAAGTGACACTAAGTGCTTTTACTGCCTACGTATATTTGATATATATATTTATTTCCACAGTAACATTAAAAATCATTCTTTAGAGTTTTGTTAGTATTGGATCACAGGGTTAATTGATACCTCACTAATTTGCTGATTTCGAATGTTGTTCTTTAGGAGGCTTGAAACAGGCCACATAATTTCTCATTAGGGAGGAGAAGTTTTTAATGAGTTGATGGTGTACTGCTGAGCGATTTGATTGAATAGCACAGAAGCCAAGAACGAGGAGCTCTTACTTTGCTGCTTTTCTACTATTGTTGAATATGGCCTGCAGGGGTTTTGGTTTCCTCTTGGCTGTTGGCGGAACAGGATTCTTAACACGTACAAATGTGTTAAGTATTAGAACTGATTTCTTGCTTGTACATTCATAAGCTTTTGGATCTAATTCTGCCCATTAGTTGTTTAACTAGCTACTTGATGAGTATTTGGACTTGTGCAGTATTGAGGTAAGGTTCCAAATGTCAGCTTGCAAAGGTAGATAAGAGTTCCTTTTGTAATGTCATTTTTTCCAAACTATGTCTATGTATATAATCAAGAAGGGAGCATAAAAATACAAGGAACTGCACATTAGGGTTATTAACCAATGGTATTGACTTACTCAGTAACTAGGATAGTATATTGGTGTATCTAATAGAGTTGCTACAACCAGAGTACAATCTGATCTTGGATGCTGTCTGTGTGGAGTTAGCAAGTTCCTCCTGTGACCACTTGTATTTCCTCAGGTCTTTCCTCTCAAATCCCAGATTGATGGATTAATTGGCCACTGTAAAATTACTCCCTGGTGTATACATAAGTCATAGAATCTGGGGCAGTTGATGGGAGTGTGAGGGGGATAAAAAAAAGGGACAAATATAGAATTAGTGAAAAAGGCTGGTTTATGGTTAGCATAAACTCAGTGGACCAAAAAGCCAATGTATGTGTTGTGTCTCTCTGACTTTATGATTCAGAGTGCTGTGGTACAGATTTTCTATCTTATGACCTTGGCTTGCTATTGCATTGACAACCAGCAACCCGGGAATTAATATTGCAGCTATTAGTTTTGGAGAGAAAATAATTTTAAGGTGATTGGAGGAAAGTAGAGGGGAGATGTCAAAGGTAGTTTTTTTTACACAGGGAGTGGTAGATGTGTGGAACGCGCTGCTCGAGACAGATATATTAAAGACATTGAAGAAACTCTTGGGTAGACACATGGATGATAGAAAAATGGAGGGCTGTGTAGGAAGGAAGGGTTAGATTGATCTTAAGCAAGGTTAATCATTGACAGAACATTGTGGACCAAAGGGCCTATACTGTGCTATAGTGTTCGATGTTTAAATAATTTTCCAAATGGGATGATAAATTTACATATTCTGTGCACCAAAACAAACTTTTCAACCCTGCTGTCAAGCTGAACTCAGACTCCAAAAAAATGCAGACTTCTGAACTGGTTTATTTTCCTCTTGTCCCTTAAATTATTCATGGTCAAACAAACTAGCTTTTCCATTTCTTCTCCACCTTCAATATATTATCTGTTAACGCTGCAGTCAAAATAAAAAGAGCATGCCCTTATCTTTTCACTTGCAATGCCTAAGGGGTTAATTCACCAGTCTCTTATTGCTGGTCTGCTGGTCCATATGGCTCTGATTTCTATTGCTGTTATCACTGAGTCATTCCGAACGAGATGTTGTTTTATCTCGATGTGCAATCCTGATGAAATATTTTAAATAAGTATAATCCCTCCTGATATACTGCATATTTTGATCTAGCGTGCATTTTTTATTTTTCTCTGGTGGCGAGCCCAATGAAACAATTTATGCTACCACCCACTCTAACACCATGCTGATGTACAACCTTTATATAATGGATTTTGTTCATCGTACTTGTTTCCTTAATTCTGTCCAGTGCACCAGGGTTTCCTTCTCCAATGGAGAAGCCATAGTATTCTTTATCCTCCCCTCCTCCCAAATTACAGGCCTTTTGTACATTTCCTGACTTTTTAAATTAAGTATTTAATATATGCAGGTCACGACCAACTTGAGTGAATGCTCAGTCTAAAGGATATCGTTTTTTATTCTCTAGTGATGAGATGCTGCTGTTAATTCAATAGGAAAATGAAATCTACAGTCTCGGGCAGAATACCTTTCTGTTAATAAATGGCCTGCAATACTGTGTAAATAGAATGCTTGGGAAAAGTTTTTCTTTGCCATAAGAGGGTGAAAAAAGATGTTTTGTTTTCCCTTGAACTTGCCTGATTTTTTTTAAAATGTGGAGCTTTGTGAAATCAGTAATTCAACATAAACAGTTAAATCAATTTATCGAATGAATGCAAAAAGTGGCATTAATTCTTTTATGATGTTTGGCAGGGGATTATCTGATGGCAAAAGTTAATGGATGATGTGCTTAAACAGCATTTGGGAATGCCGTTGTACAGAGTAAATCTACAGTTTTGTCTTACAGCACATTTGCAGCTGGTTGTGCATCTTGTAGTTCCCTGGCACAAGTCGTCGCTTGTGACTGTGCAACCGACGCACCCAGTCAGCATTTAAAAGCTTTATTTGCTGAATCACGCATGCCTGTGGAACACTAGCTTCATTCCTTGTCATAGCTTTACCAGACTTGGCGCAACTCACCCACTCTTCGCCTCCTTTAAATTGGATTGAGCAGAATTTAAATTAAATCTATTTCAATCACATCAGCTCAGTCTGCAAACGAGCTCTCATCTGATTCTGTGCTTTTTAAAGGTGCAAAACATTAAGCATGTAATATAGGCTCAATCTAACATAAGCTGTGTGGGCCAGGGTTGCCCTGTGTGTGTATAAATATATATATATATACAGTGTGATACAGTCTAATTTATTGCAAGGAACTGGGTTCCCCCTCCCTTTTAAAACCAACCTGTGACTGTGTGACGCAGTACAATCTAGTTTATCTTCCTAAAGTACCAGCTATCGTCAGATGTTTTGCAATAAAGTGAGATCTAATACAGCAGTACCGTTGAAGACGAGGTAGAATAAAAGCAATAGGGAAAGAATGTTTGCTTCTGTTTGGTATGCCAAAAAGCTGGGTCGTCGCTTTATCAAGAACGTGAGGAAGTCTAGACAGCAGCATCTTCATCTATCGGTAAGTTAATGAAACGGGCAGTAAATGCTTGCTTCATGGTATGTGTAGACTTGGAGACAAGAATGGCTTTCATGAAGGCCATGTTACTGTTCAGCTAAAATATGATATCCATCACTTATTTCAGTCGAACTCTTAAAAATTAGCATTTTTTGTAAAGAATCTTCCTGGTTAAATATTTCTGCAGTATTTTTTCCATTTATCTTCATATAGCTCTTGTTTGATGCTTCTCTATTTTCTCGAAGAATTTTTATAATTCCTTGAAGTTCTAGATGGTTATGTGAAAGGTTACATGGAATTCAGTTTATTGATGGTAGGCTGGTGCTTTGAAGGTAAACCTGCTTGGGGAAATACCGGGGGAAGGGTAAACATTGTATTGCATAGATTACTTACTGGAAAATGAGAGGCAGTCAGTGCTCATGTACTGAGTTAGTACATACAAATATATTTATTGTCCATTATTGATAAAACTGAATACAATCAAGGATGAATGCATTCTGCTGAAAAGAATTTAACAATTCATTCTTAGAAAATGCATATTTCCCAGAGTTAAAGCACAAGTTATTGTGCATTGCACATTGACTTGAGACTTACATAGTTTGAAAGTTCATTGTTCACCCAGACCTCCATAATAGTTAGTGATTTTTAAAGGCCTTCTGCACCTGGGACAAGTAAATTTGTGGTGTTAAGTTGCAGCAGTTGGAATCGGAACAGCAAACAGCTTTTTGACAGGTCTTTTGACATACTGTAGGAGAGATGTGTGCTGCAATGAGACGTGCACACAGCTAAAGATCAAGCAACCGCTTGGCACTTTTGAAGTAGAGTTCTTCAGCTACAATACAGTACTTAATCTTTTTATGTAAAAAAATTGAATACTTGCATGGTATGGGTTACTTTCTGTACTTTAATGTTGAATTTTTAAACTTGTCCAATTTCTGTTTGATGCTTTGTTGAGTCTGACTAATGTTAATATTGACACAAGTCATGTGTCTTTTAGCAAGAAAATTTTGAATCAGAGGGAATTGTTAATAGCACCACCTGTCCATTCAAATTTTACAGCGCAGTATTCACTTCAAACCAACAGGCCATGGTGTAACTTTGGATCCATTTCATGAAGAGTTGTACTGGTTTAACATTGCTTGAACTGGCCTGAGCATTGTTACAATAAAAGGCTGCAAATGTATTTAAACGCAAACAACAGGAATTCTGCAGATGCTGGAAATTCAAGCAACACACATCAAAGTTGCTGGTGAACGCAGCAGGCCAGGCAGCATCTGTAGCAAGAGGTGCAGTCGACGTTTCAGGCCGAGACAGTTGGCCTGAAACGTCGACTGTACCTCTTCCTACAGATGCTGCTTGGCCTGCTGCGTTCACCAGCAACTTTGATGTGTGCTGCAAATGTATTGTTGGTTTTGGATTGCTGGAAGTAACTTTTGGATGTGTATCAGCAAAAAAAAGTGGAATAATACAAAGAAAACTAGTGGTACATAGTGGTATAATTATGTTATCCTACTACTGTTGGGTTGAAGCCCCAACACTTAAACGGCTAGTGTATATATTATACTTATGTATCCCAACATCTATTTAGGAGCAATGACGACATTTGTGTGTCCCATATTCGCAGAAAGTGGTTTAAATCCGAAGAAACCATGCACCAAGTTTTATTCAATATTTTAGCTTCGTGAAAATCTGTGCATTGTGCTTGGAACTCGGACTGTAGAACTTTGAACAAATGGTTGGTCTGTATTTAGTTTAGTTTAGCTCAGTTCACTCTTTTCCATGTATCCTGATTAACTTGAGTGTGATTTCTTGTGCTGTGGCAGTCAGAGGTTTGACATAAAATCAGAGAGGTTATAGCTTGGAAGGAGGCTGTCTGGCCCATGGTCTGTGTTGGCTGTATGTAAGAGAAAATCACAAACGTGAGAAAATCTGCAGATGCTGGAAATCCAACCAAGACACACAAAATGCTGGAGGAATACTCTTTTCCATAGATGCTGCCTGGCCTGTTGAATTCCTCCAGCATTTCATCTGTGTTTCTATGCCAGAGAATTTCAGCTAGTGCTTCTCTCTGTCTTCTTCCCTCTATCCTGCATTTTGTTTTTCTTTTCAAACACTTGCCTTCTGAATGCTACAAATGGAATCTGATCCCCTACCCACCACTACTACCAATCTGTTGCACTGCATTCCAAATTATAAACATTTCCCCTTCCGTTTCATTAGATGTTGTGTCCTCTGGTTCATGAGCCTACTGCCATTGAAAATAATCATTCTTGACTGTCTAGACTCTTCATGATTTTAAAAACATTATTGGAATCCCCCTCAACTTCTTTGTTGTAAAAGAGAAAACTCTTTCTTCCCAAGATTATTCCTCATCCTTGAACCCATTGTCCTGAATCATTTCTGCATCCTGCTCTTTATTAAATTGTGTAACCAGGCTGGGCTAGTGAGTCTGGCTGTGGTCAAGTCAGTGTTTTCCTTCGTTTGGGATATAGATGCCTCTTAGTAGGTGTTGCCAGGTTGCTACTTCTTGACCTTGATGTGATAGGCTCCCAGTTCCTGCAACCAGTACCTGGGTCTGTTAATTGATATCAGTCACAAATGTTCTTGTTCAAAGCCCATACTTTGAATTCTAAATCCCTCTGGTTCAACAGTATTTGAGTTGGTCTGAGTTGCCAATAAAGTATTTCTGATGCAATAGTTAATTGTTAAACTGATGTTCGATCTCTTAACTGTACCCAAAAATCTACTGAATTGTGTAACCTACTTCTATAAAACCATTGTCACTTGTATCTTTTGGAAGTAACTTGTAAAGTATGATTGATAACATCTCAGAATTAATTTTCAGCTATCTATATGAACAAGTGACAACCATTTTCCAATATGAAGCTTCAAGAGGATGGCTAGTAAGGATGGTTGGGATTAATCAGGTTAACTTAAGGCTGAGCTTTGCAAATCTGGCAAATTTATTTTAGGATTGGTATTGTCTATATGTGCTCTGCACATCAGGAAATGGGAGATCTCATGAAATATAGAAATTACCTATTTTTCACCAAACAGGAGCAAGGAAAGGGTAAAAACACTGTCAGTGGATTGAATTATTTTATCTTTCCCTTTTTACCCTCTCCCCAACTCCTTCTCCGTGTTGGTTCTGTCAAAATCATTCTGAACAAAATATCAATTCCAGAACTGAAGTGAGTTGACTACCTGCAGTACTAAGGCTGCTTGTGACTGGTGTGTCACATAAATCCTTAAGGTATAACAGTATTTGACGTAGTACTTGATGCAAAAAATCTGTCTCATCCATCCATCCATCCCTCTGTCCATCCATCCATCCATCCCTCCCTCTGTCCATCCATCCATCCCTCTGTCCATCCATCCATCCATCTCTCCCTCTGTCCATCCATCCATCCCTCCCTCTGTCCATCCATCCATCCCTCCCTCTGTCCATCCATCCATCCCTCCCTCCATCCATCCATCCCTCCCTCCGTCCATCCATCCCTCCCTCCGTCCATCCATCCCTCCCTCCGTCCATCCATCCCTCCCTCCATCCATCCATCCCTCCCTCCCTCCCTCCATCCCCATCCATCCATCCATCCATCCATCCCTCCGTATGTCCATTCATCCCTCCCTCTGTCCATCCATCCATTCATCCCTCCCTCTGTCCATCCATCCATTCATCCCTTCCTCCATCCATCCATCCATACCTCTCTCTGTCCATCCATCCATCCCTCCCTCTGTCCATCCATCCATCCCTCCCTCTGTCCATCCATCCATCCATACCTCTCTCTGTCCATCCATCCATCCCTCCCTCCATTCCCATCCATCCATCCACCCCTCCCTCCATTCCCATGAGCCCCACATCACCCAGCAATCCATCAAGTTAACATAGAAACATAGAAAACCTACAGCATGATACAGGCCCTTCGGGCCACAAAGCTGCGCCAAACATGTCCTTAGAGCTACCTAGGCTTTACCCATAGCCCTCTGCTCCATGTAGCCATCCAGGAGCCATCTCTTAAAAGATCCTATCGTTTCTGCCTTCACCACGCCGTCGGCAGCTCATTCCATGTACACCACTCTGCGTTTTAAAAAAAACATACCCCTTGACATCTCCTCTGTACCTACTTCCAAGCACCTTAAAACTATGCCCTCTTGTGCTGGCCATTTCAGCCCTGGGGAAAAGCCTCTGACTATCCACACAATCAATGCCTTTCATTATCTTGTACACCTCTATCAGGTCACCTCTTATCCTCAGTCGCTCCAGAAGAAAAGGCCAAGTTCACTCAACCAGTTCTCATAAGGCATGCTCTCCAATCCGGGCAACATCCTTGTAAATCTTCTCTGCACCCTTCCTATGGTTTCCACGTCCTTCCTGTAGTGAGGCGACCAGAAATGAAAACAGTACTCCAAGAGGGGTCTGAGCAGGGTCCTATATAGCTGCAACATTACCTCTCGGCTCTTAAACTCAATCCCATGATTGATGAAGGCCAATACATCATATGCCTTCTTAACCACAGAGTCAACCTGCATAGCAGCTTTGAGTGTCCTATGGACTTGGACCCAATGAAACCCTCTGATCCTCATATATAAAGACCATTACCGAGGATCTGGAACCTACAAAGATCCTAGTTACAAACGCCACTTGGCATTTAAATATTGTTGATGTATGTGCAGTGGCATGCAAAAGCTTGGGCACCCCTGGTCAAAATCTCTGCCACTGTGAATAGCCAAACGAGCAAAAGACGACCCGATCTCCAAAAGGCACTGAGCCAAAGATGACACATTTGTTTAATATTTTAAGCAAGGTTACTTCTTTATTTCCATCTTTTACAGTTTCAAAATAACAAAATAGGAAAAGGGCCCGAAGCGAAAGTTTGGGCACTCTGCATGGTCAGTACTTAGTAACACCCCCTTTGGCAAGTATCACAACTTGTAAATGCTTTCTGTAGCCAGCTAAGAGTCTTTCAATTGTTGTTTGGGGGATTTTCACCCATTCTTCCTTGCAAAAGGCTTCTAGTTCTGTGAGATTCTTGGGCCACACCAGCCTAATCACGGGACAATTCACAATGACCAATTAACCTACTAACTTGTACATCCTGCACCTATTTTCTATTTTCTATGTTTCTACCTGGAGGAAAACCAGAAGTTCGTGAGGAGGATGTACAAACTCCTTACAGACAGCATTGAAATTGAACTCAGAACCCCAATGCCCTGAGCTGCAATAGCGTTGTGCTAACCGCTGTCTACCTTGACACCCCATGGTATGGTTATTTGTAGTAAATTGTTTCAATCCCAATTGTCACCACAGGATTTACTCAAACTGTTCCTTCCATCCAGCAATGTTCAGCAAGGTCATCAGTACTCTAGCAATGACCCTATTTGACAATACCTGTGATAAAATGAGTTGATGTTGCCAGATAATTGTGATCTCTGGCTGCATTTGTAGTTTCTCAGAAGATTTAGTTTGCATGCTACTTATCCTCCACCATCCAGCATAAAGCCCCACTCCACCTCCACCAATGGACATCAGCTCCACTCTTCCTCCACCAATCAGCCCCAGACCCTACTCTTCATCCATTGGTCATCACCAGTCCCCAATCACCCAACCAGCCCATCGCACTCTACCTGCACCCCGCCCTTCTCCATCTCATTATCACCATTTGCCTGCCCTTTCCAAGAAATTGTGTGCCAGAATGAAAGAGAGACGTATGTTTATCACAATATGCAATCACTTTTGTAATGAAGGAGATGCGGTGAGCAACTTGTTCACAGGAAGTACTGAGATAGACAGATAATCTGTTTGAAGCAGTGTTTTTTTTCAGGGATCAATCTTGAGCATATTGTTTCCTCCAGCACAACTCACTGTGAACAAAAACTTGAGATTCCTTTGGTTCGTGGTGATAGCAAATGGCTATTACAAATAGCAAACGGCAATCACCAGCTAAGGGCATTTTCACTTCAGATATTCTGAAGTGGTTCCTCAAGACCGAGAAGGACTTTCTGTCCAACTTTGAGTTCTGAGATGACTAATTAGGCCAGTGTGGGAACCTCGGACCATTCCACAGATGATAGCCAGAGGGACAGACAGGTGGATAGTTTGTGAGGTGACTGCTTATACAGGACTTCTCTGTTCCTTGTTGTGCCATGGCCTTGAGGTTGTCAATGCCGGTCTGATGGCTCCTTGTCTATGTGGAGCTTTCATAGCGATTCTTAGGAGTCAGTGGAAATGTTGTGGTTGTTCATTGTGGCCTGTCTACCTGGTGAATGCATCCCATAACCATTCAGAATAGTATGTGGGGCAGGTGAATGGCATGTCCTATCAAGTGAGGCCAACTGAATATAACTACGGATGTCGTCCTCAGAAGAGATGCTGACAGTCACTCATTTTTCCCATCTGGTGAATTTGGAGTTGGCTTTGGTGGTACCTTTCCCTGAGCCTTGACGTAACTACTGCAGGTCATCCAGTCTCAGAGACAGAAAAGCAGCAATCATTGATACCCAATGGTTAATGGCGTTTTATTCCAGGTCTAAGGTCTTGATCTTCAAATACCCTGTGCCTCAAGCAATCACGGGTGTTGTTGGTACATTAAAAATAATAGCGATGCCTTCCTTTAACTGAAGTGACCAATATGAGAAATGGTCTGTGTTTTCCAGCATCTTTCAATGAATCTTCATTGTTGAAGGACAGTATGATATTCCAGGGGCAGGTTGGTAAAAGACCTTTGAGCAAAAGTACTGATGACAGCTCAGAGCTGTGCCCAAAATGAAAATGCTGACTGAATATTGCAAAGTAGCTGCTGAAGTTTGAGGTAATCTTGGTTCTGGGCTGTAGTCATCATGAGTTGTACAGCATCCCATTAGCTTTACTCCTACGGTGTTGGAGGTGAAGTTATGAGTGTACCCATTGCCTCTGCTCTCCCAGCCCACATACTATCAATCACTGAGGGTCAGCATTGTACAGGCTACTGAAATTGCACAGCTACAACAGTAGAAGCTTGTAGATCTTCTACAAGTAATTAACTTTATAAATCTCCCGAGGATCTCCACCGATGAGAGTGTGAGAAAAAGAAAATCCCCTCTTCATCAGGGAATGCGGTTGCAACACGGAACAATGCACTTCTGAAAAAACAAAATTGTGCATTGACTTAACACCTGTTACTTCCATCCTTCGGAATTCACCAAGGGAGGTTAGCACTTCCTCCTAAAATTGTGACTTCAAATATATGGAAGAAGTCAGCTTGTTTAGTACATGGGCAGATCATCCGTTTCAAGCTCACTGTCTTGACTTTGAAATGTTGCTTCATTACAACTACTGCAATCCTGCTCATGTTGTCTAGCAGAATTATGGAAGCACCTTCACATGTATTACACCAGTTCGAGGGATATGCAACAGTCTCCCAGAGGACATTCAGTGGTGAGCATTAAAAAGCAGAACTTGCTGACTTACTTTTAAATATTGTAAGGAAAACCGCTGCCTTGATAGATATTATTTAACTTGCCATATCTGAGTATTTAATATTTTTAAGTAATTTTGTGTAAGATTTTCTGTACATATGTGGTAAGAATTACGTCTACCTGTTATCACTCGGTATCAGTACTGTTAGGAAATTGTGGAGTTAAGTCCCACTGCATAAATTACATAACATGCCCTGACATTTATGAGAAAATGCTGTGCTATTACACATGCTGTCTTTCAGCTAAGGCATTAAACCGAGAACATCCCTGCCCTTTTAGATGTGTAGCGAAGATGTCATAAGATTATTTGAGCTGCACTTTTCATTATGTCCTTAGATTTGCCTTTTAACCAGCTTTACTTAAAACTGTTATCTGTTCAGTTACCGCTTTTGTGAAGTTCTGCTGTGCATGAATTACCATGCAGCTTCTCAACATTTACTGCACTTAAGTATTTCATCAGCAATAAGGACTCCTGGAAGCCTTTGAGATCCTGAAAGATGTATGCTTGCAATTTATTTTTGAATCTTTTAAATCTAATTGAATGTATTCAATCTAAATTGGAAATTTCAGCCAGTCTGGCTAAGCTTCAAAATCTAGTCATGTAGACTGTAATATTGATCCAGCTTGGTTTCCACGTTGTCATTTCAGTCTTTTCTCTCCCCCCTCCCCCACACCCCTGGCATGTGACGTCAACCTTACTTGCACCGAATGTAGGTATTAGATGCTCCTACATCAGATACCTTATAATAGTTGTGCCCATATAATAGTTGCATTACTGGGCTAGCAACCAGACTTCTGGCACATTGTTTTATCGATATAACATTTATTTATTGTATTTTATTAACTTATTAAAAATACAGTGCAGAACAGGCCCTTCTAGCCGAACAAGCTGCATCACCCAGCAACCCACATACTTAACCCCAGCCTAAACATGGGGCAATTTACAATGACCAATTAACCTACTAACTAGTACGTCTTTGGGCTGTAGGAGGAAACCAGAGCACACGGAGGAAACCCACACGCTCACGGGAAGGATGCACATACTTCTTACAGTCGGCGTCGGAATGGAACTCTGTACTCCGACACCCTGAGCTGTAAAAGTGCTGTGCTAAATGCTGTGTTACCCTGGTGCCCACCATGAATCCCACCGTGGAAGCTGAATTTAAACTTGAGCACTTAGACTGAAAAAAGCGAGTTACATTGATAATCAGGGATCGATTGGCTGGTTGTAAAAGCTCACCTGATTCAAAAGAAAGACATCTCGCATTTTTGTAACCAAAGAGCCACTTACTCTTAATTTCCTTCCTATTCAGGCACATTTAGGAATGGGCAATAATTGCTTTCATTGGCATTTCATGAATAAATTAAAATCACATTAGATGAATATTCATATTCTTCATTACATGATTCCATGGAGCATTTCCAGCTACAGTACATCCTAATGCATTTTAATAAGAGGCTAAATCTTCTAACTTCTCCCAAACAATATGCCATCTATTACCAGACAGTATTTCTGAACATGTCCTGAGAAGTTTGTGCTTTGTGAGTATGCTAAAATAAATGATATTTTGAAACAATTAGAGGCTGGAAATAAAACATTTGTTTAGTATTTGTAGAGGAATTCAAAAAAGGATTTGTTTAGTTTTTAAGTTCATAAAAGTAAAGGGAATGGTGTATGGAGTGGAGAGAATAAAATTATTAAACATTATCTGCTTCTTGTCATTTTTTCGTGAACCCAGTTCTCCAGTATAAGCTGGCACGGTAAAAGGGCAATGCCTCCTGTTTCACCTGCACCACAACTGATTTGGTATCTCTTGGACTCTTGCTGCCTCCCAGGTCTGCTTCCACCCATCCCCTGTCTGTCCCAACTTCTCCTCTGACACCTGGTTCCATCTGCTTCTCATCCTTTCAGTGTGCCTTTCATTTGCCAGCCCCTGGTGCCTGCTCTTTCCCCCTCCCCTCTCTGTACCATCTTCCCTCTCTCCTCTGCCCCCTGCAGGGTTTTGACTCATAGCATTGACACTTCCTTCACCCCCTGCAGATGCTGCTTAGCCTCCTGAGTACCTCCAGCAGGTTCCTTTTTGTTCCTTTTGTAAGCTGTTGATTAGTGATACTGTCTGATTCTGTCAATGGATTACTTATGCAACATTAATTCTTTTCCCCCTCCACAGATAATGCCTCATCAACTCCATGTTTCCAGCATTTTTTTGTTATATGTTTATACATAAAAGTGGTGCTGTGGGTTCACATCCATTCAGAAAAAACTTGACTGAAAACAAATGTGAAATGGGCTATTGATGATGTTAATCCTTCAATGCTGAATTTGTTAATTTTTTTCTATCTTGGAGTGTGCCAACCAGCCAAATTCAAATGCACACTTTGTTCAGCAGCAGGAAGTACCTTTGGTTTAATTGATGGTTGAAACCATGGTGACAGTAGCTGGAGTTCTAGCCACAAGGTGCAAGAGTGCTCCTTGAAAATCCCAAGGCCAATGCCTGAGAGAAGGCTGAGTTGACTGGCGATAGGTCAAAATGTCCTGTCACATATTGCCGGTGTATATAGGCATTGGATTGAGTGTTAGACCCACCCTGTTTATTTAACGTGCAGATGTAGTTTCCTGGAATTTCTTTCAATAGCATCTTTCAAGTTCAGTTCAGGAGTGACATGTGCAATATAACAGTTTGCAGCCGTTGTTCTATCAAGATTATGAAGACTTTCTTTTCCAGACGTGCCAACTTTGTTGGGCTGTCCTTTGAAAGACGGTGCATTAACTGTATTTGAGGGGTTCACCAACGTTATAGCAAATTAAAACATTATTCTCAGACCCTTGAGCTCCAGGAAGCTATTAATAGCAATCACTTTATTTTGAGTATGTACATTGGAATCCTCATTTCATCATTAACTGGAATAGCTGAAGCCTTGCTGCGGCTATCCACAGAGGGTATTTCAGGAGTGCTTCTTGAGAGTTCGCAGATTTGAATAGAATGATCTGTCACAAGTTGCAGGTGCATCTGTAGGCATGAAGGTGGTCTGCAAACAGCAAAACTCTCTCCACCACCCCCCGCCCCCCCCCCACACCCAAGTGCCTTCTGTTATTAGACATTTCAACCCTGGGATAAAGATACTGGCTATCTACTCTTTCTGTGCCCCCCAAACTTATAAGGCTTTGTCACATCTCCCCTCTCTCCTCACTCTAGAGAAAGCAACCCCAAGGCTGTCCAGCCTCTCCTATCAATAAATGCCCTCTGATCCAGGCATCATGTAGGTAACCTCTTTTGCATCCTCTCTAAAGCCTCAACATCCTTATAAAGGGGTGACCAGAACTGAATTAAAGTACTGTAGATGTTGCCTAACAAGAGTTTTAAAAAGCTGAAATGTAACTTCTGACTTGAACTCATTGCTGTGGCTAATGGAGGCAAGCATGATATATTCCTTCCTTACCACCCTACGTTCTGATAAAGGGTGTCGGCCTGAACTGTCAACTCTTTATTTATCTTCATAGATGCTGCCTGGCCTGTTGAGTTCTTCCGGCATTTTCTGTGCTTTGCCTTGGATTTCCAGCATCTGCAGACTTTCTCGTTTTGTGACCTTATCACCCTATGTAGCTACATTCAGGGAGCTGTGGACTTGGATACCCAAATCCCTCTGCACATCTACACTGTGAAGGGGCCTCTTCATTGTACTGTCTCTGTACCTTTGACTTCCCAAAGTGCAATATTTCATATTGTCCAGTTTAGACTCCATCTGCCACTTATCCAACTGTATCTGCAACTGATCTATATCCGGCAGAATATGCTGCCAGTCTTCAGCACTATCCACAACACCACCAATCTTCATTTGATCTACAAATTTACTAACCCACCCATCTACATTTCTATCCAGGTCATTTTGTTTATATTTATTTATTGAGATAACAGCACAGAATGGGCTCTTCCAGCCTTTCGAGCCACGTTGCCCAGCAACCCCCGATTTTTAACCCTAACCTAATTACAGGACAATCTATAATGACCAATTAACCTGCCAACTGACACATTTTTGGACTGTGGGATGAAACCTTACAGGCAATGGCAAGAACTGAACCTGGGTCGCTGCTATTCTAAAGTATTGTGCTAACTATCACAAACAGCAGATGTCCCGTATGGGTCACTGCAGAATGCCATGAGTCACAGACATCAGTCTGAATAAGTCCCATCGACCTGCTATGAGAAGCAAAGTATGAATCCAAATAGTTCACAATGCATCTTAAAATTTTGGATGACCCTCCCATAACAAACCTTGTTGAATGCCTTACTTAGCATCCACAGCTCTACCTTCATCATTCATTTTGTCACCTCCTTAAAAAATTCAGTCAAGTTAGGAAGACACAACTTGCCCAGCGCAAAGTTATGCCGACTGTCCCCAGTTAGGCCGTGGCCTTCCAATTGCTCATAAATCCTATCCCTAAGAATGCTCTCTAATAACTTCCTTACCACTAATGTGAGAGCCACCTTGCTATAGTTTCCAGGATTATCTCTGTTTTCTTTCTTGAATATGGAACAAATTTAGCTATTTGCTAGTACCCTGGCTAGGGAGGAGATGAAGATATTGATCAAGGCCCCAGCAATCTCAACCCTTGCCTCTCTCAATAATCCGGGCTATATCCCATCAGGCCTTGGAGACTTGTCCACCTTAATGTTCTTTAAGATACCGAACACTGCCTCCTTTATCTCAAAATGCCCCAGCAAATTCGCATCTGCACAGTGTTCCTCGATGTCTCAGTAGCTACTAGGGGTGTCTGCAGGATAACCTCAAAGTGATGGCAGCTCTCATATTTTTGAGTTTACCCATATAGACTCAGTGAATGAGCCATCCATTATGTCCCTCTAAGTGCAGCTGTGGATATTAATAATGCAACACCCACCCCTTTCTAACATGCACCTCTTTATCTTTTCTAAAACATTGAAACCCTTAAACGTTAGACATCAATTCCTGTTGCGCTGTCAACCAAGACTTTTTATGTTCTCATCATCCATGTTGTCTTCCATGCTATATGCTCATCACCCTTATCCACGATACTCCTAGCATTAGAATGCTCACATCTCATCCTGTCCGTCCCGTTGTATGTATCATCTTGCTCCTGCCTATTCATCCTGGTCATGACGTTACCTTCATTTGCTCCATTTTCTGACCTGGTTCCTAACCTCCTGTTAAACTAGTTTAAACCCTCCTCTGTAGCACTCATGAACCTGCTGACCAGTATATGGGTTCCCCTCCAGTTAAGTTGCAATTTACTTCTCTTGTACAGGTAACCCCTACCCCAGAAAAGGTTTAGTGATCCAAGAACCTGAGATCATGCTTTGCACCAGTTCTTCAGCTACACATTCATTGACACTGATTGGGGGACTAATTTTGTCAAACGGCAGGACATCTCAGTGGGCTGCCCATTCCAATTCAACTTACTGTTTCCATTGTGACGTTTGTCTATAGCCTCCTCTGTTGACTTAATTAGGGCATACTGAGGTTGAAGTCCACTATTCTCTCCTATCACATTTGTTCTTCAGTTCTTTACCTCTTCTCCCTATCCCCTCCCAGCTTCTTACGTTATATCTCCCCTTCCTCACCACCCACATTTCCCCTCACCTCGTTTTACCTACCACCTGCCAGCTTGTACTCTTCCCCTCCTCCACCTTTTTATTCCGGCTTCTGCCTCTTCCTTTCCAGTCCCCCTGAAGTATCATCTGTTTTTTCCTCTCCATTGATGCTGTCTGGCCTGTTGAGTTCCTCCACTGTTTTGTGGGTGTTGCTTAGGATTTCCAGCATCTGAAAAAAATCTCTCCTGTATTCTGCATGCTGTTATTGTTTTACCTTGCATCGCCTCAATGCACTACTGTAATGAATTGATTACTAAAAAAGGTTTTTCATTGTACCAAGGTGCAGGTCATAGTAATAAACCAATTTACCAAAAGCTGGTACTCATTCCCAGGCACCAAGACTCATTCCTAGACTGGTGAGGAACAGCACAGAAGACGGCCATACCGCTGGCCCTTGTGGCTATGACTTTTGCTATGACACCAGCAGAAGACTAAAGTCCCTCTGCCAAAAGATACCGGGCCACCCACTTGTTCCTCATCTGCCTGCTCTTGTTGCCTGGAAAGGCGTTACACCTTTTCCAAGGTGGGAAAGGGGGTCGGTGAGCTTGAGGCTGTGAGGCTGGGTGAAACTGCAGAAGAGCAGTCAGCAGCTGGAGGTCGGTACCGGAATTTCAGATGCTGCCTCCCGCAGTGCAGACTTTGTGAGTTGTATACCTGTTTATCAGCAGCAATGAACCTCTGCATTCGAATTTTGATTCTCTGGTACAGTATTGAATGTGAGTTCGTTGCATTAGAATGTTGTTTGGTATGAATGGCAATGAATCACAACAACCCACAGGGTTAATGGAAAAAGCTCCAATATTAAGAGCGTAATCAAATTAGTTGCGACTCACTAATTCCATTGTTGTCATTAAGAGCAATGTATTGCTAAGTGCTGTAATGTAAATCCACAGACGGATGTGGATTTGCTTTTTCCAGACTGAAGTAAAATCTCTTAAGCTTGATGGTTTGACTGTGATTCAGGGTAAGCAGGCATTTGAAATCTAATTTTATTTTACTTTCTGTGGTTCACTTTCCATCAGCCCAGTGCAATACAGAATGTCAACAACCCTTTTCTGGCCCATGGTATTTATTACCTTACACAAAAATATTCTGGTTCGGCTTGGATAGGCAGAAAGACTCAAACTATAAATATCTGCTTAGAACTAAAAAACTTTGGTTATTAGGACAGAATAGCAAACATTAAAGCCCCTGCGTGAACCCTTCTTGTGCATCACACCTCCCACTTGATCCGTGGTGCAGTTCACGACCAGCCCATTGGTGAGGCCTCAATGAACTATCCCCAAGCCCCCTCCCGCCGAACGCTCAATTTCATACCCTCTCCGCTGATATGGAACTCTGCAGTAAATGGACCAACACATAGCACCAGCTCAAGCCACAGAATCAGAGCCAGTCATCACTTGTCAATCATTTACCACGAGTCCTACCCCTGTATTCACCTAATTTTAATGATCCCACAGTAGTATTGCAATCTCATGGTTCTACTCCCATAGTGTAATCAAAGCTCTTGCAGCCAGTTCTGTTATGTACAAAGGCCACTGTAGTGGTGTGGACATTCAACAAGCACAAAGATTACACCTTTACAATACAGCATTGGCAGAGATGTGAATACAAAAGTACACAATTTGGTGACTGGCATGTGAAGATGCAAAGAAAATCATCAAGAACCTTAAAAGCTTCTTTTTACATTGTCTATCAATGATTTAGATTATGGATTAAATGGTTTTATGGCTAAGTTTGTGGATGACACCAAGATAGGTGGAGGAGCAGGAAGTGTTGAAGAAACGGAAAGGTTGCAGAGAGACTTGGTCAGTTTAGGAGAGTGGGCAAAGAAATGGCAGATGAGATACAATGTTGAGAAATGTACGGTTGTACACTTTGGAAGAAGAAGTAATCGGGCAGATTATTATTTAGATGGGGAGAAAATTCAAAAATTGGACGTGCAAAGGGACTTGGGGGGCCTCGGGCTGGATACCCTAAAGGTTAACCACCGGGTTGGATCGGCAGTAAGGAAAGCGAATGCTATGTTGGCATTCATTTCAAGAGGAATAGTGTATAAGAGTAAGGAGGTGTTGATGAGGCTCTATGGGGCACTGGTGAGATCTCATTTGGAATACTGTGTGCAGTTTTGGGCCCCCCCCCCATCAAAGAAAGGATGTTCTGATGTTGGAGAGAGTGCAGAGAAGATTTACTAGGATGATTCCTGGAATGCAGGGGCTAACATATGAGGAGCGTCTGTTGGCTCTTGGACTGTATTCATTAGAGTATAGAAGAATGAGGGGGGATCTCATAGAAACATTTCGAATGTTGAAAGGGTTGGACAGAGTAGATGTGGAAAGGCTGTTTCCCTTGGTGGGTAAATCCAGGACAAGAGGCCATAGTCTTAGAATTGGAGGGTACCCATTTAAAACAGAGATGGGGAGAAAATTTTTTAGCCAGATGGTTGTGGATTTATGGAATTTGTTGCCACATACAGCTGTGGAGGCCCGATCATTGAGGGTGTTCAAGGAGGAGATTGATAGGTATCTAATTAGTCAGGGTATCAAGGGATATGGGGAAAAAAGCTGGAAACTGGAACTAGGTGGGAGAATAGTTTAGCTCATGGTGGAGTGGCGGAGCAGACTCAATGGGCTGAATGGCCTACTCCTGCTCCTTTGTCTTGTGATCTTGTGAAATTTTACAACATGCGTACACTGATCCCAAAAGATTTTATTTGAGGAGTTTTTTTCTTGGTCTTCTATTTCTGTTATGCTTCTGTTTTCACTTAGTTAGCCTGTGACTCATTGGGTATGGAGTTTAATTTTTATTACTTCACTTTGTGGGATATGACCCTTATTCATTGCCTTTTCTTTATAGCCCTTGAGAAGGTGGTGCCAAGCAATCTAAAGAAGGTACTTTAAGAATGTTGGTAGAAGTTCCAAGATTAGGACAAAAGCCAGACAGACAACTTGGAAGTTAAGAAGCCGTTGTATTCACATTGCTGCCCTTGTCTTCATTAATGGAAGTAGTCAAAGGGATCAGAGGTGTGGAAAGTGCTGTAAGAGAACCCAAGATATATCTTAGAAATAGTCCATTCTGCAGCCATTGTGTGGTGATGTAGAGGTAGTGAATGTTTCAGATTGAAGGTGAGGTGCCAGACGAATGGGCTATTTGTTCTTGTGGTATGAAATACACACATGTTGTTGAAACTGAGCTCAAGCATGCAGATTTAAAGAGGGTTTTCGATCATGTTTGAGTTGCCTTCTCCGTCTCAGAAAGGCCTTGTTTAGTTAAAATGCTATCATACTCTTCTAATCATAGATTTATATGGCTGGTTCGGTTAAATTCTTGGCTGAAGTTGGCTCGTGGGTTGCTGCTGATAGAATGGTTTGCGATAGTAATGCTATTGAATGTTAAAGGTAAACAGTTGACTGACTGTCTTGTGGGAGGTAGTCTTCTCTGGCATGTCAGTGACATAAGCATTACTTCCCTGTGTTCATTATGGAACATTCATCTTCCATAAGGGGAGAAAAGATGAAATATGAAGATAACCTAGCCAGAAACATCACAGAGAATACCAAAAGTTCTTCAGGTAAATAAAGAGTAAAAGAGAGGTGAGAGAGGATCTTGGGCTGCTGGTAAATAATGCTGGAGAGGTAGTAATGGAAGGCAAAGAAATGGTGGACAAACTTAGCAAGTATTTTACATCAGTTCACAGTGGACGACACCAGCAGTATGCTAGAAATTTCAGAGTGTCGGAGGGGCAGAAATGAGTGTAGTTGCTATTACTAAGGAGAAGGTGCTTGGGAAACTGAAAGGTCTGAAGGTAGATTAGTCATCTGGACCAGATAGGCTATACCCCAGGGTTCTGAAGGAGGTAGCTGAAGAGATTGTTGAGGCATTAGTGTTGATCTTTCAAGAATCAGTAGATTCTGGAATGGTTCCAGTAGACTGGAAAATTGGGAAGATGTTGGAGTGCATTATTAAGGATGCAGTTTTGTGGTATCAGGAGGTGCATGACAAAGTGGGCCAAAATTAGCACCGTTTCCTTAAGGGGAAATCTTACATGACAAATCTGTTGGAATTCTTTGAGGAAATAACAGATAGGGTAGACAAAGTATGGGGGTTGGAGTCAGCGGACGTTCACTTGGATTTTCAGAAGACCTTTGACAAGGTGCTACACATGAGGCTGCATAACAACAGAACAGCCCATGGTATTATAGGAAAGATACTAGCATGGATAGAAGATAGGGTGATTGGCAGGAGTCGAAAGGGCCTATTCTGGTTGGCTGCTGGTGACAAGTGGTGTTCTGCAGGGTTGGCATTGCTTTTCATATTATTTGTCAATAATTTGGATGATGAAATTGGGGGCTTTGTGGCCAAGTTTGCAGTTGACATGAAGATAGGTGGGGGGCGGGTAGTGTTGAAGCAAGGAGTCTGCAGAAGGACTTGGGTAGATTGGGAGAATGGGCAAGGAAGTAGCAGAGGGAATGTAGTGTAGGGAAGTATATGGTCATGCACTTTGGTCGAAGGACTAAAGGTGTAAACTTTTAAATGGTGAGAAAATTCAAAAATCTCAGGTGCAAAGGGACTTGGGAGTCCTCATGCAGGATTCCCTAAAGGTTAACTTGCAGGCTGAGTCTGTGATAAAGAAAGCAAATACAATGTTAGCATCCATTTCGAGAGGTCTAGAATATAAGAGCAATGATGTGACGCTGAAGCTTTATAAGACATTGGTCAGGCCACAGGTGGAGTGTTGTGAGCAGTTTTTGGCCACTTATCTAAGAAAATGTGTGCTAGCATTGGAGAAGGTCTGAAGGAGGTTGTGAATTTTTCATTCCCATTTACTGATCATATCCTAGCATTCCCTTGTGTTTTTTAAACTCTGACTTTAAAAGCTTTCAAAAGTATGCCTGCGTCACTACCAGCGACACTGATAGAGGCAGATACGATAGGGTCTTATAAGAGACTCTTAGATAGGTACATGGGGCTTAGAAAAATAGAGGGCCATGCAGTAGGGAAATTCTAGGCAGTTTTTAGAGTAGGTTACATGGTCGGCACAGCATTGTGGGCCAAACAGCCTATATATAATGTGCTGTAGATTTCTATGTTCTATTAACACTTTTTAAGAACAGTTACAAAGACACAGCTCTAAGAAAAAAAAGTCCAGCTTTATCTTTGTCTTATGGGTGACCCCCTAATTTTAAACAGTGATCCCTAGTTCAAGAACATGTCTCAAAAGGAAACATTCTCTCCTCAACTAAGTGCCAAGGCTACTCAGATCTTGTATGGTTCAATCAAGTTCCTTCTAATTCTTTCAATCTTAAGTGGATCTAAGTTGACCCTGTCCAAAATTTCCTCCAAATTGACCTGTTCATTCTGGTTATCATTGTGTTAAATCGTCTTTGAACTGCTTCCAAAACATTAACATCCTTCCTTTCAAAGTTCAAGATAAATTTATTATCAAAGTACATATTTTGATGTACTGAGATTCATTTTGAGATTCATTTCAATGCTGAGATTTATTTTCCTTTTGGGCATTCACAGTAAATACAAGAAATATAATAGTATAATTGAAAGGCTGCCCCCAACAGTGCAGACAAAAGACAACAAAATGTGCAAATACAAAAAGAAATAATAATTACTAGTATTATTTTTCTTCCAAGAAACAGAGGGGTTTTTTTGTGGCAATATAGGACCAGGTCGTTAACACAAAAAAAAAATCAAAATTACATAATAAAAGACCAAACAAATTAGAAGACATTAAATGCAGAAAATGCCAAGAGAAACTACAAACAATCCAACACATTACAGGATCCTGCAGCAGTTTAACTCAATCTGATTACTTACACGGGCACAATCAAGTAGCAATCATTATTCATCAAAATCTTGCTTTAAGATACAAACTCATAAAAAGACACCATACCTTATTATAAATATAATCCTTATCCAGTTTTAGAGTCTGAGTCCTACAAATTATATTACGACCAATCGATTATTGCAGATAGGACAATCCATAATAACTGCCAAGATACAATATTAAGGGTAAACAAGCAAGAACAACTTGCTTTATAGATATAACCATTCCAAGCATACATAACTTACAGAAATCAATAAGTCAAAAACACCAGAAATATGCTGAATTAAAAGAGGAAATTGAAAGACAGTGAGATATGAACAGTGTATGCATTGTCCTATTAGTAATATCTACAACTGGTATCATCCCAAAGTTGCAACATAATAGCATTAAACAATTGGGCCTACACAGCAATACTTATGTAAATCTCTAGAAAGCTACAATACTAAACACCATTAGCATTGTCGGATAGTTTGTTGCAATCGAGAAATCGTTGCGCTTGGTAATGCCTGTACCGCAGGTTTTACCAGCTTGAGCTGAAAAATAAATAAATATACAACAATAATAAAAAGAAAATTGCAATAAATATCAAGACTATGAGGTGAAGAGTTCTTGAAAGTGAGTCTATAGGTTGTGGGAACAGTTCAGTGATGGTGCGAATGAAGTTGAGTAAAGTTATCCTCTCTGGTTCAAGATCCTGATGGTAGAGGTGTAATAACTATTCCTGAACCTGCTGGTGTGCATCCTGAGGCTCCTGTACCACCTTCCTAATGGCAGCAGCGAGAAGAGAGCATGGCCTGGATGGAGGGGGTTCCTGATGCTGTTTTCCAGTGACAGTATTCCGTGTAGATGTGCTCGGTGGTGTGGAGGGCTTTACCTGTGATGGACTGGGCCATATCCACTACTTTTTGTAGGCTTTTCCGTTCAAGGATATAGTTTCCATACCAGGCTGTGATGCATCCAATCAGTATACTCACTACCACACATCTATAGAAGTTTGCCAAAGTTTTGGATGATATGTCAAATCTTTGCAAACTTCAAAGAAAGTTGAGGCGCTGCTGTGCTTTTGTTGTAATGACCCTTGCTTGCTGAACTCATGACGGATGCTCTAATACAACACCGAAGAATTTAAAGTTGCTGACCCTCTCCACTGACCACTGAACCACTGATTTCCTTTAATAAGGGAAATAATAAGGACACCATGGTAGCATAGGAGTTAGGGCGACACTGTAGCAGCTCGGGATGTTCTGGAGTTCAATTCCAGCGCTGTTCCGTAAAGAGTTTCAATACGTCATCCCGTGGAATGCATGGGATTTCCCCGGGTGCTCCGGTTTCCTCCCACAGTCCAAAGACGTATCAGGTAGGTTAATTGGCCATTTTAAATTGTCCAGTGATTAGTGTAGGGTTTATCAGGGTTGTGGGGTTGCTGGGGTGGTGTGGCTGGAATGACCAGAAGGGCCTACTCCTCACCGTATTGTGACATTTACTCGGCTGAGGCCCGTTCTGGCTACTCCAGTCTTTGTGTCTGTGGACTCATGTTTATTCTGAATGTCATCTGCTCACTTTGTTGTTTGTACAATTTCTCTTTCTCTCTCTCTGCACATTGGGTATTTGATGATCTTCTCTATTTCAATAGGTTCTTTTGCAATTTGTTTGTTTTGTGGCTGCCTGTAAGGAGATGAATCTCAAGGTTGTATAATGTATGCATACTTTGATAATAAATGTACTTTGAACTTTAAATATGTAATAAATACTGTATCCAGTACATCAGATGAAGTTTCAGAAAGACATGGAATTGAAGCATATCCACATTTTTCGTTCAATTTCCCAGCTTTAATTGATAACATCTTACTCATTCACGGTATTGGCATTCTGGACTTTGGTGAATTAGGCAATAGGACAATCAGACTGCTCTGCGTCTCAGCTCAGCGGTCTTTCACTATGTTGACAGTTTTATTCAATTTTCCAAGTTTGTATCTTATTCTCCATTTGCCAGCTATCCAACCCAATCAAGTTGTCTCACTCTGTTATGTCCTCTTCACAGCTTGTTTTCCCACCTATGTCTGTGTTATCAGCAAATTTTGCAACCACATCTATAGTCTTTTCAAATCACTTCTATAAATTGCTAAAAAGTTGTGAACCCACCACCACCAAGTATTTATGTTTGTTCTCTTCCCTCTCCAGCAGAAATTTTTCTAATTGAGCCAATGTGTTATCTCCAATACTGTGAGCTTATGTTTTCTAATGATCTTTGATACTGCTGCTTATCAGATGCTTTTGTAATCTTAATACATCCATTGTTTCCCCTTTATCCCCAGCACAGGTTACTTCAATAAACAGATTAAACATGATTTCCCTTTTACAAAACTTTGTCTGATTACCCTCCATTGCTCTATGAACTCTGCTTTATTTAAAGACTGGCTTCTAATAATTTTATTGTGAAAGATGTTAAGATAACTCTCTGCATTTTCCTGATCTGTCTCTCTTTATAAAGGAGAAAAGCTAGATTTGTTTTTTCCAGTGTAATGGATCCTTAAAGAAATTTTGGGAAATTAAAACCAATACATCAAATACCTTGTATACTAATATTGATAAAGGACAGCTAAAGTCTGAGGTTGAAGACCTTTCATCAGAATTTATAGTTTTCAATTTAAATTTGAGCTGTGTGTATTCCTTTTTGCACAATGTGGCCTGATCTAACTATTTCGAGCATTTTCTGTTATTATTTCTGTCATCTTTGTCCCCCCTCAGTAGAAGAGATTGTGTGTTTGGGACATGTGGTTGGAGGGTGGGAGGGGACTGAGAGTGGTTCAGCTGGAGTGTTCAAAGACATATTTAACTTCTCACTGCTGGAGTTGGAGGTTACCACCTGCTTTAAAAGGGCATCAATTCATGCCGGTGCCCAAGAAGAGCAGGGTGAGCTGCCTGAACAACCGTCATTCAGTAGCACTCATATCTGGTCAGATGACGTGCTTTGAGAGGTTGGTCATGGCTAGAATTGACTCCTGCATGCGCAAGGACATTCACCCACTGCAATTTGCCTACGACCACAACAAATCTACAGGCTCTGTACTCTGCCATAGATGATATGGACAACAACTATAACTACATCAGCTGCTGTTTTATCAATCAGTGCCGATCAATAATAACATCTCCTTGCTGATGATCAATACAGGCACACCTCAAGGATGCATGCTAAGCCCACTATTCTACTCTCTCTATAGCTCAAGCGCCATGAATAAATTCATCAATGATACAATTTTTGGCAGAGTCTCAGATGGTGCTGAGGAGGCTTACAGGAATGAGATAGATTAACTGGTTGAGTGGTGTTGCAGTAACAATCTTGCACTTAATGTCAGCAAAACCAAGGAGTTGATTGTGGACTTCAAGAAGGGGAAGTGGAGGGAACACACAACAGGTTTCATCGAGGAGTCAGTACTGGAAGGGAAGAGCAACTTCCAAGTTCCTGGATGTCAGCATCTTAGAGGATTTATCCTGGACCCTACAATTTGATGCAATCATGAAGAAGGCATGCCAGCAGCCATACTTCATTAGGAGTCTGAGGTGATTTGGTATATTACTAAAGGGTCTAGCAAATTTCTAGCGATGTACCGTGGAGAACATGCTGACTGGTTGCATCACCACCGGGTATGGAGGCTCCAAGGCACAAGATCAAAAGAGGCTGCAGAGGGTTGTAGACTTGGCCAGATCCATCACAGGTACAACCCTCCCCAGCATCAAGGACGCTGCCTCAAGAAGGTGGCATCTGTCATTAAGGGCCCTTACATCCATGACATGTCTTCTTCTCATTACTACACTTAACAATGAGATACAGGAGCCTGAGAGGCACTCTCAACATTTTAGAAACAGATTCTTCCCCTCCACCATCAATATCTCTGAACGTTCCATGAACTTCTAAACACTACCTCACTATTTCTCTTTGGCACTATTTATTTTTTATATTGTAACTTATGGTGGCCAATTCTCTAATAACTATTTGCAGTTAAGTAATTGTGAATATTTATTCGAAATTATCAGAGGGCTGGATAGTATAGGTCTTTCATTTTCTATACTAGCTGTGAATTCTCCATTTTCCATTCTTGGCATTGCTGTGAAATTCAAGTTCCAGTTGAAGAGTTTCATCAAATTTAGTTTGGAGTGCAAGTCCCAAAAGCTCTTCCTCTCCAGCAACCCCACCCGCACCCCCATCCCACCACCCCACCTCCCCCCCATCCCGCCACCCCACCTCCCCAAGTAATTCTGCTGGTCAGCCACAGCCACTTAACCATTGGAGATGCCTTATGCTGCTTGGGCCATGATGACTTAGCCGTCCATCTGAAGACAGCACCAGACTGTACTGAAGGAAACAATCATGGTCCTGACATCTCAAGACAATGGAATTTCTTCCCCAATAGGATTTCTTTGCTTCTATCTTGAGCGTATGTTTCATGCACACCCATTAAAACTTTGCAGAAGAATTCTGGTTTCAGAGGCACCTCAGTACAAACTGTGTTACTGCAATGAAATATTGATTCAATTTTAAATGGTGCTGTTGTGGGAAATATTAACTGCGTTCTTCCTTTTAAGTGGCTTGTATCATTTGATGCTGTTGATATCACAGTCTAATAGTCCTTTAATATTCTTTGTTTCCTGTTATTATTCCCTGTTGGCTTTTCAACAGAAGCGATTGCCAATATCTTGGAGCAAACACTTGAAAATTACAAGGGGTAAGATGCTTCTTGCAGTATCATGTTAAACAGATACCTGAAACTGTAAACACTTCGAGAGAGTTTATATTCTTAGTCTGCAAGTTTAAATGGGTTCAAGTAATCATACCCCAGTTGTCATATTTTTTTTTAAATTGAAGCTTTTCACTACTGTATAGAAAGGCCACAATCAAGTTACCGTAGTTCATTCTCTTCCCTGCCCACCCCTGCCTCTCACAAATATTAGCTAGTTCCATGTTTCCAGCTCAATGCATGCATAGTTTTACCTGATTATTGACCTCACATCCTGTCTTTCATTATGCTGACTGATCAACAAGGTTCAACTGGGTTTAAATCTTTTAACTTCTCCAGAGAAATCAGTTGTTGGAAAGGAGAAGCTCGGGCTAAATGGAAGAAGGATGTTCGGCACTGAGATTTTTCAAAGAGCCATGATTGTGCAAAGCTTTTCGAACTGCTTTCTCTAGTCCTAAATAATTTCCAGATATGATCTTCAACTGCTGCAGGTAGCCAGATTTTGTCTCCCATACTTCAAGTGATGCTGATGTAATTCTATCTGCAGTTGTTTCCACATACTCCACTTAGCAGCTGGTAGTGGTAGACTCTGCCCGGCAACCACCTGCAGTGCTGCAGAGATGAATTACATCTTCGGCAACAACACGACGCTTCTGTACCCGCGCCCCCCCAGAAGCAACGCCAGTGCTGGCCTGAATTCTACCGGGCTGAAGCTGAAACAATGCGCTAAGAAGAGCTCAGCTGAGGAACTGAACTCGCAACAGAATGAAGTGGAGTCCACACGTTGGCAGGCGCTGCTGGCGTTTTTTACCCGTAGGCACTACTTTATTGACTGTATTTCTGCAGGTGGCAGCTGTACTCAGGTAAGTTCCATTAACTGGTCAATCTACATCTCTGGTAATGAAAATGTAAGTGCAATCATTTGGAAGGCTAATGTATGGTAGAAAATGTTTCATGGGGTGGGGGGCTGTTGTAGAACTTGTTCTTTTCCCTTACTCTTTGCCTACGTTGCACATTTATAAGTCACCCCGAAAACCTTGTCTGATTTTTAGTTTTCAGCTGTGACGCACACAGAGACAAGGAGCTTTTCTGTGTCCAACATATATGAATGAAATGGTCTCCGATAAACGCTTGGATTTTTGTTTGCTCTCTCCTTTCTTCCTGAACAATATCTGTCACTGTTAGTGAATTAAATTGTGTTCTCAAATGGTGCTCAAGTAAATGCCCTTATTGTTTCAGATTGGGTTTCATTTTGATGGTCTTTGTATTTCAACAAATCTATTAGACTTGCTCATGCACTCCTTTAATGCACTATGTAATTACATATTTAGTTTGCATTTATTCAGGATACAAATCATTAAAGTTCTATCTAAATGGTAATGGCATCGAAGATTACCTTGATATTATTGCAGATACCTTGCTGCTGTTTTTGAATTTTGCTCTTTTCAAAATTTCTCTGCAGCAGAATCATGTTGTATATCATACCCCTTTATAGCAATGTGTGTAAATCAGGGATGACAGCTAGCACAATTGTGGCAGCTGTTTGGCTGAAGGTTCTTTTCTGTTTGCAAAATTAATGATGAATATTTTATTAAGTTGCAGTGCCTCCCAGAATAGGTTTAAAGTTAAATGCGAAAACAATGATTTTAGTCCAGTCTAAAGGTGCTTTCACACTGCAGCATAAGGCTATTTTAGATGCAGTTTGGGTTCCAACCAGACAGAACCGTGGTCACATTGCTCAGCTTCTACCTGCTTGGAAAGTTAATCTTGTTAACTTCTGCCTGCCTGGAAAAGTAACAATCCCTTTTGACTTGGGTTCTGCCTGTAATGGCAGATCTAACACTTAAAATCTGAAGATTGCTGGGAATATTTGCTTTCACTGTAAATTAAATTGAGCTTGTTAAGTGTCCAGTGTGATCAAATAAATGTCTCCAAGAAGACCTGAGAGTCTTAGCAGGATTATTAAGTAAAAACGATTCTGAGATGTACTCTGGGTCCAGACCATTAAGAGCTTTAAAAACAAATAAGAGCACTTCAAAATGAATTTTTAACTGAAATCCAGATTTTTAAAATAGATTTGGTATATCTATTGTGAAAAACCAAATTTGTCAAGACCACCTTTTGTTTTATACTAAGGTTAAATTAACTATTGTCATTATCTCACAGTTTAGTGTTATTGCAAAATAGAAATTGCTTTACTCCTACACTAACTAGGACGTACAGTGTTTCTAAATGATTGAGGGATTATGCAATGAAATTAAAGTTGATATTTCTAACTCTGCCAAAATAACTCTCAAAGTATTTGTACCATTCAAATACACTTCTACACCTGTATATTTTATTTTGGTATGTTGCTTCCATAGTATTGATAAAGTTAGACTTGCCTATTGATTATGAAACTGCTTGCCTTTGAAAATGTTTTACAACAATCTGTTTTAATAATATTAATAGTAACTTTATTTACAGAGCACTGTTCAGACATGATATAGTTCAAAGTGCTTTACAATGTACAAACATGAAAATAAAGTGAGAAATAAAAATAAATTTGAAATAAAAGACAAAAAGACGTTAGGTAAAAGGAAGTTTAGATAAATCAGTTTTGAGTTGGTCTTTAACATTGTCAACTGAGTCTGCATTCTTGATAGTTTTAAGTATTGAATTCCCCAGTTCAGCACATAGTTTAATAAAAACTGACTTGCCAGTTCTCTTTTGAGGGAGATTGTTTAGATTTAAGATACTGGCAAATGAAAGCCTGAGATCTCGAGCACGAGTATCAAACTAAAACAATTCTGCAATATACTCTGGCCTCAGACCATTAAGAGCTTTAAAAACAAATAAGAGAACTTTAAAATGAGTTCTTTAATATAAAGGAAGCCAATGCAGGTTAGATAGCGCCAGAGTGAAATGTTCCCTCATCCTGGTCTGGCAGTGGCATTCTGAATGAGTTGAAGTTTGTCAGTCGATTACTTTGGAAGGCCAGTAAGAAGTGTTTTGCAGTAATCTAGTCCATTTGATATAAAGGCATGAATTCGTTTTTTGGCAGCATTTCGTGACAGTTACAAATGCACTTTTGCGATATCTCTAAAGTGTATAAATGCTGCTCTGGTCACTTTCTTTATGTGGGATTTGAACATTCAAATCTAAATCAAGGATAACACTCAGGCTAGTTAGTTCTGATTTTACATGGGAAGCCAAGTTATGACGAAGTTTATCTCTTTTCGCTTTGGGACAAACCAAAAGTATTTCAGATTTATCTTCATTTAGTTTGAGGAAATTATTGTTCATCCGTTGTTAATTGGAGCCATACCAGAAGTCAGAAAAGATAGGGTGTTATCATCATCAGGCTCAAATGAGTGTGTCATATGAACCACTGTGGAAATCAAGTATGCTCTCTAATGATGTCTCCTAAGGAGAGCATGTATAAGGAGAAGAATAGGGGACCAAGCCAGTTTCATTGAGCGACACCAAAACATATATTGTCCCTCTTAGAAAATTGGTTTTCTTTCCAAGATAGATGAATGAAACCAATTAAGAGCACTTTATGCATTTTAAGTTCCAATTGTTTCTTTTATCCGAAAGATCCAAAAAATTACTTGGTAGCGTTTAAGTTTTCCAAGTTCAACCTGTGAAGGTTCATTCTTTCTCTTCATGCACTGATGTTTAGGAATGCAGCTTTACTGTACTGGAAGGAAGTCTGTAGTCACTATTGTTGGATTTCTATAATGGGTGTGGCATTGGTAGCAATGCCATTAAAGTAAATTTTTTAAACTTAATTGAAAGTTTGAGGGTCTGTGAGTTTTCTCTTATTTGACATCTATGAATATTGCTGGAATGTTTTATTGCATAGAGGGAAGTGTTATTCTAGATTCATTTTCAGTTTGAACAGGCCAGTGTAGTTGCGCTTTGTGTTAGAGAAATTTGCCTTGTTGACTGATCTTGCTCCTTAAAGGAACTCACAGTATAACAGTTTTTTGGATCCTCGTATAAAAGGGATCCCATCCTCGTCGCCAGAACTGTTAGAGAAGTTACTCAAACACACCATTCGGACAGGTCAGATTTTGAAGTAAAGAGAGCTTTATTCACGATATCGTAGGATGTAGAACCGCTATCAGTGGGCTCTGAGTTGTGAATAATACAGAGAGCACATCTCCTTTTATACATGTACCTCGATTGCAAAAGCAAAGTCTGTTCTATTCCCTTGTGAATTACGAAAGATTAGCTAGGTTCACATGCCGTTCTCTTGGGATAAACTATACCCATAGCAACAGCCAAAGTTTAAAAAATAATCAGTCTTGTGTATGAGTCTGTATTAACAGAGACAGTTCGTCTCATATCTTTGAGGCTAATTCTTACAAGATAATCTACTGCAAGTATTTATTCTAAGAATTGTATCTGCTAAAAGCCAGGATCATTTCTATAACAAGCTCAGCTGCAAACTGGTTTCCATACTTGAAGAGCCAATATTAACCCTTTATCTATCAAAATCTTTAACTCACAATCTTTTCTTCCTCACTTTGATTCCTTTCACTTGGGAAATTCCACTCATTTGGCATTTCATTTGGTGCTCATTTTTTAGTTTCACTGTTTAGCTGCCACTGTATATAAAGTAGCAATTTTGTGAACTAGGCAGAACATGATTTCAGGGCATGGCGTAGCTTACCCCTTCCACCCCTCAAGCCTCTGTTAATTTTAATAAGATAAATCTCCGTAATTTTAAAATTCTGCTTTGCACTCAGTGGATAAACCTGAGCATTTGTGGGAGGAGGGTTTACGGTCACGGACCATCAGACTGGCAATGTAAAGGAAATTAGGGTGTGGTCATCGTTGGGAGGTATTCGTGGTTAAGGAAGGTTTCTTGTCAGGTTTCTACGTAGAGCCCAGTGAGCCATTAATATTTTAAGTTGACTTTTCGATTTTTAAAAATCACCATAGAAAATATCGTATCTGAATGCAAAGCAGCTTGGTATGGCAAGTGCACTGCCCAAGACCTCAAGTAATTGCAGAGAGTTGTGATCACAGCCCAGCCTATTACAAACCACCATTACCAAATAAATAACTCCTCCCACCCTGGTCATTTTCTTTTCTTCCCTCTTGGGCAGAGTTAAAAAGGTTGGGAGCATGAGGGAGGATTCTATCCCACCATTATGTCTCTTGCTTTCCCAGTCACTTTGTCTTGGCCTTTGTACTCTATTTGCGTAATTGCACCACACACTTTCTCTGCAAGTTCCACAATATGTTCTGGATTCTGTTTTCTTTCTGATACCTCTGTTAAACTATATAGGTCATAATCTGTCTGGATTCTGTGCAAAGCAAAAGCTTTACCCTGTATCTCAGTAAGTGTGATAATAGTAAACTAATAGAGCAATATTAAACCACAAACTGATTACCTACCCATCTCAGCCCAGGTCCTTCTGAGCTAACAGCTTGTGATAATGTTGACAGAAAATAGTGGCTTCAAATTCCACAGCTGAGGCTCAAGCACATTGACTCAAAGGTATACCAAGGTTTTAGAATCAGGTTCATTATAAGTATTGAAAAAGTTTGTGAATCTTTGGCAATTACCAGTTTTTCTGCATTAATTACTCATAAAAAGTGGTCTGATCTTCACTGAGTCACAATAATAGGCCAGCACAATCTGCCTAAACTAATAACGCGGGAACAGTTGTACTTCTTGTCGTCAATTACAGTCTAGGTTCAAAAAAGTACGTGAACCTCTGGGGTAAGGCCTTCTACAAAAGCTATTTGGAGTCAGCTGTTGCAATCAATGAAATGAGATTGGACGTGTGGGTTGTAGAGGCCCCCTACGTGTTTTTCTCAAGAAAGATGTAGTTATGTGACCCGTGCCTTGACCAAACCAATTTTAAGAGGACCTTCAAAGAAGAATTGTAGGGATGCATGATACTGGAAAAGGCTACAAAAATATTTCTAAAGACTTGAGTTTGCAAAAGACCAGAGTTTGCAAAAGACCACCTGGGTGTTCCACAGCACTTCTGGGACAATGTTCTGTGGGCAGATGAGACAAAGGTTGAACTTTTTTGGCAGAAATGCACACTGCTATGTTTGGAGGGAAAGGGCGCTGCACACCACAACCTCATCCCAACTGTGAAGTTTGGTGGAAGGAGCATCACGGTTTGGGGCTACTTTGCTGCCTCAGGGCCTAGACAGCTTGCAATTGTAGAGGGAACAATGAATTCAAAATTGTATCAAAACATTTTACAGGAGAATGTCAGAGTAGTGGTCTATCACCTGAAGCTTAGTAGAAATTGGATGATGCAACAAGACAATGATCTGAAAGACGAGTAAATCAACAACAGAATTGTTTAAAAAGAAAATCGTATTTTGGAATGGCCAAGTCAGAGTCCAGAGCCTTAATTGTGATACTGTGGCATGAATTGAATTGAATTGACTTTTTTTCTTACATCCTTCACATGTATGAGGAGTAAAAATCTTTACGTTACGTCTCTGTCTGAATGTGCAACATCTCCTTCTGAATGAACATGACCTGAAGAGGGCTGTTTTTGCAAGCTATCCAAGAAATATTGATGAACTGAAACAGTATGGAGGAACGGTCTAAAATTCCTCATCGTCGTTGTGTAAGTCTGATCAGCAGCTACTGGAAACATTTGGTGGAGGTTATTGCTGCTAAAGGAGGTTCTGCCAGTTATTAAATACATGGGCTCACATACTTTTTCCAGCCTGGACTGTGAATGATTAAACGTTATGTTTAATAAAGACATGAGAAGTACAATTGTTTGTGCGTTATTAGTTTACGTGAGTTAGTGTTTGTTTATTATTGTAACTTGAAGATCAGACAACATTTTGTTAGTAATTAATGCAGAAAACTAGGTAATTGCAAAGGGTTCACAAACTTTTCTTGCAACTGTTTTTGGCAGTGCAGTTCAGGATATAAAAATTACAGTAAGCACAGTAAATTAATAAATAATGTCTGCCAAGCTGTTCATGTTGACCACGGTAAAATGTTGAGCAAGGGTAAGAAAGTTATCCCACTTTTATAAATATCCATCCTTCCATTACTGAAACAGGCCTTACCCCTGTTATTTTATTGTGAATAAACAGACTACATTTTCCTATACTTGGTATTTCAGTGAATTTGAAGCAGTTTGGATTAGCCTGAAAAATAAGTGAAAAATTTTATATAAGTTCAAGTCTTATTCAACATACCTTCTGTTCCACATAAAGCCAACACGAAGCAGTTTCATTCAATCCCTTGTACCAGCAAAATAACATCACTGGACTTTGTCGTTTGAATTTTGAGTAGTTCATCTGGTCTGGTAAATGCCATCTTCTTAGGATTGCAGTCTGATTCTCATCTGGGGTTGCCAACTGTCCCGTATTAGCTGGGACATCCCGTATATTGGTCAAAATTGGTTTGTCACATACGGGACCATCCTTGTCCCATATTTCCCCAGCTAAGGTAGAGCGTTCCTATGAAACCGTTCGTAAGCCGAAGAAGCGTTACCATTAATTTATATGGGAAAAATTTTTGAGCGTTCCCAGACCCAAAAAATAACCTACCAAATCATACCAAATAACACTAACATACAGTAAAAGCAGGAATGTTATGATAAATACACAACCTATATAAAGTAGAAATAATGTATGTACAGTGTAGTTTCACTTAACAGATTGGGAAGATTTAGCCAAAACTGATTTGTAGAAAAAAAATCGGCATGTATACACATGCGCACATCACGCATGCGCACATAGGTGCCCACGCGAGGCTTCATGGTCATGGTAGTCTTTTTCAGGGTAAGCACAAGTGTCCTGTATTTGACTGCTACTTTTGTCCCTTATTTGGAAGTGAGAAAGTTGGCAACCCTAGTCTCATCAGTCACTCACATTGAAGTATGTGACTAAAATTAAGTAGTAATGTTTTTAGGTAACTTGTTCTAGTTCACAATCTCTAGTGAACCTAAAGGATTAAAGGATAGAAGTAGATTAAAAGATACAATATTCAAAAGCATTACCACAAGAACTAAATATTTGGTGGTTTATCTAACCACGAAACCTAAAAGGAAGATAAAGCCATCAGAACTTTATTTCAATGCAGACAAGTCCATGAGTTTAGCTTGGGCAGTTTCTCCCACAGGAGTACAGTAGAAACAACTGTTTGGATTCCTTCCGCACTTTTCCTTGGGTGGCCTGCAAAACCTCATCCCATCCCTGGGTCAGATGAGTATAAAGCCAGTTTATTTTCTGTTCAGTGTAGCTGGCAATTATCCTGTTTCTTCTGATGTGTTTGTGAGACCAAATTGCATGCATTTTTTTCATTTGCACTTGGGTTTTCAATCATTTTTATTCATAAAAAGAACTTCAGTGTTACGAGTGCTATTTAGGACTGTGCAGTGATGCAGAATTAGTGCTGCTGTTTCAGAGCTTCAGAAATGCAGGTAAAATGCAGAAAAAAAGCTGGAGAAACTCAGCAGATCAGGCAGTATCTGTGGAGAGGTGTGGAGGGGCCACTGCACAGGACTGGAAAACGCTGCAGAGGGTTGCAAACTCAGCCTGCTCCACCATGGGCACTGGCCTCCCCAGCATCAGGACACCATCAAAAGGTGATGCCTCAAAAAGATGGCATCCATCATTAAGGACCTCCATCACCCAGGAGATGCCCTCTTCTTATTGCTACCATGAAGGAGATGGTACAGGAAGTCTGAAGACACACACACCCAATGTTTCAGGAACATCATCTTCCCCTCTACCATCAGATTTCTGAATGGAAAATGAACCTATGAGTACTTTCTCTGTATTTTTAACTCTTTTGCACTACTTAATTTAATTTTTATATGTACTTCTTATTGTAAATCGCATTTTTGTATTACTATGTATTGCAAAACAACAAATTTCATGATATATGCCAGTGATATCAAACCTGATTCTGATTCGCTTAAGTTATTTTGGAGTATATCATAAGCTACAAAAGAACTCTCAGAGGTAGCCGAGTGAAGCAGCCACTGGCTATGGATGAAGAGGAGTGACACCAGCTGGGCCCTAAAATGACCCATGTGTGAAGGCTGGGACACCAAGTCACACTGTTGAGCCCTCTGGAGTTGTAATAGGCTTAAATTGATGAAACATCTAAGAAGGGGGGTGCCCACCTGATGACCCCTGGGAGGCATCTCCCACCCACTAAGCCCCACCTCAAGATCTCTATGCACTGACCTGAGTTAGAATCTGCTTATCAAAGGGATTGAAACATCTAGTCCTATGAGCTCAAACTATGCAAAGCAGACAATTTTTTCCAATGTTGCTATGATTAGATTCAGAAGAGAAACTAGCCTTTTGCCTACCAGATCTGCAATGGTCAAGAAGGACTCATTTGCATTAATCCTAATTTTCCTCTTCCAACCCTATTAACTGCTCCAACACTAGCTCTTCAATCCGCAATTTGCTTGCCAACAATTTTCAGCAGGGGCTATTAATCAAAGCTATTTAACCCACCCAACTGCATTTTTGCACAAGGGAAGGGCTGCACCCCATGCAGACAGAGGAAGAATGTGCAAACTGTACACACATAGCACCTGAAGTCTGATTCTTCATCTCCAGCCCTGATGAAGTGTCTTGGCCTGAAATGTTGACTGTTTATTCCTCTCCATAGATACTGCCTGACCTGCTGAGTTTCTCCAGCATTTTGTGCATTTTACTCTGAATTTCTGAGGCTCTGAAATAGCACCAATTCTGCATTACTGCAGTCCTAAGTAGCATTTGTTACACTGATTAAATAAGGCATATTAAATAAAAGACCATTTTTATCCACCACCTGGGAGGCCCTGCAATACCTCCCCACATTTACACTGTGAAAACTGGCTCCCCTATCCCAAAAATAAGATGATAAACCATGGTACACCTGTAGAATTTTGCGAGTGTCTTTAGTGGTATACCAATTCCACCTCAAACTCCTGATGAAATATAGGCACTGTCGTGCCTCCTTAAAGTATAAGATTGGTGAACTGCAAATGTAAGAGGTTCTAAAAAGCTTTTAGGTGTGGTTTGGGTTTTGTGTGGCGCGCTACCAGGTTCAGGAGCAGTTGTTGCCCTGCAGCCATCGCATTCCTGGACCAGCTTCACTTGCCTCAGCGCAGAGTTGGCACAGCAGCCGGTAGACTCACTTTCAGGGACTCTGCAGCTCATGTTCTATGTATTATTCGTCTGTTTCTTTTATTAGTTGAATAATCTGTCCTCTTTTACACATTGGATGTTCGTCGGTCTTTGTTGTTGTGTGGTTTTTCATGGATTTTATTGTGTTTCCTTGTTGTGTGGCTGTCTGAAAGAAGAAGAAGCTCAAGGCTGTATATGGTGCTTCAAAGTTCAAATTTATTATCAATTTGTTCCAATGAATTATAACAAAATTAGTGCTTTCCCGATGTATTTGACAAATAAACTCTTCTCAGGTTTCCAGTCAGGTACAGATATCAATTATAACTCACTTTTCGATGACAAGTTCAGCCATCTTCATCAGGGATGATGCCTGGGCATGTCTAGTCCAGTGGTATTTATGTCCCATTGTCCGTCCATCCTGATTGGTTTGTCCTCAATCAATCAGGTTTCCGTTCTCCCACCTTGTTTACAATTGAATTCCAGTTCTTATTTAGAGCGAGACCTTAGTCTTTGTTAAAATTCTTTTCCTCTAGTTTTATTTCAGTGGTTTCCTTTACCAGGTGGACCCAAAAGCCACTGGCACAACACAGTAGTTTTGTGCTGTCGAAGTCTATAAGACCATAAGACAAAGGAGCAGAAGTCAGCCATTCGACCTATCGAGTCTGCTCCGCCATTTTATCATGAGTTGATCCATTCTCTCATTTAGTCCCACTCCCCTGCCTTCTCACCATAACCTTTGATGCCCTGGCTACTCAGATACCTATCAATCTCTGTCAATCTTATGTCGTTGAGAATGCAATGTTCTGCTACCACTGATTTCTCCGGGTAACCCAAACAGATACATCTCCTGTGCTCCTTGATGTGGGTTTCCACCCTGTGCATCCCATCTGGCATCAAGGAGGTGTAGCCGTTGGATTACCAGGAGAAATCGGCAGTAGCAAAACACTGCATTTGCGGTGGCCAAAGGAGTGATTTCGACGGTGCAAAACTACTGTGCTGCGCCAATGGCTTTCCATTGAAATAAAACTAGAGGAAAAGAATTTTAACAAAGTCGATGGTCTCGCCCTAAGTAAGAACTGGAATTCGATTGAAAACAAGATGGGAGAGTGGAAACCTGATTTGATGAGGACTAACCAATCAGGATGGACGGACTACTGGGTATAAGTACCACCAGACTAGACATGCTCTGGTATCATCCGTGATGAAGATGGCAGAGTTTGTCATCGAAGCATCAGTTATAATTGATATCTGTACCCAGCTGGGAGCCCAAGAAAATTTTAAATTGTATGGAATTCCATGTACTTAATTATGTGTTTATCATCTTATTTCTGATATAGGGGAGTCAGTTTTCAGTGTATATGTGAGGAGTTATTGCAGGGTATCCCAGGAGGTGAATGAAAATGGTCTTTTATTTAATCTGCCTTCTCTCTCAGTTTGTGCTCATAATTACAGTTAGTTGCTGTAGCAACATTGACAGATTCCTGATTCAAATTGAGAGTTAATTACTCAATTTAAATTTTAGGATCTGCTTCCACCTATTAGGAACATGCATTTGCTGTATTGTAAGGTGTCAGAGTTAATATTTTGAAGTCTGCGTTGGTGCATTAATTTTCATTGGTGTGTCTGATTATGTAACAGTCTGTACAGTTACTTTCACTTGATTGATTGCCCTCGCAATATTTAATAAAAATTGCAGATTTTGCAGCTTGTTTTCACAGTTTCAGCTTCACTTCCTCACTTCACCACACCCTTTGTAATAAGAGCATCATTAAATATAGAGCGCAGCATGGTGACATAACGAAGGGGAATCATTTATAGTTTCATGGGTTCTCATGTTGGATCAGCACAATATGGTCAAGATAGGATTTGGAGAGGTTGTCGTTTTTGAGCCCTGCTGACTTTCCTGATGTGCTGAATGCACAAGGATAAATGATTTTGGCTTAAAGATGGGTTTTAAAGATTGATTTTTAAGGGCTGTAAGTACCGAACAACTGTTAAATTTTTTATTTGAAATAAGATTCTTCAAAATTAAATGGACAGGTGATATAATGAACACATCTCAGTAAATCTGAAAAGATTGTATTCCATGGCAAACTTGCTATTGAGTTTTTCATGGAATGGAAATAGTTCTGCAGTGGACACGCAGGGGTTGAATGTTGGCATTTCCAGAGAAATTTCCTGGAGATAATTTTAATAGTATTGCAAATGCTACTATCAGTTGGGGAAAAAATGTAATTTTCTCTAACTCTTGGTGATACCCCATCCACATTAAAATGAGTAATTCCTGTTAACATGAGAAAGAGATGACAGGGTTTTGAGGCAAAACTCCAGCTGGTGTGCTGGGTTGAACTAACTTGTTGACTTCCTTTTATAGGACGTGACCCATCAATGCCACTTACTCTTCTAATAGCGCTTTAGTTTCACTTCCATAATGCTTACTGCTGAGAAACATCTGCCAGTACTGACGTTTGCCATGTCCCACATGCAAATTAAATGTTCTGTTCATCTGCTTGCCGTGTAGCTGATAATGATTAAACATTCTGCCCACCTGCCTATTTCCTCTGTCCTTGTTGTTGTATTACCATCCAGTCTCCCCGAATTTCCGTTTTTGTTCAGGTGCCAGGAGATCTTGTATTTTGATGATCTTCCACAGTGCTGTAATTTCTTACTTGATTCCGTTGTATATGTTATCTTAATGTCTTGCACAAGAGAAATTCTGCTGATTTTTCCCAGTTTGCACTGTGTGGTTCTGACCACTGATGCGAATGACTACTTAACTCTGCATTGATATTATCAGGAGAGTGGGGGAACTATTACTGGCTATGAAGAACAACTTTCCTGTATCTTAAGGTCTTATAGATGGGGCTGAGTGGGAAAATGGATCAGCCATGATGAAATGGTGGATGAGACTAAATGGGCCAAATAGTCTAATTCTAGTCCTATATCTTATGGTTTTATGGTCTTAAATCCATTATCAATGCTGTGCAAAACCCTGGAATGAATAAATTATGTTTCCCTCAATCTTTTAACCCACCGCTATTACCAACCTATCGGTATTTCATCCTAATATACCCTTAAGTTGAGTGTAAAATTTTAGGTGGTAATGCCTCTGTGAAGAACTTGATATTTTTCTACTTTTATTGCTGTTGAATGTGAATGTTTTAATGATGCATTTGGCTTGTGCCCAGGTACTTAAGTGAGATGCATTAGGGCCATTTTTTGTTTGCATAGTGGATAGTCTGTGTTGTATGAACCACAGTTCCAATGATTTGCATGATAGAATAGTAAAGCCATTAACTGGGCAGTGAGATAGTGCAGGGTTTGCACATGAAGTTCTTTTTGCTCTGGGATCTGAGACTAATAGGCACCGAACTAGTTACCTAATTTGAATAAGCCACAAGGGTGGCTGGAGTGGAAAATGGAAATGTCACACTGGTGCAGAAAGGTACTCCTCTGAGATTGAGCTACAGCATGTTGTTGAAGCAAAAAGCTGTACTCTATCTAAAACATCTTCTGCATACCCTGATAATTGTTCTCTTCTGTGCCCCTGTAATGAGTGCTCTACTTGTCACTTGCATCATCTGTTGTTCATTAGGCAGTATTTAAAATTCAAGGGGTTTTGTCACGTGGGAAGGAATGAAACAATCAAAGATTATTTTTCATAATGGATAAAAATCACAATTACATCTTTTGCATTGAATTACTGATTGTGTATTTGATACTGACTCAAAAAGTTTTTCAAGAAAGACGGTATCTATTATCATTGGAGCAATCCAAACATCCCCAGCGCTCACTACATCGCCAGTTTTAAGCCACTCCTGGTGATAAAGCATTTCACATCCTGGATTTCTGCCATGTTAAGATTAATCCTTCTCCTTTGTTAATTTGATGATAATTCTTCCTGACAAACTGATGGAAAAATACCCCTTGAAAATTCAACTCACTCCGCATAATTTCAAACACTCTATTACATACCTCTTCCAGATGGTACATTATCCTTTCTGTTTCAGAAGATACTTTCTTCATCTTCATCCTTTTCTGGGAACCATACTTTTCCATTTTTGAAATCAATTAACCAACAGTATACCTTCTTTGGCAGCTTTTCTCAACCTTATTCTTCTGGAGGAACCCTTGAAATAATTTTCAGGTCTCGGGGAACCCCTGCGTAAAAAATTATTATATCTACAGTTCATGGTACGTTAGCGTGATCAGTAAGTTGTAGGAACAATCTTTGAGCCAAACTTTCTTGGGGGAATAACAGGTAGTTACGCTTAGCTTATCCTTCTTGAAATTAATCTCTTCCTTTCCCTTTCATAAATTTTAAAAACTCATAAGGCAAACATAATGCATTTCTGTGAAATAACTGGCTCAAGCTAAAATGGGATTTAATTTTTCTAAAGTAGGCTCAGTGGATTTAATTTAAATAAAGGTTGCAAATTGATTTTAATTAATGCAAATTACAACATGAAAATTTATTGACAATGTTGAATAGTAAAGTTACTAAAAACCATTAGCCAACATAATATTAATAAAAAAATATAGCCTAAGGCACAATTTTATACAAGACTTTGTAAAAACATTTTCTTACTAAGTGGCATGATCAGGATCAAATATCCTCCTAGCGTGTGAAACCTGTGCTTGTTTTTTTACTGCACAAATACTCAATTCTGGGTTGAACTTGAGATAAGCACACACAGATTTCACGTTCAACTGAAATGAGATGATTTCTATCCTTGCTCTTGATGCTTGTAAAACAAGAAAAAGGTTGCTCACAAATGTAAGAGGCTGAAAACTGCAGGTAAATATTCATTGCTTCCCTATGAATGGCAGGAAACTCTACTTTCACAGAAATCCAGAACTTCTCCAGGGGCAAGTCAGTAAATCTCTTCTTGAGTACACAATTAGACACAGCTTAAAGTTCTTCCTCTTCTCTTAAAGTCAAGTCCTCAAGCTGAGCGGAAGATTCAGAGAAAGGGGTTCCTCAACCAGTCACACACTTGTGTTGAAAGGGAGGAAAAAATACAGTTCAATTTTGTTCTGCAGTTCTTCATATCCTTCCTCACTCTCAAGTTCAAGCAGCAGTGGGAACATTTCAAGATTTCCTTTTGCAACGTGATTTTTCCGAAGAGTCAGTTTCCTTTTAAATCCAAGAATCTTGTCACTTGAAGTCAAAACATAGTCTCCAGGGCCTTGCAGAGGCCTGTTCAACTGGCTCATATCATGAAAAATGTCTGTTAAATAGGCTATTTCTGCAGCCATTCTTCATCTTCAAAGCACGCAGAAAAATCTGACTTACTATTTTCTTGAAAGTAGTCCTGCAATTCACCTTTCAGCTTCAACACCCTGTTGAGAACAGTTCCTCTGCTCACACCTCCTCTTCGAAAATCGCCACACAGGACCGTCAGACATGTCTATACAACACAGGGGTTAATAGCCCTTAACAGCCCCAGCTGAGTGAGTCCATTCATAGCTCGGAAAATTCGCTTCACGCTCCTCGTCAGCCTATCGCCCTCCCCTCTGTACAATATAACACTCATCAATTGTCAGTGGCCTTCCCTATCGTGTGTCAAAAACTGAGAATGAAGTCAACCAAATAAACACGGTCGGACTGCGCACGGCCATATTGGGCTGAGAGACCCACAAGGAGATTGCTAATGAGGTTGCTCAGTCACTGGCCCACTGTGAGTGCCAGTATTGCACGTTGCGCAGAGTTCAAAAAACAATAGAAACCCCGGTTGAAAAACCCTGTTCTGTGGCTTCAATTTATTTTCTGTAAAGGGCATTCACAACTACTCTGAGCAATAGGAGACTTAACCGTAAATGTTTTTTTCATTCCTGTTCCATTTACTATACTCTTTGCATAAAATGTTCATTTTTACTTCTGTTTATTCTTCTGCACATGAACCTTGAGGACATTAAATTTCTACTGATGCGAATTTTAATCTTTAATTCTTAAAAATACACATCACTGTTCCTTCATTGTAATGGTGGGATAAAACCATTTGCTTGATGGGTAACAGGGATCTCCCAGCATGGAGACAACCAGGCTGGTGGCCCTTTGTTTCTCAGTAACATTCCAGAGTAGATGCCTGAGAAAATGTTTGAATTTTTACACTGAAATCTTGCTAACCGCTGGCAGATCTTCAATCATTGAAAGAAGCATTTTTATTACGGTATTAAAAGCTTGTTCAAACATTATTGTTAACTTTCCCACAACCAAGCCTGATCTTTTTAAATCAGATTCACTTTTAGAGGGCTGTTGGCATAGTATGGACAATCCTCTCCAGTCTTAATGCCACCCACGTTCTTCTTCAGCTGACACTTACAATCAAGTTGAAGTTCAGTTTATTGTTATTCAACCGTACACATGTATACTGCCAAGTGAAGCATCATTCCTCCAGACCATGGTACACAGAGCAGTGATATAACTTAAACAAACAGCACATACAGTAATATTACCACAATGAAGCTAACAAATAAAATAAGCTGCATTTATGACACAAGTTTAAAAAGTAAACAGTATAATGTTACTGGTGCTTGCGCGCGTCTTCCTAATCATGTCAAAGCTTCCAGTTTCCGGTTTTCTCTCTTCCCCCCACAATGCATTTCTAACCTTGCTTCCAGGTCTTCCATTCACAGTTTGATAGATGCCTTGTACCCTGGAGAAAATTACACACACATGACAACAAACATTCTTCGGGTCTTGATCTGTTTTAGATGTTTTAATGCAGAAAGAAGGTATCGAAATAAAAACAATGAAATGAATTTAAAAAAGCACTGTTCCTGCTGTTACAATCTCAGCTTAATTTCAGGCCACCCACTTATATATGCAGTATGAAAATAACTAAAACAAAATATACAAAACCAATATGGTAGTGGCAACTCTTTAAAAAAAACAATACTAACAACATTGGAATCCCACCTTATACACAACATCAAAAATATGAATAAATACATCTCATCTTAACTAAGAGATATACTTACTTTGACACATATGTGCTTAACTTCCAAACGCATAGAGGGTAGACCTTGAAATGTGTTCTCCTTGCTCATGCTATGTAAACAGAGATTAACACATTCACATTCGTTCAAGAAACAATAAAGAAAGGCAAAATTAAACTTTTACAAGAACTTTTACCATATATTACCTTGTAGTTGAATTACTAAAAAGACTAACCTAGTCGGCCGATAAGGAAATTCACACACCACACTATTCCAGCGTCAACACCTTACTTGTGAAAATCTAAAGCATCCACATATAAACCTTTATTTTATTTTTATTTTACTTTATTTTATTGTCGCCAAACAATTGATACTAGAGCGTACAATCATCACAGCGATATTTGATTCTGCGCTTCCCGCTCTCTGGAGTACAAATCGATAGTAAATATTAAAAATTTAAATTATTTATCGTAAATAGAAAATAGAAAAGGGAAAGTAAGATAGTGCAAAAAAAAAAAAACGAGAGGCAGGTCCAGTTATTTGGAGAGTACGGCCCAGATCCAGGTCAGGATCCGTTCAGTAGTCTTATCACAGTTGGAAAGAAGCTGTTCCCAAATCTGGCCGTACGAGTCTTCAAGCTCCTGAGCCTTCTCCCGGTGTGTTGGCTGGGTGGGTCGTGTCCTTGATTATCCTGACAGCACTGCTCCGACAGTGTGCAGTGTAAAGTGAGTCCAAGGATGGAAGATTGGTTTGTGTGATGTTCACGGTCTTCTCCAGCTTCTGGTCTTGGACAGGACAATTTCCATACCAGGTTGTGATGCACCCTAGAAGAATGCTTTCTATGATGCATCTATAAAAATTAGTGAGGGTTTTAGGGGACAGGCCAAATTTCTTTAGCTTTCTCAGGAAGTAAAGGTACTGGTGGGCCTTCTTGGCAGTGAACTCTGCTTGATTGGACCAAGTCAGGTCATTTATGAATTGACCCTGAGGAACTTAAAGCTTTTGACCTGTTCCACTTGAGCACCACTGATGTAAATGGGGTCGTGCAGTCCGCTATTCCTTCTGAAGTCAAACATGTCAAATTACTGATATTCTAGATTTACAAACAAGTATAAACAGATTTTCATGGATATTATCAAATATTATTCACCTTTCCTCACCAAACCTGGGAAAAGCACTCTGACATCACTCTGTCTGGAACATGGCAACTCTTCCTTCCGCTCCACACGTGCAAAGTGACGTCACCGTTTTCTTTTAAAGGTACAGGTAGCTATTTTAGCACCACCAAGGTGAATACATAAATGCAATTTAACAATAACTTTTAACAAATGATAGGCTACGGTCACCTGATTACAGAAGCATCTGCTTTTGCCAACATTCTCACCTACCGAATGTAGCAGACTACATTGCTGCCTTTAGTATCAACTGAACAAGATTTCTGGTCTGGTTGGAGTCTATTAAAATTCTGTCTCAGGACTGCCCAATGCATCCTAAGTTCAGATGGTAGGTTTGATGAAATTTATTGCTTCGTGATTTTATTTCCAGCTTTAGCTTCCTACATACATTCAGAATATTTTTTTCACACCAGGCGTTTGAGGGTAAGATTATTTCAAGAAATGTTCTTTAGCTAGGCGTAACTTCAACAAAGGTGATAAAATTTGACAAAAATATTTGTGGAGAAAGTATGGGTAATTTTCCACATCTTTCAGTTTATTCCTTATTGCGTGTGCGGTTCAGATGGCTGGAAGTGTGTTGTGCCATCTGGTAATGTCTGTGTTTCATTGAGTTTCTCTAGGTTTAATAGCTTTTTCTTTCTCTCAGCTTAAATCACTTGCTCTTGCTGTGCCCCTAACATTAAGACTTTGATACCTCTGTACATGACATGGCTTATTATTTGTTCACACATTTTCAAGAGTTTGAACCATGAGCACTTGTTGAATTGGGGGGGGGGTTGGAAAATGGCCTTGTATAGTTGTATAGATGAAACAAGTGTTTTCAGGAGGCCTGGCCAAATATGGGTTACAGTGGGACAAATGGCTTCAGTCTCTATAATTTCTATTGTAATATCATTTGATGATTAAATGGGTGTTTAATGGCCATCTTATTGTTGCTAATTGCTTCAGTTCCATTTTAGGTTGGGGTTTATTTATTAAATTTGTTTATTGAGATACAGCGCACAATAGGCCCTTCTGGCCCTTTGAACCGCACTACCCAGCAGCCACTGATTTAACCCTTGCCTAATGGCAGGACAATTTACAATGCCCAAATGTCCTACCAAGCAGTGCATTTTTGGACTGTGGAAGGAAACTGAAGCACCCAGAGGAAATCCGTACAGTCATGGGGAGATTGTTCAAACTCCTAACAGACAGTGGCAGGATATGAGCCCAGGTCGCTGGTACGGTAAAGTGTTGTGCTAACCACTACGTTACTGTGGAATGTGGGGAATTAGAGGACAGGCTGGAGTCTAAGACTCTGCTCCGTGTTCAAAGGCCAGCAGCGTGGACCGGTTCGTATGGCAAGCTGGCAGACGAGCAAGGACAGGTGCCCCACGCTCGTCAGTGAGTAATTGGCGTGTTCTGGGATCAGAGTTCCATGCTGGAGTTTGAGGTGTATTATTCGGGTCCAGTCATTGGCAAGACCAGTGTTCAAGCCCTGGAGCTCAGGTCCTTATCAAGGGTCCACATTAATTGTTATTGGCAAGTCCTGGATTGATACAAACATCAAATCCCAAAGGTTGATTGGAAGTCCAGATCAAAGACCAAATGTAGGTTGGAAGTCCAGAAGTCAAGGCCTGATGGTCTCAAGTCTGTGAATCTCTGAGTTTGCTGGAGAAATTGAAATCCTGTGAATCCACATGTCAACTGGAAGCAGGAGGCCCAAGACAGCCTATTCTGTGGTTAGGGGACTGTGTATGTGCATGGGTAGGGTAGGGTGGAGGGAGGAACAGGGCTTGTTTTGCTGCTGTTGTTTTGTTGCTGGAGGTGTTCTGTGTTGTTTTAATGAACATTGTGGGCATGCTATATTACGCCGGAATGTGTGATGGCATTGGCAGGCTGCTCCCAGCACATCCTTGAGTGTATTGGTGTAACATGAACAATGTATCTCACGTGATCAATAAACCCGAATCTGTATCTGGGAGTTTTCATTACGTAAGGAAGCAACTGCAAGCCATCTGCCACTGGTTGATTACCCAAATCGGACTATGCAAGCATCTACTTCAAAATTCTTTATTTTATCCAGTCTGTTGTCGCCTTTTTTCCCTTCTTTAAATGGCAGTAATAACTTTTCACACTTTCTCTGGCAATGACTCAAATTTTCTGTTAATTGGGAACTAGGAGCTAGAGTTAGAAAGGTTGAGTTTGACAGCAAAAAAAGACACTTTAGTTATGGGAAGTTTTTAATTTAACCATATATTTCAAGGACGCCAACTGTCTGAGCTTGTCTGTAGAGGTTTTCCAGCTCCTTAATATTCACCTAAACATATACTCAAACTAAAAGGCACTCAATGGCATCTTTATTTGGTACGCCTTACACCTTGCTCGTCAATGCAAATATTTATTTATCGAGATTTGGCGCAGAGTAGGCCTTTCCAGCCCATAGACCCACACCACCCAGCAATTTAATGCTCACCTAATCATGGGATAATGATGGTACATCTTTGGACGGTGGGAGGAAACCAGAGCACCCAGAGGAAATCCACGTGGTCATGGGGAGAACGTACAAATTCCCAGACAGTGCTGGGAATATTTAATCCGCCAATTGTGCAGCAGCAGCTCAACGCACAAAAGCATGCAGGCATGGTTATTGTTCAGATCAAACATCAGAATGGGGAAGAAATGTGATTTAAGGGACAGTAATAGTGGTATGGTGCTTCCTGTGTGACATGGGTACTCAAGTGAGTGTACTGCCAGCATCGCCTATTGATGAGAAGGCAAAGAGCGATGAAACCTTGCTTGTGGCTGCCACCAGTAGCAAGATGCAGACTTACAGGACACGACGCGTGGGTGACATTTTTCCAAAGTCAGTCCAGTTCGGAGCAACCATCAGGTGCCTGTGTACTCGGAGGACATTCCCAAAATGGCTGTGATAATCCCATTTGGCTTCTCATGCCATTTGGGCTGAAAAATGCAGCATAGACTTTCCAAAGGGCTGATGGATGCTATATTAAAAATCTTAGATTTTCTTTTTGCTTACCTGGATGACATACTTGTAGCCAGGGGGTCCAAATCTGAACAGGTATCTCATCTCTGCACACTTTTCGAGTGCTTAAGCCATTACGGGTTGATTATTAACCCTGCTAAGTGCCAGTTTGGGTTGTCAACCATTGACTTTCTTGGCCATTGCATTACTGCAGAAGGTGTGAAACTCCTCCCATGAAAAGTAACCTCTATTATGGATTTCCCACCGTCCCACACCACTAAAAGACTACAGGGGTTTTTAGGTATGGTGAATTTCTATCAGCACTTCATTCCATGAGCTGTTGAATTTATGTTCCCCCAGTATAGTGCCCTTAAAGGCAATACCCCTAATCGAGTGTTTGACTGGCCAGTGAACATTTCCAGGACATTTGATGATACCAAACGAGCTCTTTCCAATGCGACCCTACTGGCACACCCATTCTGCGTTGCACGCATAGCCATTACTACTGACACCTTACACTATGCTGTGGGTGCTTGTGTACAAACAGTTGGATGGAGGTGAGTAGCAGCCGCTCACCGCCTTCAGCCAGCTGTTCCTCCCACCCCCGACAGGAAGGACAGCATGTTTGACCGTGAGCTCCTCTGTCTCTCTGGTTGTCCAGGATTTTCGTTTTCTTCTAGAGGATCACCATTTCACAGCGTTCATTGACCACAAACTCATCGTGTACGTGATGGGCAAAATACCAGACCCTTGGTCTGCACAGCAGCACCACCAACTGGCCTATATGTCAGATTTCACAACTGATTTCTAACACATCAAGGGGAAAGATAATGCTGTGGCTGATGGCCTCTCATGGCTATCTCTTGAGGCTGTACACACAGGGGTTGACTGTGCCAGCATGGCAGCTGACCAAGCTACTGATGCAGAGGTCCAGGCTTACCGACCAGCAGTCACAAGTCTGCAGTTAGCTGACATTAAGTTCGGGGAAGCTGCCATTTCTCTCCGGTGCGATGCCTCAACTGGTTACCCTTGCCCTATTGTGCTTGCAACCTGGAGGCAGACAGTTTTTAAGTCCTTACATGGCCTCTTGCATCTGGGCCGGAATCACTCCAAACTGAGGACATGCAAAATTCTGGGAAGGGTTGATAGAATGGATGATGAGTGGCTGTGCCCAGAACCAGGCTGCATCATCTCAGGATAAAGGCCACCCATTATGCACTGAACTGACAAACATCTTTGAGATTTTTTTCAGATTCTGTTTACTAGTGGGCACCAACAGAATTATAGAGGTCTGTGATGGACTAGGCTGTATCCACCACATTTAGTAGGATTTTCTGTTCAAGGGCTTTGCTGTTTCTATACCAGGCTGTGATGCAGCTAGTCAATGTGCTTTCCACCAAACATCTAGAGAAGTTTTCAAAGTTTTCGATGACATGCTGAATCTTCACAATCTCTTAAGGAAGAAGTAGAGGCATTGCCATGCTTTCTCTGTAATTACACTTAGGTGCCGGGACCAGGGCAGATCCTCTGAAATAGAAAAATAGCAAACCTACAGCTCAGTACAGGCCCTTTGGCCCACAATCCTGTGCTGAACATGTACTTAATTTTGGAATTCCCTAGTGTTACCCAGGATATGACCGAGGAATTTAAAGTTGCTCACCCTCTCCACCTCTGATCCCTTGATGAGGACGGGCTCATGGACCTCTGGTTTCCTTCTTCTGAAGTCAATAATCAGCTCATTGGTCTTGCTGACATGGAGTAAGAGGTTGTTGTTGCGGCACCACTCAGCCTGATTTTCAATCTCCCTCCTATATGCAGAGAAGAGGCCATTTTGCCCATGTCAATCCTCAATGGTTCCACCTAACATCAGTTTTCTGTTGCCTTGCAATTTTTTTTCCACCTTATTTTTAACTTTTTCCTTCTGATGACCATGATGGAATTTACCTCCTTCATATCCAGATTAGTACACAGCTGTGTGCTTATTTTAAAAAAGCAAAAAAAATCATTTCATTATCCACATTATTGATACTTATCCCACCTTATATTTTCACAGCAATGGAGGAGGCTTTTTGGCCCACCTGCTCCATGTTGAGAACTGAGGAAGAAATCCCATTTTTCTTCTCTTATCTACTTCCCCTACAGCCCTCATGCAAGCCTTTCAACTCCTATTTTTATCAAGGGGTAATTTACAGTCAGCAGTTAACCTACCAGTATGTCCTTGGGATGTGGGGTGACATTGGAGAACCCTGCGCTGTTGTGGAGAGTGCGTGCAAACATGCCACAACCATTGCTTGAACCTGGGTCCCCAGAACTGCGAGATTAATGTTTTGGAAGATAGTACATCTAGTTATTTTTACTGTAACTGATAAGTTACAATAACATCATGCTGTCTTACAAAGACTTTACATCAACGTGTCAATCATCAGGCCATGCTACTACGGGAGTTGTGCTGATATAATTTTGTGACTCTGTGTGCTGGATTGTAATTTCAGTGTATGTGCTGTGTGTGACTATATGTACTACATTTTGCACCTTGATGCCAGAGGAACAGTGTTTCATTTGAACGAATACATGCGTATGGTTGAGAATACACTTGAACTTGATGCACTTCACAAATGGTTCTATAACTAGTATAGATTTGATGTTAGTGAAAGCATTTGTTTCATTCATCAATTGTATTTTACAAGTTGCAATATCAGGACAACTCTTGAGTAGTTTACGTAGTTATAAAATTACACTATATAAGACTCAAACGTGAGTCTAGACCCACAGAAGAATGGTTGATTGTTAAATTGGAGCACATTGACATTGATCAAAATATTGGATTAAGAACTGGCATGTATCAGTTGTCCCAATCAATTTTGCGCATGGTACTGCTAACTAAAGAGCAAAATACATTGATTATCAAAGTATGTATACCTTATAGAACCTTGAGATTTGGCTGCTCACAGGTAGCCACAAAAACAAAGAAAAGAACCCATAAAAAAATAGAAGACCACCAAACACCCTAATGTACAGAGAGGGGGGAGAAAACAAAGTATGCAAACAATAAAAATCAGTGTTACGTACCCCGTAACTGGGTTGCCAAACCAGCAGAAATGGATCACTCAGTTGGAGTCTGGATTACTGGAACTAAGAAAGTTTTATTAAAGAAATAAGCAACACAGTACTCTAATCAAAAGGATAATGAATACAACAGTTCAGCAATGATAAACACACATGTACACAGAAACTAGGGTAATAGGATCAATCAAGCTCTATCGTCTAGGGGTAAATGACCAGTTTCAAAGTGACACAAAGTTCAGTTCGGTTGAGTTCAGTTCAGTTCACAGTAATCACTGCCATGGCGATGGACGAGGGAGGGGGGAAGGAGAGAGAGAGAGCAAAAGCGAATGAATATTCAAACGGCTTCCACACAGACCTTCGATATTTTTCGCAGTCAGCTTTCGGGCGAGCCCTTTGTAATGTCTTCTGAGGTCACTGACTGTGACCCCTCCGTTTCCAGATACGATCGTTTCTCTGCAGTGAAACCTGGCACCTAGGCAAGGGCGGACACAAACCAGGTTCCCGCCGATCGTACCTTTCCACCCTGTGCGTCTATGGCTTGGTCCCACGACTAGCCCTCCAAAACTCCTACCGACTTGTGGGAGGCGCACCGCTTCCAGGGTCTCGTTACCTCGTGGTGTCGCCTTAGCGAACCTGTCCCTTTTTATCCTCCTGCTGGGGTATCACCTGTCCATCACTTCAAACAGTTCAGGGTTCAAAGAGGAGCCGGTCTTGACAGCTCTCCCGTCTCTTCATTAACATCTCCAAATGCTGCTCCATTGTTTTCCTTATCTCTCTCTCTCCTGAAGACAGGTGGCAGTCCAACTGCTGATCCCACTGGTGCCAGCACAGGACAGTTAACATCTTAGTCTATGTGTACTTTCGTCACATAAGTAACTAGCATCCAGAACAAAAGTGAGTCCATAGGCACGAAGTCTGGAGCGGGTCATAGCCTCCGTGCAGCAGAGAGCTGAGTAACTGCCATGGAACGACGAGCATCACCAGCCCGACCCTTGCCTCTGGTCCTGACGCTACGCCATTTTAATCTGGCCCGGCGTTTAAATTGTCCAGGCATCTAGGACAATTGCTTCAGTATGCTGTGGGCCTGGATGCAGCTGCTACGTTTCGACTCACACTCACCTTTCTATGTCGGCTTGGCACTTTGATCAAAACTTGCGTCTTTCCTTGCTTTCGGTTTTGGAGGACGGATGTCCTGTCCTCTTCACATGCCTTGCATGAATTCACAGGCAGATAAACTCCATCCCCAATTACCACACTGACAAAGACGTTCCAAGTTGACTTTCTTTAATGTAGCAACTGGCAGTAGGGTAAAACTGACAGAAAGAAAAACATGCAATCAAAAGGTGTCCAAGTTCCCATTATGGTTAAGTACAAGGCAGGCATTAAGTATACCACAAATGATACAAAATAATACCCAAGATACTGTCTACAAATAAGTTACAAATATATCATAAAGATAGGCTACTGGTAAGCAGATGTTGCTACATACAATATATCTTATGCAGATTTTCTCACTACAGGTTAGCTAGAACATGTGGCCCACATAAATATTCCACCTGTATTTTATCTGCACACAAACCACTCAAATATCTCTGATTTGTGGAAATATGCATATACATCAATAAATAATAAATCCAAAGATTACTTTTACATACCGACGATGCTTTCAAAGACCTGAACGTCAGGGTGATGTCGAATGAAAAGGCACAAGCTCTCCCTCAACTCTACATGGAGAACTGTCTCGGTGCCTACTGAAGATGTCATCAACTAGAGACACAGATCACATGACCTAAATGACTGCTATACAAAACTACCAGCAAAGGGTGCTAAATGACAAATAAAATAACTGACATAAGGCAGCACAACGGGCTTCGCCTCGAACTTGCCTCACTTCTGCTGGTCCCAACCCTCTATCTGCCTCCCCTCCATTCACTCCGACCCATGATTTGCTTTTCCTCTGCTCATGTCTCCATTGTTTGCAAATGATTGTTTACCAGAAATTTTTACAAGGAAAAGAGTTATTGACAGAGTATTTAGTTGTATTTTTTGTTTTGTTTGCCGCTGATAAGAAGTCGCTGGGCTTCACCAGCGCCATCTTAAACCGAAATCGATCAGGAGAGCTACTGCATACCAAAATTTAGTTGAGCAGTGGAATGATAAAGTGAAACTAGCAATAATATCTTTCACCAACCATCTAGATTCTAGCGCCACCCCCAAACTAGTCTCATTCAATAGACAGGTAGACTTACTTGAGGGAACAGCAGCACAGTGTTTATTTAGAAAGAAGTGAGCCAAAATCTCAGAATGGATTACGAACCCATTGAATCCTCTGCTGATCACAATCAGGAATGTTGAATTTTTGTCAGGTTCAGCACCAGGTATGCCCAGACTGGAAATGGGTTCTGATGACATGACAGAAGTGAAAAAGGACTCTCTGCTTCCCAAAAGCAGTATGATGTAATTGGTGATAAATTATCTCAGAACCAGCATACAAAATCCTGCATTCAATCGTTAATGAAGGTGGCCATTTTAAATAGCAGAAAGGGCAGTAAATATTTCTGTTCTCAACAATGAATCAGAATCACTGACATATATCATGAAATACAGTGTAACACATTAAAAATAAAACCATAGTAATAAGTAATAAGAAAAAAAAGTGCAAAAAGGGAGCAAAATAGTAAAGTTGTGTTCATGGACTGTTCAGAAATCTGATGACAGAACTTCCGATAATTTTGAATGCACCTCTTCCCTGATAGTAGTAATGAGAAATGTCAAGGCTCAAAGTCAAAGCTGAAATTTTTATAAGCTGCGTCTGTCAGAGGTATGAATCTATCTTGGCTTTGTCATATGTCTCTGACATCACTCAAGTTTGATTTGATTCATTTTACAGCTAAAAACCTGGCTACAGTGCCAAAGACTCCCAGTGCAGAACCATACATGTTGAGAGGTGGCTGCAGTACATCTATAAGATCAAAGGGCTGCCTGATAATACTTAGAAAATTACTCCTTTCTTGAATTGTTGTTGAAGCTGCTGGTCAGGTTGACACATAAATCCAGATGTTGCCTTTTTATGCGCTCATGAGAATAAAAAGAAGTCAATTTTAGTTGAATCTTAAATCTCAGGAACATAGAAGTAGGCCATTAGACTCTGTGTCTGCTCTGCCATTCGATGTGATTATGTCCGCTTATTCAAGTTAAGCGCCCTATTCCATATTCCTTGATCCCTATAATTCTAAGAGCAGTTTTTGACTTGATGTGTATATGTAATGATTGAGTTTCAGCTTCTTTTTGTGGTAGGGCATTCCACAATTTCACAATACTCTGGGAGTTCTGCTTTGTACTATCCTCAAGCATGGAGTGATTATGTTTAATTCTCTGATCTGAATGATTAATATTTATCATGAATATCTGGGGTCTGAGCTCTAATCCCCTCGGGACATCAATAGTCACTGCCTGCTGCTTGGAAATAGATGCACTTATTCCTATGTTGACAGCCAATGTCTGCTGTCTATATCAACATTTAATGCCAAATCTTGTGCATTAATTTTATATGCTAATCTCTTACACGGGACCTCGAAAGAAAGCTTTCTGAAAATCCCATGTACCATATCTATTGGTTTCCACTATACCTATTTTATCAGTCACCTGTCAAAATAATCCCAGTAGATTTCTCAAGTATGGTTTCTCTTTCATTAATCCATGTTAACTTTATCTGATCTTGTCACTGTTCTCCAAATGCTCTGCGATTACATCTTTCATAAAGACTCTTGCATTTCCCCTCTCCTAATGTGTGGCTAACTTGTCTATTAATCTATTCTAATCTAATCTAAATTATTCCCTGTTTTCTCTCTTATATTTAAATATTGCAGTTACATTACCTATAATTCAATTCATTCTAACTGCTCCATAGTCTTAAGAACATGGAAAAATGACCACCAAAGCATTGATATTTCTTGTGCACTTAATTATGAGGTACTTAATTATTCTATTTTCAGATGCTCTTTATTAAATTACAGCAATTGGAATTGTAGATTTTTCAGTTTGGGCCTGTCATCGGGCAGTAAACTGCTTCCAATATTCACCTTTTGGGACTGAATACACAAAATTTCCAGAAAGCATCATCTTTGATTTAGGGACTTCATACTTCAGTTCTGGACAAAAGGCCTTGGAAGTCTTTAGTGGATACAAAACAATAAGAGTTCAGCCTGAAGCAATACATTGAAGTTCTAATTTGAATATAACCCATGTCATTACACTTAAAAAAAATTGTGAAGAATCTGTTGAGTTTGTAAATTCACTGCATGGTGTCTCATGATATTTTCTTCCTTTGGCCTTCTGAGTACGATAAAGGTCATGTGGCAAATTTACTTCTTCAGTGGTTGAATAAGTAATTCTATCACACTGGTTAATTTCCATTCGCTGTTGGAGTGTAGTTGAAATTTATTTCCTGAATTAAATTTCAGGAAATTTAATATCAACATTTTGAAAGATAGAAAGAACTTTGCATGATCTGCAATATTTCAGGAAATAATACATAATGTATTACTTAGCTAGCATCTTTCACATTGGCAGGACATACTATGTTGTTTCAATTCATAACATGAACTATAGTCATCGATTAAGTAGTTAAGCACTTTGTGCAGTGCTTAGGCTGAAAAATTATACACATACGAGAGGTTTAATGAATAATAAGTTGAGCTGGTTTTAGTGACAATCTCAGATGCTGCAAGTTGGAGCAGCAATGTGCTAGAGGAACTCAGTGGGTCGGGTAAGAACTGGAAGGGGTGAGGGGCAAGGAAGAATTAACAACGTTTCAGGTAGCACTCATCGATGTTTTGGGTTTTAAAACTCTGTATTAGTCAGGTTCAAGTACTGGAATTGTGAACAATTCCTTTTCCACCTTAGATTTTACTCATCCTGTTGAGTTTCTCCAGCAGATTGTTGAGTCTGCTTTTGGTTTTGGCCAAGGCAGTGGGCATTCTTTAGTACCAGGGATCTTCTCTGCATTCAGTGCCTTGGATTTACTTATCTGATTTTTCCAGTTGATCTTGCAGATTAAAACATCCATAATATTGCCATGCTTCTCTGAAGTTCCTATCATCTCTTCTGCAATTTTGTTCAAGTTTTGTCCTTCCATACTCTTACAGTTGCTCTTACACCACTCCCATAAGTTACTTTTTGCCTTCATTATTTTTCATCTCCATTCAAACCATTTTTTATCCTGTCTTTGTGAATTTGGATATTATGTCTTTATACTAAGCTTATCATTAGTTAATAGGACAGCTTCCTTAAGTGTTATGCACCTTTCAATATCCAGCTTCCAGTCAGTGTTATCCTGGACCGTGTCTCTGGCTATCAGATCATATTTATTTCTATTTGTGCTCTGAGTTCATCTGTTTCATATTCTATGTGCTTTCTAAGACAGCCCATCATTTTGTCCTTTTATTATTTCTGTAACCTCTAGTCTTACCTGCTTACTCATTCTCAAATTCTTATCTATACTTTCATGTCACAGTGTGTCATTTCACTCACTTTGTCTTTTAGCAGTGTCCATGTTCTTTGATTAACCACATCTTCACAGCTTTGCTCCCTCGATCCCATTTAGAATTTCACATCTTCTTTCCCTCTAGTTATATGTCTCAGTAGAATTCTAGACCCCAGCACAGTTATGGCACTGTAGTTCCAACAGTAGAGTGCCCTTCTTACTGATGCCAGTTCCCAATGAACAGAACAATTCTACCTCACCAGACTTTAATGCCTCATCTAATATACTCAAAGTCCAATTTGTATACTCAAAGCCTCCATTCAGGGCTCCAAAACAGTCCTTCCAGGTGAGGCAACACTTCACCTAGTGCAGTCTGCTCTACATCATTTAGACCCAGCTTAAACTGGGAGACATCTTTGGAGAATACCTTCACTCCATCTGCAACAAGCAGGATTTGCTGATGGCCGACCACTTCAATTCCAATCCCCAGTCCCATTCTGACATGTCAGCCCATGGCCTCCTCTACTGCAACAATGAGGCCACTCTCAGGTTGCAGGAGAAAAACTTCATTTTCCATTTGAGTAGTTTCCAACCTGATGGCATGAATATTTATTTCTCTAAGTTACGGTAATTCCCCCCCCACCACCTTCCCTCTTCTTCCGTTCCCCAGTCTGATTTTCTTCCTACCTCTTCCCTTCTCGCCTTCCTAACACCTGCTCTTGAGGCCCCTCCTCCTTTTCCCAAGGTTCACTCTCCTCTCCTATCAGATTCCTGCTTCTTCAGCCCTTGGCAACCTCCACCTATCACCTCCTAGTTTCCCACATCATTCCACCCCCCCCACTACCTATTTGGCTTCAGCTCTCACCTTCTGGCTTGTACTCCTTCCCCTCTCTCGCCTTCGTATTCTGAGTTCCTTCCCCTTCTTTTCCAGTCCTGATGAAGGGCCTCAGTCTGAGACATCGACTGTTAATTCTCTTTTCAGGGATGCTGCCTGACCTGCTGAATTCCTCCAACTCTTTGTGTGTGTGTGTGTGTGTGTGTGTGTATATATTGCTCTGGATTTCCAGCATCTGCAAAATCTCTGGTGTTTTATTATAATCTAAGGATTACAGGTTTCCCCCACCATCTGAAGGTAGAGCGTTCCTATGAAACAGTTCGTAAGCCGGAATGTCGTAAAGTGAAGAAGCAATTACCATTTATTTATATGGGAAAAATTTGTAAGCATTGGCAGACCCAAAAAATAACCTACAAAATCGTACCAAATAACACATAAAACCTAAAATAACAGTAACATATAGTAAAAGCAGGAATGATATGATGAATACACAGCCTATATAAAGTAGAAATACTTTTCTGCAATCATTGCCGCACTGTTCTCCGTAGCGAAAATCTCACGCAAGCGCTCTTGGCAGAAACACTCTCTCCAGTAACTTTAAGCTATGAAGCTGCCAAGTCATACCAAATAGCACATAAAAATACACAGCCTATATGAAGTAGAAATAATGTATTTACAGTGTAGTATCACTTACTGGAATTGGGAAGACAGCGCCGAGCACACTGATAGGCTGAATCGTTGGAGGTTGGGGTGGTGCAGTGGACCCCAACCTCCAGGCTGCCGACCGATACTGATCCGCGAAGCATGCAGGGGTACAGCGGTGGCCGGGATGCACCCAGCACATCTTTAAGAAAAAAGCCAAAATAAACAAGCTAATTAATTAGGTGCCGCCTGGCATGTAAATGTTGGCCCAGATCAGAGGCGATGCAATCAATGTATGCTTGACTGTGTAGCCTCGCGCATTTTTCTATCATACTTTTCTTTGTAAGCACTCAAACCATCCTGCAAATCTGCCCTAAACCTACGTACCCTTTCAAGATTAAAATCGTACTTTTCTGCAATCACTGCAGTGAAAATCTCACGCAGTTGCTTCACTTTCAGTTCCTGGGCGACTTCACTTTCGGTCCATTCGCTACTGCATTCGGTTTTGATTGTTATCCTTTCCTCTTCCAATTGCATCAGCTCTTCATCTATCAGTTCTTGGTCAAGCCAAACTCACCTTGTCCTTACTTCATTCACCACGATCGAAATGCTTAATTATGTCTAGTTTTATGCTAAGTGTAACATCCTTACGAGCTCTTTTAGGCGTTTCTGATACCTTAGAACTCATCTTGCTAACAGATGCTCACAGGCACGTGTTTAAGCAATGCCAGCTAGAATGCAGTTCCAGAGGAGGAGCTTGGCTGCTTGGGGCGCGCACTGCCTTTTATCGCATACTGCTTTTTTTGCACGCTGCCTTTTTTCGTAACAGTGAAAACACCTGTTAGCGAAAACAGGTAACTAATCTAGGTCTTTCGTAACAGCGAGGTTTCGTAAAGCGAACGTTGGAAAAGCAGGGGACACCTGTACTGCCTTTAATATTCCTATTCTGCACGAACATTGTTACCTTATTTGCTTCTCCTCGCCCCAAAATGAATGGCTTAATGTATCAAGGTGAATGTATCAAGGTGTATGTATCATAAGTCCATAAGATATACAGGGGCAGAAGTAGGCCATTCGGCCCATTGAGTCTGTTCTCCCATTCAATCATGGGCTGCTCCAATTCTTCCAGTCATCCCAACTCCCCTGCCTTCTTACCATAACCTTTGCTGCCCTGGCTAATCAAGAACCTATCTGTCTCGGCCTTAAATGCACCCAATGACTTGGCCTCCACAGCCGCTCATGGCAACAAATTCCACAGATTTACCACCCTCTGACTAAAGTAATTTCTCCCCATCTCTGTTCTAAATGGACATCCTTCAATCTTGAAGTCATGCCCTCTTGTCCTAGACTCCCCTGCCATGGGAAACAACTTCACCATATCTAATCTTATCGTATTCACCAACTTATTCACTCAGTAACCCCTTATATATTGAGAACTTAGAGCCATTTAGCCAACTGCAAAGGCTGAGGCACTTGCATTCCTGCCGTTTCTGGCTTCTTTTACTTCCTGAGCACTATCCGGTCCTTGGCCATCGACTAAACTGTAATGCACTTTCTTTAAGGGGCGTGATTGCTGCCTGAGCAAGGCAATCAAATATAATTTTCCACCAGTCCTGGTGTGTTTAAGTGTCTGTTGTTTGGCTGACTGCTCAGTGATTCTGAGCCAAAACTCCTGAGGTCACATGCAGTCACTATAGATACATTTTCCCTGGATTGTACTCACAGAAGTTCGCACTTGCCACAGCCATGAAGTACCACCTGTGCTGTTTTCCTCAATGTATATTAAATTACTGGATTACTTTATACAATCAATTATTACCCTTTTTATATATTATTGCCTGAGCAGAGGGTTCCACTATCTGTTGAGATGGGGTAACTGTTGTCTTACGCATACCTTTTAAATTCTCCAATTTCCTGTACACCTGTACTTCAGCCTAGTTTTTCATACTCCTTTTGAACGTAGTCTAACAATCAAATTCAGGTACTGTGACTTGTAAATTGAACCAGAAGAATTGAAAGGGGAAAAGAATGCACTAATAGTTTGCATCTTTTTGACCAAGGTGGGGAAAAAAAGATCAATCAGAGTGCATTAAAAACTTCTTTGTCTGTAGCTTTTTCTTCACATTCCTTTGCCCACCATATGTATACATTGTCTGCTCAAAGAATGAGCAGTTTATGCTGCAAAGCTCTGCCCATGAGGATATTTATTTGAGAATTTTAAAACTCATTTTGGATCTTTGCAATTCTTGATTCATCATTCTTAACTATTTACCCCATGATGAGTTGTTTTCCATCGGTGGTTCAGCTAGCAAGTATCTTACCAAGTGAAAATATGCAAAAGAAACCTAGAGTGTAGACCATTTGACCATCAGAGGGGCAAAGATCAGGCTCAACCTTTTCTATATCTGTACATGCTATTTACTCAGATTCTGTTATCATGTGATAGGCGTGAACAATTTCCATGCTTCTCAACCATGACAAACTGAGAGCAAATAGATAGTCGTGGGAGCAAAGTAGAATCTTTCTCTCCAAAATGCTCAATACTGTACTCACAGTCAATACTCAACAAATTCTAATGAAGACCCAATTTTTGTATGTAGATTGTAAAGGAAATGAAGTGAATTGTTCATGACATACTAATGATATTTTTACTTTCTAGCAGCAGAATCCTAAGGATAAAAGGTTAGGAACTCCAGGTCATTCTAGAGGAATGACCACCTTTGAGGATGGTTCATATACCATTCCTTTGAACTTTGCTCATTCCCTCCACCAAACTGGTTTGGTTGAAGCTGAATGTGGAAGTATGTGAGTTAGATAAATTTTGAAATGCGGTTTTATTATTTATGATTATGAAGACACATAGTCCTCTTTTATTGTCATTTAGTAATGCATACATTAAGAAATGATACATTATTTCCTCCGGTGTGATATCACAAAACACAGGACAAACCAAGACTGAAAAAACTGACAAAACCACATAATTATAACATATAATTACAACAGTGCAACAATACCATAACTTGATGAAGAAGTCCATGAGCACAGTAAAGCTCAAAGTTTCTCAAATGTCCCACATCTCATGCAGACGGGGGAAGGAAGAAAAACTCTCCCTGCCATGACGACCACAATCTGACTCTGAGTCATCCGAAAACTTCGAGCTCTGATCAGCTCTCCGACACCGAGTACTGAGCGCCATCTCTGTCCAAACAATTCGACCTCCTTCTCGGTCGCCAAAAGCAGGCAAGGCCGGGGATTTTGAGGCCTACCCTCCGAAAGATTCCCGACCACACAATAACGACAGCAGCGGACGGGCGTTTTAGAAATTTCTCCAGATGTTCCTCTGTGCTTTCACGTCCATTCTCCGTCAAATCAGAATTGTCCACGGCCCCTATTTAACAAATACCATATCATTTTTCACCGGAGGGCTGCACATGCACGGCGCACTGCCATCTTCTCCTCCCGCCTTGATCTTTTTTCCAAGCTTTTCAGGCTTTGCCAAATCATTTACAATTAGTGAAAATTGTCCTTTCTTGCGGTTGGTGGTTCACGTTTCATGTCATTAGCTGAGCAGCCAACTTAGTGTCACTATTACTGAGTTGAGAGGTTGACTTTCAGCTATGAGTTGGAGCTTTATTAATGACCGAGTCTGCAGAGCACAGCAGTGGTTATAAAGGGTCTCATCAGCAAGAACGATGATTCAGCATGCAGAGAGGAAGTGCAGTGACTAATGGACTGGTGCAGAGCCAACAACCCGTCTCTGAATGTGAATAGAACAAAAGAGATGGTTGTTGACTTCAGGAGGACACGGAACGACCACTCTCTGCTGAACATCGACGACTCCTCCGTAGAGATCATTAAGAGCACCAAATTTCTTGGTGTTCACTTGGCGGAGAATCTCACCTGGTCCCTCAACACCAGCTCCATAGCAAAGAAATCCCAGCAGCGTCTCTACTTTCTGCGAAGGCTGAGAAAAGTCCATCTCCCACCCCCCATCCTCACCACATTCTACAGAGGTTGTATTGAGAGCATCCTGAGCAGCTGCATCACTGCCTGGTTCGGAAATTGCACCATCTCGGATCGCAAGACCCTGCAGCGGATAGTGAGGTCAGCTGAGAAGATCATCGGGGTCTCTCTTCCCGCCATTACAGACATTTACACCACACGCTGCATCCATAAAGCAAACAGTATTATGAAGGACCCCATGCACCCCTCATACAAACTCTTCTCCCTCCTGTCATCTGGCAAAAGGCACCAAAGTATTCAGGCTCTCACGACCAGACTATGTAACAGTTTCTTCCCCCAAATCATCAGATTCCTCAATACCCAGAGCCTGGACTGACACCACCCTACTGCCCTCTGCTGTGCCTATTGTCTTGTTTATTATGTATTGTAATGCCTGCTTTATGCAGTCCTGGGTAGGTCTGTAGTCTAGTGTAGTTTTGTGTTGTTTTACGTAGTTCAGTGTAGTTTTTGTATAGTTCATGTAGCACCATGGTCCTGAAAAACATTGTCTCGTTTTTACTGTGTACTGTACCAGCAGTTATGGTCGAAATGACAATAAAATGTGACTTGACTTAATGTAGAAAATAACACCATGGTTGTCAGGAGTAGTAATAGTCAGGGAAGAAAAGAATGAGTAATGTTTTTAGTTTCAACCAACATGTAGGGGTCGTCACAAACAAGGATGGTAAATGGTCTGTGAAGATTTCTGAGAATGCTGCAAACGTATAAGCAAGGAGATTGACAATGACTTAATTAGACAGGACTGATTGATCTCACGATTCTGAATCTGAATATTTCAGAACAACGAGGATTCTGTGAAATAAACATAACTAGTCTGGCATGACGTAAGGAACGTTAGCCTCAAGTATAACAACCTTCTCAGCTCTACTAATTGGCAGTAATATATTCAGAAGTTAGCTCAATTTACTGAATCCAGAAGTCTGGGGCGTAATAAATTGGTTTGCCATAGAAGGCAGTGGAGGCTAAATAATTAAATGTTTTCAAGGGGATAAATTTATTTAATGCCAAAAGGATCCTGAGAGCTGGGGAGAATGCAGAGAACGGCTACTAAAGTGCACAAATAGCAGTGATTGTGCTGAATGGTGGGACAGACCCTGAGGGCCAAATGGCCTTTTTCTGCTCCTATTTTCTAAGCTTCTATGTTTTATGCAAATATGAAAATACAACATGACTTACAAGGCAAACTTAGACAGCGTGCAGGCGATGAAACAATCAGCTTTTCTTTGATGTGGAATGTGCATAGGATGTTCTGATATTCACCCAAACCAGTTTGGTGGAGGGAATGAGCAAGGCCTTCAGAGATGATCCTTGCCTCAGAATGACCTAACAGTTTATCTTTAGGGCACTGCTGTGAAAAACTATAAAAATATAATATATTTTATGACAAATATAATAAGTAGTTTAATATTAGTCATGGAGTCGCAGTGAGAGAGTCAAATGAGCTATTTGGCCCATCAAGTCCACAACAACCACTCATTTTACAGTAATCGTACATTACTCATAGTCATACTTTATTGATCCCGGGGGGGGGGGGGGAATGTTCAATTTTCTAAAATGCTCTCCATATTCTGCTGAACTCAACCACCCCCCTCTGGATTTTACTAGTCAATTACACCCTGGACATAGTTAACCTTGGCCAATCACCCTGCTAATCTGCATGTCTTTGGATGTGGAGGAAAACCAAACAGTCACAAGCAGAACATACAGATTCCACCTAGGTAGCGCCTCAGGCCAGGATTGAGCCTGGGTCTCTGGGACTGTGAGGCAGTGGCACAACCTGTCGCATCACTGTGCCATCCCCCATTTTGCTTTTCATGCATTATTTGTATAAATGTTAGAAGTTTGTAAAGACAGTTATAAGCAGACTATTAGCTGAGGTTAACTAATTTTGTTAAGTTATTTATTGATGTTGAAATGCAAGGCACTTTGAGACTAGATGTATTGATGGCCCGTGGTTGATTTTATAAATCAGATAATGTAATGTAATCCCCAGTATGTCCAGTGAGAACTAGAACCATATTCTCATTGTATAGCTTTTGTCTGATTTTTTAAAAAATATAAGTTTGTGACAAGATGGCTCCAGCAACCAACGGTGACGTCCTACAAACTGTTCATGAAACTACTTTTGCTTCTTTTCTTCTTCTTGCAAATATGATTCTACTACTAAGCTGTGTGCGATTGAAACCTGTGATTTACATTTTGATGGCGTGTCTTTGGGCCAATTGAGCAATCTGGTGTTTTGCTGTCTCTGAGGGAGTTTGGAGAGGTTGGGAGTGAAGAGTACAGTTTGAATGCCTGGAGGTCCACTAGGCTGCGAGCCCATGATCGACTCCATTGCTTCTCTTTAACTGAGGCGTCAAATTGGATTGATTTGACTTTATTTCTTACAGCCTTCACATACATGAGTAAAAATCTTTGAATCATCTCCATCTAAATGTGCCATGTGCAATCATAATAATTTTTAATGAATAGAACAGTCAATGTAATATAGAGTACACTCAAATCAGCGTGTGTTAATCAGCCTGGTGGAAGAAGCTGTCCCGGAGCCTGTTGGTCCTGGCGTTTATGCTGCTGTACCCCTTCACAGATGGTAGTAGCTGGAATAAATTGTGGCTGGGATGACTTGGGTCCCCAATGATCCTATGAGCACTTTTTACACACCTGTCCTTGCAAATGTCCTGAATCTTGGGAAGTTCACAACTACAGATGCGCTGGGTTGTCCACACCACTCTCTGCAGAGTTCTGTGATTAAGGGAGGGACAGTTCCCATACCAGGCAGTGAGGATGCTCTCAATTGTGCCCCCATTACCAAACATCCTTGAGCAAGGCTGAAGTAGTGAGGATCAGAGTGGAGGGGAAGCAGGTGTTTGGTGGCACCTGACTGGGTTTGACTGGTCTTCCTCTTCCTCTCACTTGCTGTTGGAGGAAGGTGCAGGAATCTTGGGCTCCATATTGCAAGGGTTGACCAGTGAGGCTTGTGGCTTGGACTCATTTTGGGAGACTTTGAGGTTCATGTTGCATGTGTTTGTTTTTTTTCTGTTTTTAAGCTGTTAGATCGGGGTACTTTGTTGCTGACTGGGATGCTTTGGTGAAGACTACAGTCAGGAGTGGCACGGCACAGAACTGTACAGAATTAAACTGGGTGGGACTATAACCAGAGGTCATGGCTTATGCGTGAAAGGTGAGGCACTTAAGGGGAACATGTGAGGAAACTTCTTCACTCAGAGGGTTGTGAGAGTGTAGATAAACTGCCAGTATAAGTGGTCCTTGCGAGCTCAATTTCAATGTTTAAGAGAAGTTTGGATAGGTACGTGGATAGTTGGGATATGGGGGGCTATGGTCATTGGGATTGGGCAGCTTAAATGGTTTTGGCATGGACTAAATGGGCCGTAGGACCTGTTTCTATGCTATACTTCTCGATGATTCTAAACGGAATATTCCTGGACTCCTGGTTTAACATTTGATACTCTATGTGTTGTTTACTCACTTTTTGCTGTTTCCCCAGTCTTTTCTCTTTCCGAACGTTGGGTGTTTGATATTTTCTTTGAGTGGGTTCCATGATGCTTCTTTGTTTCATGGCTGCTTGCGGGAGGACAAATATCAGCTGTATTCTACATGCATACTTTGATAATAAATGTACTTAGCATCTGAATCGTTCTAACCCTAATTGGGATTCACTAATAGGCATTTAACTGAAATGGATGATTAAGAATTTTAAATTCATAGCATTATTGAGATTATGTATTATGCTGTTTACGGATACTATTAAGACTCTTGCCACTTTTATAAATCATTTGAACAACACTAAAATCACTTGTACAGTTTTGCTTTCAAATCACTTAAGATCACTTACCTTAAAGATCTTAACTTATCTGATAGTTGTTGCTTACAAAACATTACTCACAAAATGTTCAGCCTACACTGATATTCTTAAGTCTATTGACCACCTTTAACTGCTTTTGACTACATTTCTAATTGCTTCTGCTGATTGATCATACTTCCCACTCTTTATCCGCAAGTGTGTGGAGAACTCTATACCACACAGGTGTTACTAGTCCAGAAACCACACCCTACTGAAGTCTAGGTGTGCAGCATTCAAATCAGGTGACCTTGACCTTTATAACAGATCAAGATAAAACCTCCATAAAGCTGTCAGAGATGACAAAAAAAAATACCAATCTAAGGCCCTGTTCTTAGATCAACTAGTGGGATGATTTGCAGACACTTTTAACCTTTCCCTGCTTGAATCTGAGGTTCACACCTGTTTTAAGAAGAACACTATCATCCCGGTACTTAAGAAAAACATGGTAATATGCTTTAATGACTATGACTCAGACATCCACCATCATGAAGTGTTTTGAGAGACCAATCGTGGCACACATTAACTCCAGCCTCCCATATAGCCTCGGACCAGTTTGCATACCACTCAAACAAAGGTATGGGGGTATGCCATCTTCCTGGCCCTATGCTCATCTCTGGAGCATCTGGACAGTAAAGACTATTTATCGATTATTAACTCCCCTCCACCTTTAATAGTATAATTCTAAGCAAACTCATTGGCAAATACGTGGGAGTCAACACCTCCCTCTGCAACTAGATACCTGACCTCCTGGCTAACTGACTGCAATCAATAAGTACAGGTAACAACTTCTTTGCCACAATTATTTTCAACACTGATGTTCCATGGGGCTTCATCTTACTCTATGTTTATAGATGATACCGCTGTAGAGGGCCAGAGCTCAAATAATGATGAGTCCGAGATGGAAGCCTCAGTAACATGGTAGTATGATAACAACCTTTCCCTCTATGTCAGCAAAATGAGAGCTGGTCATTAGTTCCAAGGAGTAAACATCACCAATAAGTTGTCCTGGCACTATGGATAAGAAAGCGTACCAGTGCTCTCCGTTGAGATGAACCGATTTTTATTGATGCACCATAGAAAGCATCCTATCTGGATGCATCAGGGCTTGGTAACTGTCCATAACTGCAAAGAAATGCAGGGAGCTATGTACACAGCTCAGCCTGTTACTGAAACCAGCCTCCCCTCCATGGGCTCTGTCGACACTTCTCACTGCCTCAGTAAAGCAGTCGGCATAATCAAAGACACCACCCATCCCCGACTTTCTCTCTCCTCCCCTCTTCCCATCAGCAGAAGGTACAAAAGTCAAAAAATAATGATTAAATTATATTGAATAATTTCTGAGATGGACCCTCGTCTTCACCCTCTACCTTGCACCTTTGTCTAACCATACTGGAAGAAAGTATTGCAATTTATTCTGCATTCTGTTATTGTTTTACCTTGTACTACCTCAACGTACTGTGTATTGAATTGATCTGTATGAAGTCTATGCAAGACAAGCTTTTCACTGTATCTGATACATGTGACAATAATATTCATTCCAGTTCCATTGTCCACCGCTGTTCATGTGTGATCAGTTACCTGAATGGCCTCCTTAGCTCTGTACCTGTTTTTTGATTACAAGATGTACTATCTGTATTTAGTGCCTTTGTCATCTCGTCTTGTAGGTGTAAGGTATTAGCTCCCATGAAAGGTGTTAGCGATAAATCCATGAGACCCTGCTTTTCAGTTTACGGTTCTTTCACAATGCAGTCAAAATTCCTTTGTCATTGATTTCCCTGGATTTTGTTTCCGCACCTTCCTTTAGTTGTCGTGTTCCATTATGCAATTCACATTCAGGAAGGTAATCCTACAAATCTTAATCAAGGAAGATCCTAAAAGGAAAGAAAACAAGTTTAATATTTATGCATTGCTAACGGCAGAAAATGTTGCCCTTAAGATCTGAACTCAATGTGAATAGCTGCATTTATATGAAAATACCAAAATCTCTCAAATCCCAGAAAAGAAGTAATCTTTCAGTACAGCAATGATATTTTATATCAAAGTTAATATCAGTAAACCACATCACTGGGTTTCAAAGATTAACTCTGAAACTGTAATGGCTTTGCTTGTTTTTATTACAATGAAGCCAATATTTTTGTGGTATTAGTTGAATAGGCCTTCAAAAGCATGATTTAAGTAGATTTTATAACTATTTTGCACTGAGAATTTTAATGTGAATTGTGAAACTACAGCAAGTGAATAAATTTTAAATGGGGAAATTGATGGCAGGTCAGACTCTGGTTTTAACTTAATTTATAGTCATCTGTTATTGCCATTTAAAAATTATCTTCCTGCCATTGTTTTAAGGCTGAAACTTCTGAGTGTCTTAAAGATCTAAAACTGAGGCTGGTGTTATGTTTTAATATTTCAGTAGTATTTGAGTAATATTGTAAATATATTGTTTCACTAATCACTCTTGTCCGTTTAAATCATTCATTATGGGTTATATGTAAAAATAAGTGAACTGCATGCATCGTGATGCTACAGTGCTACATGTACACCTTGCTGGAAGTAAACACTAAGTTAGTCTCACATCTCTTGGCCCCCTTGTTTTCCTTTCAAATAGTTTTTATTTTTTGGAGTTACAAAACATAACAGTGGCGACGAGGTAGTTTAAAAATGAACCCAAGATGGCTACCTATCTGTTAAAGTGCAGTGTGAAGCAAGCGTTTTAAAAAGAAGCAACACAGTACTCGTCTCTTCGGAAGAGGGAGAGAGAAACAAGTATTTTAAAAAAGGCAGAAAATGGACAAATTCACAGGTTCATAAACAGCGAGTACACATAAGAACATAAGAAATAGGAGCAGGATTAGGCCATCTGGCCCATCGAACCTGCCCCGCCATTCCAGGTGATAATGATCATTGACAATAGAGCAGAAAAATGGCTGGCTACATCAGAAGGGTTGAAGCATTTGATTACACAACAGTTAACTGGATATTGTATAACAGAGCCGATTGAGCAGTATTTTACAGCAAATGGAATAGCCAATGAAAAACAAGAGCAAGTTTTGCTGAATGCATTGCATTTAGAAGATGTGCAATTTGCATAGAAATTTAACTGATTCAACCAAACCAGCTGACATGAGCTTTGCTAATATTGTAAAAGTAATGTAAGAGCATTTAGACTGAAGCCATTGTTGATTGCAGAATGCTTTAGGTTTCATAAGTGGAATCAAAAAGAAGTGGCAACACACACAAAATGTTGGAGGAACTCAGCAGCCCAGGCAGCATCTATGGAAAAAGTCAAAAGTTTTGGGCCGAAACCCTTCAGCAGGATTGGAGAGAAAAGCTGAGGAGTAGATTTGAAAGGTGGGGGGAGGGGAGAGAGAAACACCAGGTGATAGGTGAAACTTGGAGAGGGAGGGATGAAGCAAAGAGCTAGGAAGTTGATTGAAGAATGAGACAGAAGGCCATGAAAAAAAGGGGTGGGAGGAGCACCAGAGGGAAGCAATGGGTGCGCAGGGAGAGGGTCAAGGGAATGGGAAATGGTGAAGGGGGGTGGAGATCGACTTCTCAAACTTTCATCCACCCCTCCCCACCATTTCCCATCCCCTTGCCCCTCTCTCATGTTATCTCCTTGCCTGCCTATTGTCTTCTTCTGGTGCTTCTCTTCCCCCTCCCCTTTCTTTCATGGCCTTCTGTCTCTTTTACCAATCAACTTTCTAGATCTTTGCTTCGTCCCTCCCCCTTCCAAGTTTCATCTATTGCCTGACGTTTCTCTCTCCTCTCCCCCCACCTTTCAAATCTACTCCTCAGCTTTTTTGCTCTAGTCCTGCTGAAGGGTTTCGGCCCGAAACGTTGACTGTACCTTTTTCCTAGCCTGCTGAGCTCCTCTGGCATTTTGTGTGTGTTGCTTGGATTTCCAGCATCTGCAGACTTTCTCTTGTTTGTTAAAAAGAAGTGGAGTTGTGACAAGAATACACATAGATTAAGATGTCAGCTGTCCTGTGTGATCAGCAGTTGGTCTGCCACCTGTCTTCAGGAGAGAGAGAGATAAGGAAAACAATGGAGCAGCATTTGGAGATGTGTAATGAAGGGATGGGAGAGAGAGTAACAGAAGGAGGGAGCTGGCAAGAGCGGCTCCCCCTTTGAACCCTGAGCTGTTTGAAGTGATGGACAGGCGATACCCCAGCAGGGGGATAAATAGGGACAGGTTCGCTAAGGCAGGACACACACGACACCCGAGGTAACAAGACCCTGGAAGCGGTGCGTCTCTCACAAGTCGGTGGGAAGTACCGGGCCATAAACGCACAGGGTGGAAAGGCACGATCGGCGGGAACCTGGTGTGTGTCCACCCTTGCCTGGGTGCCAGGTTCAGCGCAGGGAAACGATCGTATCTGGAAACGGAGGGGTCACGGTCAGTGACCTCAGATGACATCACAAAGGACTCGCCCAACAGCTGACTGCGAAGGTCTGTGTGTGGAAGCTGTTTGAATATTCATTCATTTTTGCTCTCTCTGTCCTTCCCCCACACTGTCCATCTCCCACGGCAGCGATTACTGCGAACTGAACTGAACTTTGCGTGACTTTGAAACTGGTCATTTGCCCCTAGACAACGATAGAGCTTGATTGATCCTGTTACCTGAATTCTGTGTACATGTATGTTTATCATTGCTGAACTGTTGCATTCATTATCCTTTTGATTAGAGTACTGTGTTGCTTGTTTCTTTAATAAAACTTTCTTAGTTCTAGTAATCCAGACTCCAACTGAGTGATCCATTTCTGCTGGTTTGGCAACCCAGTTACGGGGTACGTAGCAGAGTCACTTCAGTGTTTCTGGTACATTAAAGAAGTTGGCTGAGCATTATCAGTTCAGTGATGGGCTTAATGATGCACTCAGAAATTGTTTAGTTTGTGGAATCTTACAGGGAAACATTTAAAAATGGCTCTTAACTGAAGAACAACCTACACTTAAAAGAGCAATAGAAATTGCTGTACAAATGGAAACAGCAGACAGAGACACAATTGTGTTGCCGTCAGGAATGAAAGTGAGTGTAAACAAAATCACTATGTCTAAACAGACACTGGCTTGGCCAAAAAAAATTGTGTTACCTTTATGGCAGGGGCTCACATACACCAGACCAATGCAGGTTAAGGGTGAAATTTCAGAAAATGCAACAAAGCAGGTTGCATGTGAAGAATGTTGGGCAGACATAAATGGAATGCACAGGGAACAGAAGAGCTAAAAAGTCGTGTTGCAGTTTCAAAGGGAGCACTGATCTGCATGCTGTTGATGAAAAATCTGATAATCAGAGTGACACAGGACTGGGTAGATGAGATTTACAATGTGAAGACTAACAATATACAAGCAATATTCCTTCCACCAGAGGTGAACAGCAATTAATTAAAATGAATTGGCCACTGGCTCGACTGTTTCAGTCGTTCCATACAATGTGTTTGAATGGCTTTTCAAAGATACTGAACTGAAGCCTGTAGCTAACCAACAAAGAAAGTATACCGGAGAAAAGATCATTCCTGTGGGATTGACATTTGTAACAGTGAAATACAACAACCAACAAACCACATTAGGCTTTTATGTTGTAGAAATAGGAGGGTCAGCATTGTGGAGCGTGATTAGCTGAGACAACTACTTGATTGGAGATCCATCCTCCATTTGCATGTCACACCCCCTGCAACAGAGTCAACTGAAAACGTATTAAGAAAGGTACCAGGTGATGCCACAACTGTGTCTGTGTTGTACACCATGAACAGTTGCCTAATGGAGGACAAGCAGGTGTTGGTGCCAATGTCTTTGCCTGTGGTTGGAAAGCATATTGGTTGAAGGAAGGACCATGCTGCTCAGAGGAATTGTGAAAGTGACAAAAACAGTGTTCCGACTACAACAGTTTTTGTAGGCGACATATCTGAGAAAGCTTCTGATATGTTAATCAAGCAGTTACATGCAAAATGTGATTTGGTTTTAAGCTAGAAGAGTTTAAGGAGTCTCAGAGAAGTTGAAACTTTTGGCTTTTGTGAGTATAAAGAACCAGAATCTGCTCTGCTTATATTAAAGTTAATGCACGAACTACAAGTGGGAGACAAAAACCTGCTTGGAAAAGTAGATGCCAAGACCAAAGCCCAACTGAATGAATGGAAGGTCAAAAAGAAAGGACTCAGTATAGAGACAAAAATAGGGGATTTGATAGATGATCTCAAAGAAGAGAGAATCCGCAGATGCTGGAAATCCAAGCAACACACACAAAATGCTGGAGGAACTCAGCAGGCCAGGCAGCATCTATGGAAAAGAGCAAACAATTGGGCCAATGAAGTGACTGTTTGCGCTTTTCCATAGATACTGCCTGGCCTGCTGAGTTCCTCCAGCATTTTGTATATGTTGCTTCATCAGATAATGTTGTGAATGAGGAAACCAAGAGGAGATATTAGATAGTTAAAGGGGCAATGGAAGGATTAATAAGAGAATACTCCAGTAAACTAAATGCACCTTCCCAAGATCAAGATGCACAAACTAGAAGAAACAAATGGAGGAAAAATAAAGGTGTCCAGAGCTGTCAGAACCACTTCCTGCAGACCCAGAGTCAACTCCTACAACCACCACAGAGGAATCCCCACAACATGAGATTATTTCACAGCCACAGGTCTCACCTGTCAAGCAGTGTGGTCTCCCTTGTCAGGAAAGATGTCGACCCACTAGAGTAAGAAATGCTCCACAGCAATTAAATCTTTAGTCCTCCATAGGACAATTTAAAATGTATTATTTTGTGGACATCTGTATATTGTTGTTGTATTATATAGTATACTGTGTATATGGTTGAGATGCACTTAATATCTAAGCAAGGAGTATTTTGTGTGTTCAATATTTCAGTGGTATTTGAGTAATATTTCCTGGCGTATATGACAAATAAGCTCTTCTTGGGCTTCCAGCGGGTACAGATATCAATTTTAACCGCTGTTTCGATGACAAACTCTGCCATCTTCATCAGTTTGTCATTGAAATGTCAGTTAAAATTAACACCTGTACCTGGCTAGAAGCCCAAGAAGAGGTTATTCATAATATTGAACGTACTCTATATTGTTTGCTTAAGCATTCTTGTTTGTTTATATAATTATTTTTGAGTTATGTGTAAAAGTAAGTGAATTGCAAATGTCATGATGCTATCACATAACACTTCTGCGCGCATCGCTTAAACACTAAGTTAGACGCGCATCGCTTGGCTCCCTTGTTTTCCTTTCAATTACAGTTTTTTGCTTTGGAGTTACAAACAGAACAGCCAGAATGCTACTTTGGATGCAGACGTATTCAGGTCTTTTACTCCAAGTTTGACTTTGTAAGAAGTAAACTGAACCCAGTATTATATTGCTTTTTTGGATTTGGCTTTCTTCCACAGAACTTAAGCAAGCCGCTGGCAGAGCCTGCACTGTCATTCTGGCTTTTAATGCACTCGTCCTCCTCCTGTTCATACGGCTTTGACTGCTGCATTAGAGTGTGGCTTTTGTAGCCTCTGTACACCAAAGGAGATGAGCTGTGGCAGCTCCATGGTGATTAGTCTGGATTGCTGTCAGTTTTTATTTATCTCTGCCTGCGCTTACCAACTGACTGACTGCGATTAAAGCTCCCTTCGTGCTTTGTTTCAAAAGCTTTGATTCTGCATATTTCCGATACAATCTTAACAAATTTTTGTATTTTATTCTTCGAGGTTTATCTTCAACAACTGTAATTTTACACAAGTTATGTAGGATTAACAGTAATGAAGCTCTGTGCATCTAGTATGTGGCACTTTATTACACAGGGAAATTTAATGTAGTCATCTTTGATTGCTCATTGTGGGGTGGAGATGGTGGTAGATGTGTTGGTTATTAACTATTAACTATACATTAGCTGTAGAACTGGGAAGAATGCGACTGAAAAAGAATTTGTTCCATTAGATTTGTTTCTTTATATAATATTTCTGATAACCAAAATAGAACAAATTCCCATAACTAAAAGCTTAAAAATTCTGCTTATAATTGGAGATTTCACTTTTTAAGAGGAATAATGTATATTCCCAGGTTCAAAGGGTGCCCAATTCCCTGGCCATGGCATTTGAAACATTAAGACTTTGCTCCTTTGGGGAAATGAAGATGATTTCAATAAGTGGAAGGTGGTTGAAAATGATTGACATGTGTAAATGTGTTGAATGTATTTGTAAGGTGACCTTTGCCACCCAAATAACTAATCTGTTCTGTGCATTGATTATTCGTGCCTGGGAAAAGAGGGCCGTCGTGTGCAGTGCCCATTGGTACTCGTTAATTGGAGAGCGCTCCTGGCTAGAATCAGATTCTGCTTCTCTGCTTTTCCTAGCGGAGCACTTCTGTGACAAATGTTCCAACATTGCAATACTAATTTTTTCTCTGCTTTCTGCCTGACCTGGCAATTTGCAATTATCATTTCTTTCTCCTTCTGAGCTGCAAAATGACAACTTATTGTTACAAGCATGCATACTCTTGTGTTGTGCCAGAAGGTTGTGAGGTGGGGAGG